>NC_142088.1:29150681-29453712 GCF_054644295.1 Miniopterus natalensis | reverse complement strand
GTGTCACTCTGAGAGCACAGAGAAAGCAATCACACTGCTCGCACAGATGGTGGAAACTAATCCATCTTATTTTCTCAAGGTCACAGGAGATAATGGTGATGAAAGAGTTAGAACTCTAATGTCCAACCCCAAGCACAGGCCTCTCACCCAAAGGCCACTCAGCCTTTGTAATAACACACCAGAATAAAACATACTGAGTCTTGTGCAAACAGCTGCTCTAGGTACATGTTTTGAATGAAGCAAAGGCCAGCTTGTCGTGGGAGGCATTCCAGGACAGTGGACAAGAGCAGGCCTGTGGATTCAAATATCCGTTCCATCACTTACTGCCTGATCTTAGTCAAGTTACCAAATTTGGGGGGTGCTCTTTTTTCACACCTGTAAAAATGGGAATAACAATAATACCTAACTCAGAAGGTTTTGGGGGGACTGAATAAGCTCCTACCACCTATGGAGTGCCTGGTATACAGTAAGTGCTTAATGAGTATCACCTATTACTGGTGGTGATCATGATGATGAGGTAACTTGCTCAGGAACAACAAAGGAGGTGTAAAAGGAAAACAGCCTGTTTTTTGGTTCCATCAACCTGTCTTACGTTCGGAATGGGCTTTATATTCATGCCATTGTTGCGTCGGGCTTATGAAGCACTTTAAAGCAGAGCTGGGGGGACACTAACAGAGGATGTGACCTTACACGTGTGAGGTTCATTTTACACCTGTCAACAGGAAGAGAACTATTTTGCTATTTCACTATCTAAGCACTTTTCTAAATGACTTTTTTCATCCTCAGCAATCAGGAAGGCTGAAGAAAGGGCAGCCTGAGGATTTTAGCCCGTGCGCTACGGTGAGAGGAAAAGGAGGGGGAAAAGTTACACACCAGGGACTGAGCTGTAAGCAGACATCACTGATGTTTTTACACGCACTCCTGGAGCAGATGGGCCCGTGGCCTCGAATGTGAGAGGCGCAGACCCTCTCCCCACCTCTCCTGTCCAATCCCCCTGCTCCCTCATGACTCATCATCTCATCTGTGCCTCGTACGGAGATGAGAAAAGGCCAGTAATGACACAAAGAGGATTTTTTAAAGCATGAAACAATTTTTTCAAAATGAACTGAAATAGCTTCATGTGGAAAAGAGCTGAAAATTAAACAGCATCAGCAAAATTCCAGCCAGCCAAAAAAATCTTTAAGAGAAAGGACTTCAGGCTGAAAAGCAAACAATACTATTTGATATACTGGAAAACACCCTCCCAAATGAAGATGCACTCTTACCATGACACTCATTAACTGTTTCACTCCAGGAACATTTTACTCTGGGCAAGCCCCTCACGGCTCCAGGTGCCAGCAGCACAAATCAGTTCTCAGAGCAGGTGAAATGGTTTCATTGCTGCCAGCTAAGTCCCTATAATTACTGTAATCATGAAGCATTAGTCCCCTCCTTTCCTAAAAACAACAGTCCTTCAGACACAGCACTGAAATAACAGGCCAAAGGAAAACATTTTCTTATCAGAGAAACCTTAGTTCCCTAATTTTATGAAATTTCTTCATGGACAACTTCAAAGGGCAGATGGAGAGCTTTTAAATATTTGAAATGTCACTCATTTTTTGGAAGGTACTGAATGCCAGGTATAAAAACCCAGGTGATAACGTAGCTTGTTTGGGCTCAGCAGACTCCAGCTTGTCACAGCCAATTGAAAATTCACCCAGCTCGGCGCTGCAAGGGGCTCCTCCTGATATTTTGCAGATGGGCCCTGGGTTTGCCAGGATGCCCTCCCTGCCTCGGACAGTGCATGCTCAGCAGGAGCTGAGAACATCTGTGCGCGGTACTCACCATGCTGTCGAATTCCACAGAGCCCACAATCCGAGACACCTCGTCAAACTCCTCAGGAGACATGGGGAGAAGGTTGTCTGTGGTCTGAAGTCGAGAAGGGTGACTAAAATGGGGAGAAATGAAAAGGAAATGTTAACGCCTAGATTATGAAAGCAGTGGCATAAATTACACATTTCATCTAGTAAGTACACATATAAAACACATTTTAAAAAGTACAGATCACGAGAGGTTCCTGTCCCCAGCCCGGCCCCTCAGGAAATGTATTGGACTCTAGAGATGTGAGTGAGAAAGAGCCAGACTGGAACCTGCGCCGCTTGTGCCTGGTTAAGTGTGGGTGTGAGCGTGTGCAGCGTGTCACCCTGAGATGCCAATGCCTCGGCTCACCCTGGCCGAGAAGCACCAGAGAAACATCTGGGGAGTCCCTCATCCCTACCTTGAGGTGTGTATGCAGATAAAGCTGCTCCAGGGTGTTTTTACATGAAGACTACATCCATTCACCCCCAAGACAGTGAGTGCTGCAGGCCAAATTACTGACAATGACTTTTCCAAATTTTTTTCTACCTTTTATAAAATGAAACAACAAAATAAAAGCAAGCGGAAAAAATGTATCTCAATCATTACTTTGGCCTTTTCTAGATTGAAAAGAACTATTTTCCCACTCTGATCAATTTTTGTTCATTTTATTCACACTTTTTCAAAGTATCAGTTTGGGGGGAATTTATATACCTTAAATACAACTTCGGGGGTTTTTTTTGTTATTATTATTATTTTATATAAAGGCAGTAAAATGCTGACAGGCACTGACACCAGGATCTCTAATTAGGATCTTTCCAACAGGTCCAACTGTGATGGCGGTGGCAGCAATTACAATGGAAAAGCAAAGTACAAGCATCTTCAACAGGCCCCAGCCAGGCGCAGGGCTGGCCTGAGGCTTTAAACATGGCACTCTTCTGTGTTCACTTACACTTCAGACACAGAAATCAACTCAGTCTTGATGTATCCAGTTCCTTTAGGGCCATCAAGTTCCATTGGTTCTGCTGCTGGAAGCAAACACATTGGGTACATTTTCTGTTAGCAAAAATCACACAAGAACATTTGGAACATTTGATCAAAATGTTACTATTTTTCTTGATAGTGGGGTTAGAGTCCGAAACTTTAAGGGGGTATGCCCTCCCTGGCTGAGTCACCTGAAATCCTGGTGGGAATGTGGAAACAACTGGAAGAAGAGGGGAGGAGAGTTCAGTACAGGGGTCAACCTAAGTGGTTTCTCTTCCTGAGGCTTGAAACCCTACAGAAGTCGTATCTGGTTCTGTGGTCCTAGCCTGGCTGCTTAACATACACAGCTGGCCAGGCAAGCTGCAGCCGGCTTCTCCCCCAGAGTAACTGTCTAATACTGAGGTTTCTGATTCTGAAAGATAATTGGCTGTGTTGGCATGTTCTAAACCAGATTAGTCTAAACCTGAACTTTCTCAAATGCAATTCAGTGAAGACAGAGAAGCAGGAAACCTGTGTTCTAAGCCTAGGTCTGCTCTTAACAATAATCACTGTTAACAATATGATCTAATAATGTACTGGGTCACTCGACATAAACTATGGTACTTCTCCTGGGCCTCAGCTACCTCAATTTTAACAGGAGCAGGCTGGCATAAATCAGTTGGCCACAGCAGTCCTACCCTTTACTCCCTTCCATGTGGAAAGACCAGGAATGAACTTTTCCAACACCTCTAAAATAAGAAATCATTTACTCATTTCTTACTGGATATTTCCAGCGAAATAATGCATTAGGTTTCAACTGTGCTGCGCTTATGCCATTTTTTCCAAAGCCTGCTTTTACCAGTTCTAAAGAAAGTGGTGGTTTGATGACACGGCACGGGTGGGTTTGTGCGGGCACCCTGCACCGACAGGAAGGCACGGCACAGAGGTGACTGAACCCTGTCTCTAGCAAACCTTTGGACGATGATGAGATGAGAACACAATCACCACTTACCTTCCTTGGGCCTGGAGTAATACTTTCCAAAGGCATGGTCTTTATCAATATTTGGATACAGATACTTCAGGGGATTCTCTGGAATATTTTCAGCAGCCATGACTTTGTAATTGCGAATAATATCAGGGAAAGTAACTGCGGAAAGTTCTTTCTTTGTGTAGGGTTCAACCGCATGGAAGTAAGGTTCTAAAAAGAAGAAAAGCAAAGTGAGTCCCAATGGAATATCCCAAACAACAGAGGAAAAAAACAGAACACAGCAGAGTTTATAAATTTGAGAGAAATGGACAAGATCTAATCACAATCTAGGAGTTTCAGCACAGACAGTACACTGATTTGCTTTTAAATAAATTATAATACTTTCTCAAAAACAGGGAAAATAACAGCAGTCATTACTATCAATAACACTGTATTTGTTATTTGCTTACATTTGTAAATACAGCCAAAAGAAGTCTGTTACACATCTTTAAAGGTGTCTTCAATGATGTGTCGCCCACAGACAGATAACTAACTACTAATTGAGTCATCTTGGCTCAAGCCATAGATAAAGTTACTAAAAGGTAAGCTCACTTTCTGTTTGTTTTTCTTTACATACTGAAAAGTATAACTTTTTATTAAAATAAACAATGATAACACATGGAAAACAACTTTAAAACAAATAAAAGATCCTATTTGCTGTTTTCTCTCTAATCGCTACTATAAGAAACAAGTCTGTCACTCCTGGTCTCATTCCCTGACTCATTCTAATCATGCTCCTCTGGTTGATCCGGGACCTCACTTTTCGGTGTACACCCCCCAAAGGCCACTGTGGAAGAGCCCCGGGCGCTCTGCCCCAGGACCTCAAGCCGCGCTGGCATCCTACAGCTTTGTAGCTGGCAGTGCTTACACGTTCAGGTTGCCATTGGTTTTTTTCATCTTCGCCTGGAAAGAGCTACCAGAAGTGAAGACGAAAAGGGCAGTCTCTAGCACCTACGGTCTACACTGGGCTCTAATCCCAGCTCTCCTCTTGGTTTGTTGTGTTTTTTACCAAAAGAAAACAATAAACAGAACAAAAAAGTATCCCATCTCTTTGCATCTTCCCAATGAAAGCACGAACTTCACTGGAACATCAGTATTTCCTCCAGTCCTTCAAACAAGGCAAACTACAAGCAGCACTGAAGAGTAATCAGCTTGTCTCTATCATTCTCCCATCTCTGCTGTTCAGTCTTGTCCCCTAAAACAGGTATTTTTTAAGTCACGGATTCACTTGGTTGAACAGAAACCCAAGATATAACAAAGATAAACTTGCGTCTGCTCTGTTTGACGGCAGGTGGAGGGGTGCAGCCAGGCCCCAGGACCCCTCTCAGAAAGCCTGCCCACATCTATGCCCTTCCCTGCGCCTTTCCCCTAGTGAAGCTGGAAGCCTGCGCCTGTGAAAATGGTTTCCTGCCAAGAACTGGCTGTCAGGCATACGGATTCACATCTTAAGTCTACAGATAACAAACCAGAAAAAAGAATTTGGCCTTGTCATTTAAAACCCATCATCTGCACAATATGTTCCAGGCAATGAATCACAAATATTCAGGGTGATGGATTAAATCCTATCTGAGAAGCTCAGCTAGGGGTAAGTATAGGATCTGTGATTTTATGTCAAAAGCTCCTTATTTGTAAGAGCTGATTTGCAGTGAAAGGACTTTTGGGGGGGGTGCAGGCGCCTTCGCTTACCGCCTCCGTTTTGGGGCCGCTCCACCCACGTGAATGTGATGGCCCCTTCCCGACAGCTCTCACTGAAACGCAACAGGAAAGTCCCCGGCTGCTGGTCCTTCAGCAGAGCGCGTTCCCGCTCCTTGCTGATGAAGCCCACAATGCACCTGCGTGGGAAAGGGATGCACGGAGGTATTTTGAGGTCAGTCATGGTTTTAACTTTCATGATAACTTTCAAATCAAGATCACTGGAACCTGACAGCAGGACACAGGATAAAAATGATAGACTATTTTAGATACTTTAAAATCTATTTAATTCACACTTCAGGAAGGATTTCACTTATATGTGCTGAAGTCCAAAAGAGATCATTAACATGGTACCAGCAGGATGCTATAGATGATCAATAAATACTTGCTGGACGAGTGAGCCTTTTATTTTGGCTGGATGATTTTGAAGGCCAAGAAAATGTCTGAATTTATGCATCTTTTACACTGGAGAAGGTGGCTTGGACAATGCATTTTCATATTCCAGCACTTCTGATCAACTTAAAGCCTTTGCTGAAGTATCAGCTGACTAGGGGAGTAAGTTAGAAACAATTCACTGAAGTAAAAAAGTGTTTTTTTCCTTCCTTGGGGAAATGGGGTAGGTGCTCAGGAAATCTTTGTGGGATGAATGTATGAATAAATGGCATTCAGAGTATAAATTTAATCTCATGAGACTCCTCTACAGTGAAACCCTGAGGGGACACCATCATTTCTATGAGATGCACACATCTGGGCAATATGAAGTCTGCCTGGGTCAGGCCTGTGTCAGCCATGCAATAAGGGGAGCATGTGCTGAAAGTACGTTTCAACTTTACATTGTCAGCGGCCCTTACCCATCATTCCAGAGAGAAAGCAGGTGTTTCTTAATGAGTTCAAGGATGCTTTCAATCCAAAGCCAGAAAGGAAAATTTTTGTCATTTATATTTTCCTGCAAGTAAACAAGTACACACATTAGGAACAAGGAAATCCAAAATACTGGTGACTTACCATGCCTCCTCCCACCAGTGGATTTTAATTTGCAAAGACTGCCCGGCTGCCAAAGCTAGCACTGTGCTATACAGAACAACACCCCCACTCCCTCTTGGCACCCTGGCACCAAGCTCTCCATTTCCTGGGCTGCCTCCGCTTCCCTCTCTGAACAGTAGCGAACCAGCCAGGGAATGACCTCCAGGGAGAATCACAGAACAAAAGCTGCCCTCTCACTAGTACAATCCAGGAGCAAAAACTCGTCAGCACTGTCTGTTGACTTCAGCGGGGTCTAATTATTCCTTCCAACTGGTTCCTCTGCTTGAGTTGGCTGGGGGAACTCATCTGGCCGCCAAGCCATCTACACCGGCACAGAGAACTCATTTCTCATACACGGGGCTAAAATGCTGCCAAAGGGGGCCCATGTGAGCAAACAGAAGACTCATTTCGGATGTGAAAGAATGTTATCACCCAGGCAGGCGCTTCCTGTCAGACTCACACTGGGAGCCCAGCCTTCTGTGCTCAAGGAAAGTAAACAAAACGTGCCCTAGGGGTTCCATGGGTGAGAGGAACAAGCCAAAATAAGCACACAGTTAGGAACCACCACAGTGAGAAATAATACGACAACCTCAGAAGAAAGTAAGGACTCAGAGAGTAAAAAACTCAGACAGTACCCACCTTACAGAACCTCGTCCACGGAATAAGACCTTCAGGGCCAGCATTAGGACCTAAACAAATTAAAATAAGCCTTTTCAAGAAACAGAAATCAATTCTGAAGCTTTGACTGGACTACTGGCTCGGCTCTTGTATTTGTTCTCAAAGAAAGGAGCCAGCACCCAACAAAGGAAGGTTGTATGTATATGGATGATATTCTCAGATACACTAATGCTAATTAACTGCACTTTCTGCAGAAGCCTCCATTTGGTCTCTCCCTGTGCAGTACCCTCTCCCTCGACCTCCCTCTCCTCCTTCAATGGGACTCCTCTCCTGGCCCTAAAGAGTTGTTTTTGTTGTTTAATTCAAACTAACACATGCTACACCTAACAAACGCTTGACTTTATAAGCTTATTTTACATGTTAATTAGGCATTTCCCTCACCCCTTCTCCAAACAGGTCGTGTCTCAGGGATGTTGATGCAAATCAGAAGTCAAGCAAGAAAAGAGAGATGGGAAAGAAGTCTTGGGGTTATTAGCTACACAAATGAAAGCAGCCCAGGTCATCAGAGGTGGTGAGTGCATCATCTCTCCCCAAAGAGAACCACAAATAAGCCATTACAGACCAAAAAAAAAAAATCTTTCTTAATTCTCCCCAAATAAGGAGATGAAATACGGTGATTTCTTCTTTTTACTAAACAGCACAAGAACGCCACAGTGGCAGCTACATGGTCAAGAGAAGGTGGAACTGCTGGGAGCCTTTTGGTTAGGGAGAGCCTACTGGTGTTTGCAGTGCGTGCCGTGCTGCTGTGCAAAGAGCAAGTCTGAAAAAATGCTCCCTGTGAACTTTTAAAGAAATAGTATAGATACTCCTTCCCCTTCACTGAAGATCTGACTTTGAGACTAGTAGGTCTTTGATTTGCATAAGGTGGAAAACTAATCAATCCATGGTATTAGCTACTCAAAGGGAATTATCTACTGAGGCCGGGACCCTGCCCAGTCAGACAAAACTGTTAGTCAAGCGGTGTCCTGATGTGGACAGTCTCCTACCTGGGCCACCTGAGGCAAGAGCCCTGGCTGTGTGCTGTGCCGTGGGGGGGCTCCAGGACCTTATTCTTACCATGTTGGGGACTTACATTTTTCTCTCCAAGGTTAAAAAGACTTTACCTTTCTCATCAAGGAACTTATTTTAGCCACAATATATGTGCATGATGCAAAAATCTTTCTCTTAGGAACCCTGCTCAGAGGTATTGAGATAATTAGAAATGATTCGTTTAAATCTTTTATCAGGTCTATATCTCTTTCCAAGGTGAAGTATGATGCCCACTTAGCTATAACAGGCTGCAGCTGGAAAAACCAACAGAGTTTAATATTATCTTCCTTGAACAAAACAGAGAGCAAAGAGGGGAAATGAGTAAGTAGAGGCATTTCCATGAATTTCTGTTTTTATAGACATAGAAAGTGAACATGTTCATACCAAGCAGTTTCTCTCCCAGCATGCTGAGCTGGTCCACGTTGAGGCCTCTCTTGGTGACAGAAGAAAACTGCCAACTCAGCACCTCTGAAAGCTGGGACCATCGTGCACAAGGTGGGTTCAGAAAGAAGGACAGATTCTAGAGAGAAGACACCCAAAAGTGAATGGCTCCTGAAGAACCACCGGTCACAACCTAGGCACTAAAACAGGGACCTGTTCCAAAGCTCAGTTCCAGTTTCTGCGCTACACAGACATCTTCCTGGTTGACAAGAGAAATATGGTCGATTCTCATTATTTGAAGATTCGTATCTGTGAATTCATCTACTCCCTAAAATTTATTGTCACTCCAAAACCAATACTCTTACTCATGGCACTTCCGCACACATTCGCTCCTGCACAAAACAGTGAAAAATTTGAGTTGCCCAACATGCATGTTTCCAGTTGAGGTCAAACTAAGCAGCCCTCTGCCTTCGTTTTTCATCTCTCATAGGATAAACCAGTGTCCTTTTTGAGGTCTATTTACATAGTGCCATTGTTCTGCATTTTTGTGCTGTTTTGTTGGTGGTTTCATTATTTAAAATGGACCCAAGTGTAGAAGTGCTGTCCAACATCCTTAGGGCCATGATGTGCCTTACGATAAGCCTTAGATGAGCTAGATAAGCTGTGTTCCGGCATGAGCTATGGTGCTGCTGGTTATGAGTTTGATGTTAATGAACCAACAAATACATCAGATAAGGTATCTTTAAATAGACCCTCAGCTCACATAAACAAGGTTATATATTAACTGGTTGCCAGAAGATTGTGACCAGAGGTTTGCAGGAACCTAACCCTATTTAGGGTTCAGTATTTGCTAAACCAGTGTTCACAGCAACTAAGGGACTTGAATACAGTGAATAATGAGAATCAGTTATAATTAACAATGGGGAGCAAGTATACTCTAAAAGTGAGCACACTTGTTTAGTAGGTGCATGCGTCTTAAAGAAATAACAATAAGGGCCTCTTCCACAAAAAAAGCTATATTAAATCATCAATCGCCTATGCTTATTCACACAGGAGGAAAATCACAATTCTCATATAAAACACACACATGCTTCACTTTTACAGAATTACTCCAGATCCTTAGCAATGCCACTGAGTTATGTCACTTGTCCCTCAGCATCAGGCCCTAAGGGGCTCTACTGGATATGCAGAAGCTAGAGCATGGGGTCATTGGTTCCCCTTGAATGAAAGTAGATGTGTTTTCCATACCCTGGGTTCTGTCACCAGCATGTTGTACCACAGGATAGAGGCCCAACCACTCGGAAGCTGGCTGACATTGGAGATCACCACGACAGGCAGAGAGGTTGTCTAAAAGATGACAAAGACATTGAAATCATCTGGATCACAGAAATATCACCTTCAGACCACTGTGTAACCTCAAAACTAAGTGAGGGATTACTTGTAAACTTGTATATATTTATATTTGAAGATTAAAAATGCAAAGTTATGTTCTTTTGTTCATAGTTTTTTTTCAAGGTTATAATTTTTTTTTAAATTGATTTTAGAGAGCAAGGGAGAGGGAAAGAGAGAGAGAGAAACATCGATCGGTCACCTCTTCCACGCACCCCAATCACAGAGTGAACCCACAACCTAGGTGTGTGCCCTGACAGGGAATTGAACCCGCAACCCTTCAGCACAGGACGACGCTCCAACCTACTGAGCCACACAGGCCAGGGCTTAATTTGTTTTTGATGTATCTTTCAGTTAAGAAATAAGTCTCAATGCTTCATATAAAAACTAACATAGGATAGCTCAACCAAAACAATCAGCTTATAGAATCTGAAGGTTAATTCAATTACCTAGCTTCATGAATCATTAAATTAAGAGAGTATTAACTGGAAAAGATCATTTTTTTTTAGCAATTAGGTAAACAGCTCTAAAATGAAAATTGAGAAATAAAAATACATGTAACAGTTAAAAGTAAAAATAAATAGTTTTACACATCTGGATCATGTAAGTGTTACCTCAAGGTCAATGACCAAACCAGGCTGGCACAACTGGGTTTCAAAACTGAGGGAATGAAGCTCTTCAGTAACGATGAGAGGGCCCTTGAAAGAGAAAAGTGGGGGAGGGAAAAGAACAAAGTGATTTATTCATGGATCCTGCAACTTTCAAGAGTCTAATAAGCACTACAACAGGCTGCAGAAAGCCTGAGCCCAACTAGCTGCAATTCAGAAAAAGACTCCAATTTTCAAAAATCTATCCCAGATTTGATTATTGCAAATATCTCAGTGTTCTCTCAAAAATAAGAGTTCTGAAATTATGGCAAGGATTACAGATTAGGGAAAGAAATGTCAAGAGGGAAACAGCAACTTCTAATGGGTTTATTTGTGTGACCTAAGGCTTTCTGGCCCTCAGCTCCACTCTGCCACCACCTGGTGTGGGCTGCACACCTCCCACAGATGGGGGTTGGGCAATGTATTATCTACTGGAAGGGCTGATTTGCATAAGCCTGGAAGGTCATACAGTGCCTTGATTTGGGTAGAAATGTTATAGTTTTCAAAGTGCCTTTCTACATATTATCTCAAGTGAGCATATGTATGGTAAATGGGAATGAACACGGGCCTCTTCCCATGCTCTAGCTCCCCCTCTGTGGGAAATATAGTGAAGGCCATCAGTAACCAGACTGTGAGACCTTGGGAGCCTGGCCAGCTCCTTAGTCAGGAAAACAGCATTTTGATTTCACACAGCTTTCGCATGTCCCCTCCTCCTGCATGCCCTGTTTTTCTGTACTCTGTAAAACCTTGTGCTAGGAAAGTCTAGGTGGTAGAGAAACAAAAGCGCTGGCCAGTTGCCCCCAGTGCAGCCCATCCACAGGCCGGGTAGGACTTAGGGGTTCAACTTCACCAGTGGCAGCCAGTGTGGCAATAAACTTCACCAGCTGGCCACCACCAGTGTGATGTAAGTCCTAATAAACCCATGTCTTTCACAGCCAGTCCTCTGGGTTATTTCCTTGGGACTCCAAGTACAATATGCTGAGGTTTTCTGGGACCTCACAACTTAGAACCAGAAAGGAGCAGCTGCTACTCCTGCTTACAGAAGAGGAAACCAAATGAGTCACAAAAATAGTAAAGGTCAAAAACAGGAGCACACAGTGGTATGTCTGCACCGCCCAGGCCAGTGCCCGTCCCACTGTTCCCCACGCCCTCTACAGGTTGTGG
The DNA here is from genome assembly GCF_054644295.1 of Miniopterus natalensis. Taxonomy (NCBI): domain Eukaryota; kingdom Metazoa; phylum Chordata; class Mammalia; order Chiroptera; family Miniopteridae; genus Miniopterus; species Miniopterus natalensis. The sequence continues at coordinate 29,441,883 of NC_142088.1, read as the reverse complement.
TGAGGAAGGATGGCATGCTGTGCAGCCACAAGGAGGACAACATTGCAAACCAAGACTACTGGATGCTCTATTTTGTCCCTGCCCGTAGTTCACAGACATAACTCCTCAAGGATCTGGCTCTAAAAAGGAAACTGCCAGAAAGACGATGCCCCTGAATAGGGAATGTAAGGGCAGGAAAACCCTCTCGGCACACTTGGTTTTCCGCAATGGCAGTCATAAAAAGTGGCCTCTAGTTCCAGTTCTGACAGTGACCCTCTGCACCCTTAGCTAATCCTGCAGACTTCCTGTGATTCAATGTCTCTGCCTGTAAAATGTGAGTAACACAGACAGTCACCATACCCGCTCCACAGGGCTGTCTGTGAGGGTCCAGTCCATTTGTGTGCAAAATTGTTGGAAAACCATAAAGCACAAATGCAGTGTTTTTACTGTTATTACAAATACACCAAGTCCCCACACACATTCACTGCTCTTTCCTGCTGGGTCCGAGCACCTGTGTGAGGTCTCCCCAGACACCAGGGTACTTAGCCAACCTCGCTGGACAAGCCTGCTGATTAGAGACAGACTCACCTCATTGGTTCTGTTGCCAGCATTCTTCTGTTCCTTCAGTTGCTAGAAAACAAGAAACCACCTCAGTAAACAACACAATCTAAGTAGCTATTTTCATTTATAAATCAAACCAAAGTTGGGACTTAGAAAGAATAAAGGACATGAAATTATTTTCAGAATGCAGAACAAACAAAGAAATGACCCTTGTGTGGGTTCCTTTCCCCAGCAGCCTGACATCATGCCAACACCTTGGTATTTAGAAGGATCCCAGAAAACTGCATCTCTCGCCCTTCACCTGTGCAGACTTTTCCTGAATGGTCCCCCATCTCCTTCCTTAGCTGTTCCATGTTCCCCAAGCTCAGGACACAGCTTCTCCTATTCCTCACCTTCCCCTGGCAGTCTCCCAGGCTAGACCCAGCAAGTCCAGGCCCAACTAAGATTGTCCTCGAAAGGACTTCAATCTTTGAGTTTTCAAAGGAGCAATTTAGAGTCCTGAGAGCAGCTCTGGATACCCTCAGACTCCTGAGTTTGGACTGAGGCTCTTACACAAGGTCTGGCTTCCTGGCCGAGTATGCTGGTTCACAGGATGGTGGCCAGAGAAAGGCTGCCTTGAACCTCCCTGCAGGCTCCGGACCGGGGAGCACACAGGGCTCAGCACCAACACATCCTCACACCTCACATCTAGGATTCTCAGGGAGGCAGGCAAGGCACTGTGTGCCTCAACCCCTTGCTGACTGTCTGCTGCCTGGTGGCATGGGCCCCAATCCCTTGCAGACAAAGCGGTAGCCACAGCAGTTGTGCAAGACCACCAGGAAGGAGGCTGTGAAGGGTCTGAGGAAAGACCCTGGGGCCTGCCAAACTTGGATGGGGGAGAAGGAACAGTCAGGATGTGGGAACAATATTAACCCTTGAGAAAACTGCAAATCTCGAGTGAGTGATCACCGAGGCGGTGGAGGCACCAAGTGCAGATAATTTATGTGGGCACAGGTTTGTGGAATACTTTACTGAGATCACCGCACCCCAAATAAAGTATCTCTGGGAGAGAAACTGCAGAAAACAGAGTGAACAGTCCTTGGATAAGGAGGAACTGAGATTCCTCCTGCTGGTGAAGTCCAGCCACAGACGGTGACAGGCTCCTCCCGGGGGCCCTCCGTATCCCACAGTGCGCAAGTGCCACTCTATCTTCAGAAGTCCTCACAGACCAGATGCAACGTGAAAGGGGAAAACTGGTCTCCCTACCAGGTGTCGAAATTCCGCCGCCAGACTTCCATTGGTGGACTCCTCCATGTTCATCACTTTTGTGTGTGTGCCCAAAATATTGAATTTTCTGAATCTAAACAAAAGAGGGTAGAAATACTTAAAAGGCTTGGAACTATTAAAAAAGCAAAGAAGATAGTAAAATATAGTGCAAAGTACTTTACATACCCTTTCACTGTATTTCTCTCATTCACATCTCTGCAAAAAAAACACACATGTATCTATAAAATCATATGTATGCATTTGAATTTTGAAATAAGCTTTAACAAAAAAATAAAAGTATATGTATAAATAAAAGGTCGATAAAAAAATAAAGCTGTACCTGTGGGTTTTATGCCTTTCATTCCCTCACTCACAACGCCAGCTCTGCCAAGTATCCCTGGGTGATAATTATCTAGGCCTCACATTTCCCATTTGTACAACATGCTAACAGCACCAACCATACAGGATACTGTGACAAGTAAACTCATTAATGGGTAAAACGAGTTCATAGCACACCCTTACTGAATGTAAGCTTCAGTTGTCACTATTTATTGAGCAACTACTTCATGCGAGGCACTGTGCCAAGCACTGAGGACTCAGCCAAGAGCCCTGCTGGACTGTTACAAAACCAAGAGGACCTTCTGGGGTGACAGCTTAATCCTTATTTTTATTCTTTATTATTTTTGATGCTTTCATGAACTTAACAAAATAGTTATTTATTTGGGAGAATTGTCAAGTTTAAGTTTTGAATCTGAGGTTAAAATCTTGAGAAACCGTGCATCTTGTATAAATACAGTGATTACTATGTCACGTTCTAGACAGATAAAGTATCTGTCAGGTGTAGGCGCAGATTAGAAATCTCCAGTGCTCATAGTGAAATGACTTAGCTTCCTTTCCCACCTCAACTAGACGTTCAACGTTTTTGTGAATGACGACCACCATTAGCTATGAGACTGACCCATCAACAGAAAATAAAAGGAACAGTATGATACAAATTTGCCTTGTCAAAACTAAAAAGAAAAGCCAGGGCTGGAACAGTGAGAAAAGAGAAAAGAGCACAAACACACTGAAAGAGAGACTGAGCTAAAGCGGAGTGTAGTAAACTGCAACAGCCACAGAATCTCCGTGGCTCTTCCTTCAAGACAGCATGTATTTTCCTTGTCCCCTGAATCTCAGGTGACTTTGACTTGCTTTTACCAAGGGAATAGATGGAAGTGGTGCTGTACAAGTTCCAAGACTAGCTGGGCAGGCCTAGCGTGCTGCTGCTCTTACCCGCTCAGAAGCGGTCACCATGTGAGAAAGCCCAGGCTCTCAGGCGCCTGCCGAAGGGCCCAGTTGTCCAGGCTGGACCTGACACGTAATGAGGCCACATCGGACCACCCAGCAACAACCAAGCCAGCCCAGACCAGAAGGACCACCTATAACCCTCAGGAAAACATGATACATTGTAAGTTTTTGAGTTTTAAGTCACTAAATTTGGGGGCAATTTTTTATGCAGCAAAAGCTGATACCCAGGGAAAACAAAGATGATGGGGGGAAAGATAAAAGGCACAAACTGTGCTATAAGGAAGAATATTGTTAAAGGAGTGGAAAGAGACAAAAAGCCAGAGGAAAATTATTTGGATTATCAAAAATGGTTTCAAAACTTACAAAACCAGTGTGTTATACACACCAACAAAAGCATTACATATATCCAGGACGAGGGGAAGGCATCTTGTGCCTTAATGTAAGTGGCTAGGTCAGTGCTATTCCAGGGACTAAGGGCAAAATGGGACAGGCCTGCTCCATTTACACCCCTGGGAGAGATCCTGCCCATTCCTGAGTCCCTACTGCCCACAAGAGACAAGGGTGAATCCAGCAGAGTCCATAGAGGCCTCTCAAAATTATGTCAACTTCATTCCAAAAACAATGCCATGATTGACTGTGGAACTGAGGCAGCCTAGGGGATCTGCAGCCTCCTGTTTGACCAAGGAGGTGGGGTGGTGCTTTGACATTAGCTCCTTACAAGCTCATATGCATAAAACACACTCATTCTTTAGTTTCTGTATAGTCTAAAAAGGCAGGGCTTGTTAATACCAGTTCTAGGGAAGCACCCAGGATCCAGAACAGGAGCAACCAATTAAAATCTGCTGGGATCCCTTACAAATGGCCTGGTGCTTCGGTCTGTGTTTGGTTAACAAAACCAGCATTTCAATAGTACATGCATCTTAGATAATATTAAAGATTTCTTACTTATCAAATAAAACTTTGACTTTCAAATTATAATTCAGCTCTTGCAATTTCACCAACAGCCTGGAAAGAAAAATAAAAGTCATTATTACTTTAAAAAAACTATCGATTACAATTTATTATGCCAATTCCCTATCAATAAACATTTCAATAACCCCCACCTTCTCCAGTTTTTGGTTATTACAAACAAATGGAACTGACATCCTTATATGTCTACTTGGATTTTTGAAAAGTATATTTGTAGGAAAAATTTCCAGCTGTGTAACTGCAGGGGCAAAACTGTCGCATTAAACTGTGATAGAGAGCAGCACTGAATACAGTCCCACCAAATGTTACTGAAGGTACCTGTTTCCTACACAGCCTTGCCCACACTGGGTTTTACCAAACCCCAATTTGATAAATTTTGGGCCAATTATATGGGTAAAATATAGGATACATTACTTTTACTAAAACTTGTATCTAATATTTGTCCTGTTTGGAGAAAATAAGAACTATCACTCATAATCAGGAATATGAGGATCTCATCTATAATCATTCCGGGGCCATGTGGACAATGGAAACTAGGAGTCCTGGGCTGAGACTCAGGCATGCCTCTTCTACTTAGCTGGAGGCCTTGGGAAGGAGCCCCTTAAGCCTCTGCTCTGCTCCGTTTAGTGGAACAGGTGCATGGGATTAAGGGGATTAGATTTCTGGTGCCCTTTCCAAGGCTGTGAGGGCTAGGACCCGAGGGTGCTGGAGCGTGGTGCTCTAAAACTGGGGCCACAAAGCAGCATCTACGGACCTAACTGAGCTGCATCCCAGAAAGTGGGACTAGGGCCAAATTGGAAGACAAATGCCGCTCTTCAGAGTCCAGCTGCTCACTGGTGCAGGAGCAGTTAAACGAATGCAGCCATTCAACAGGAGGTAAAACCACGTGTTCTCACGTGGAAACATTTCTAGTTTATCAAGGAGAAAAATAGGCTGCAAGACAACATAACTAGCAGAATCCTGGTTCTTAAAAATAAACTACTGCATGTCATGTACATTTGTGTGTGTGTATAAACACACACATGTATTAATTCACATGCAGACGTGGACAGAACTCGAGGAGGACTGACACCAGTCGTTTACCACGGTTGTCTACAGATACTTAGATCACAGATAACAGAAAACCTGAGGAGCCCGGCCAGGCGTGGCTCAGAGGTTAAGCATCGACCTAGGATCCAGGCGATTAGGGTTCGATTCCCGGTGAGGGCACATGCCCGGGATGCGAGCTCGATCTATGACTCTTTTATCATTGATGTTTCTTTCTCTCTCTCTCTCCCTCTCCTTTCCTCTCTCTGAAATCAACAGATATATTTTTAAAAAAGAATACTTTTTTAAAAAAAGAAAAAGAAAGAAAAAGAAAACCTGAGGAAAGCTATGAACTCACTCCCCAGGAAAATGTATGTGCACATTCATGCACACAGCATAGAGTTTTGGGGGCGTATAAAGCTTAGGCCATGAGCTTATGCTCAAGAGGGAATGAAGCTGCTGTGAACTCTTATTCTATTACACGCAAGTCTAAATTCCTTTTATAGTGAACATGCATTACATTTACAACTGAGAAAAATCAGCAGTTTGTGTATGTGTATGTGTATACATATGTATCTGTTACAGTTCTAGTTGGGAAAGAAAAGACAGACTCTTAGATAGTCTAAATAAGAATTCATAATAAAATGCCTACTGCAAAATTCCTCCCCACAATGTACCCCATAACAGTGCTGTGGAAAGCAGTGCAAACTTCATGGCAGGAAGCAGAGAGGCTGCAGCTTTTCTTTCTTACCTCAACTTCACAGTAAACTGCACCCCAGTCTTCAGAACCAATGGCCTCTGAGGATGAGTTGGCATGCAAGGCTGTCTCTCCACCACAAATGAGCTGTAAATTCCCAGTAAAGCATAAATTATCATTTCCACTAAGGTTGAGTCAGCAAAAAATTATTTCCCCTAAAGAGGAAAGAGGATTATAGGGCACAAGCTAAGAAAGAGTTTGAAAGATTCTAGCAGTTGGACAAAATGAGATTTTCTAGCCAGTAAAGAAATCCTCAAGTCTAATTTGCACACAACAAAATCGGAGTAATTATAGCTGAAACTTTCAGGATGATGACACAATCTGAAAACAGGTACAAGAGAAGAAAGCTCTGAGGTGGATGTATTGTTAGGAGAGGCATGAAGAAGTGAGTGTACAGGGTGGGCACGGGGTCAAGGCTGCCTGGACAGGGGGCCTGTGCGGAAGCCACATCTGTAGTAGCCATTTAGGGCCAGGCTGGGGAATGAGTGTCCAGCTGAGGGACTCCACTTGGATTAGCAGGTGACAAATAGCCAGACTGAACTCTGTGCTAGGTCACAGGGACTAGGGAGGAAGGAGCTGAGACCACGTGGGAGGCTACTATCCAAGAGTTCAGGAGAGAGGATTAGAAAGCCTGAAAGGAGGTGAGGCCATGGAGGGAGAGGACACATATCATGAGGTTAATTGCCACCGTCTCAGCACAGACTGACTATGGAGGGACACAGAAGGAGTAAAACTTACTAGTTCCCACTCTAGGTGGCCACAAAATGAAGGTCGCTTGGCATAAACAAGGAATTTGGGAAGAGCTGACTGGCCATAAAAAAGTTTACATATCCCATTAAACTCTCCTTAATTATCTGAATTACCATATAATTTTCCTCTGGGTAACGTAACTACAGAAGGTGCAAATCACTCTCCCTCAAGTTACCTCTGAATGAGCTGCTGGAAAAGGCTGAAGGTGCGATCCCATAATGCTTGCTTGTTTTTCGTGATGGGGTCATGTTCATAGGTGTACTTCTGTTCCAATTCCTCAAGCTTTTTAAGCTGCTGACGAACCTGCTGCAGACTCTCTGCAACTATGGTGAACCTGGGAAGGTGCAAGACACAGGGGTCTCAATCAGAAGCATGGACTAAAGGGAAGCACAGAAACAAGCATGTGGTTTTTACAGGCAACGTAATCCATTATCTATGCATGGCAGGGAGTGATGAAGAGGCTCCTCTTGGTATTAGGCAGCTGTTATTTGGGGAGGAAAAACTAACATGCTAACCAATTACAGCCCAGATCAAAAACACCTGCATGCTACTGAGATGGACCTAAACAACAAGAGATGGGTAGGGGTGGGGGCTTCTAGGGGGATCTGTGATTTCCTTACTGACCTGTAAGATAACTGAATTTGAAAGAACAGGGCAAAGGGGAGACATAGGGGACACGAACTGGCAGACGCCATCAGAGGTGATGAGGAGGGCAGTGATGAGGCCCCTAAACACTTTATATTAGGAAAAGGAGGAAAGAGCAGCCCAGAGGCTGTGAAAGCAAGCACAGGGGCTGTGAGGCCAGGTTAGGAGGAGAGAAGGGTACATAGGTTCTTGTTTCACTGAAATGGAAGATAATATGCTTAATCTAAACACTCAAATGTAAACCAAGGAGGGAACCTAGCAACTGCTTCCACCTCCTCCCTCCTCACAGTAAACTGCCAACAGTGATGTGGCCTCTGAGCAAAGTCAGGGTGTGAAAGTGTTGTCTTACTTGCCTGGAGTAATGATGAAAGAAAATCTCCCCAATGAAAAGCATGTCCTTCACTCTGTGGTTTCATGCCCTGAATCCCATTCCAAGCAAAGAGAGTTCCAGAGGGATTTGAACCCAGTGCTCCCCAATTTTGTTTTGCATGGGCACATGAGAAAATGATAGTCCTTGTACAGCACAGTGGGGGATGCTGGAAGGCATTTGTGTCTTCTAAAGAGGCTCCTGTGGCCTAAAGAGACCAGTAGGGGGCTTCAGAAAGCCCAGGGCCTCCCTGTGTCCTGAGGGGCTGGGGGGTCAGTACTGCTCAAGGCACATGGGGCACACTGGGCTGGGCAGCTCTGTTCTGACCCACAACAAATTTGTGATACGGACAGGCAATTCACAGAATACAAATACATGGCTGAATATGAACTGTGATTTTTTTTTTCCAAAATAGCAATCCAAAAAGTCAACTCATGAGATCTCTGGCAGTTGGGCCCCTGGGAATTATTCCAGGCCACCATCCCCTCAAAGCCACTGTGATTCCCCCTCTCCCATCCCCTCTGCTCTGGCAGCCCTCCTTGGACTACACTACTGTGCTTACTGTAGCCCAGCTGGACTTTCTGTCTCTATTGTATTCCCCAGGCTGCTGCCAGTGACCTCACTCAATCAACAATCAGAGACAGAAAAATCCTGTCTGGCCTACCAGTGCCTATGGAATGAAGTTCCATTCCCAGCATGGGGTGAGAACCTCCACGACCAGGCTCCAGCCTCTCGCCAGCTCTGATTTCATTCTTTCCCCCGCGCACCCCACTCTCCAGGCATCGGCAGTGCAGTACTGCAGGCCCTCTCGTGCCCTGCCTCCCCTCACCACTGCGCCCTGTCTACGCTGTCCTCCCAGGTTGACACGAAGTGCTCCTGCTCATTCTCAAGGTCTGCGCAAGTCCGACTCCTCTTGGAAACCTTTTTCGGCAACTCCTTCATTCGTCCTCCAGGGAACTGTGGACAGACCTTTGTCAGAGCGCTGGCAACACTGTACTGCACAGAATTATCCCGTCTACCTCCTGCCTCCACACCGAGAGCTCCTTACTGGCAAGGACCAAGAAGCACTCACCTTTGTGTCCCTAGGTCCTAGCCTAGGGCCTGGCATACAGCATTTACTGGATGGGTGACTAATACATGGCCCACCACAAACTTATTTCATGTAGTCCTGGAAAATACCTCAAGCTATTTTGTTTTTAATAAAAATTTAGGACTGAAGTTGTTCAGTGTGTTATGTGACAACCATGTCACTGGTGTTTTGGCACAAATGACATACTCCTTGGCACAGGTAGAGCAGGGAGAGGAATGCCCCTAATCAAGCAGAACACGGCTAGACAGAACCAAAGGCAGGGACAAAGCTGAGCTTTCCAAGTGAGTGTTTCCAGGGAGAGGAGGAGCTGGACTACGTCAAACTCTAAGGCAGAGTTCCGACAGGTACATTCAGCTAATGCAGCTCAAATGTGCACCTTACGAGTGTATATGGTTAGCCAGTCAGCTGCCGTGTTTCTGCTTTGCAGAACCTTACCAGTTCTGCAGCTGATCGAGGCAAGCGTTGGGGGGTCCCCCAATACAGGCACTCTGCTGTCTCCGCTTCCATTCCACCAGTTCGTCATTAATCAGGGCTTTCTGGGTAAGCTCGGTGACATTCAACAATTCTATTATTTTGTGAACTACTTCCTAAAGGGAAAGGAAGAAACAAAGTGAAATAAATTTACCTTTAATCACTGAATTTTAAAATATATATTTAAAGCAAAGCAAATATCCTTTTGTCTTAACTGTGGCTCTAAGTCAAGTGGTTATAAAAGTAATTTTGCCTCTATTCTAAACTTACATCCATTATTTATAGTCTGTGACAAAAGCAACACATTTTTCTGGAAAGTGAATCACTACCTTTCTCTTATGGTCAAGCATTAAATACATCTTCTGGAGTAACATTTGTTCTTGCTTCTGATCACTCTTCGCCACACCATTGGTTTCATGTTCTATGAATTGGGAGAGATAACAGATAAATAAGAAAGTGAAAAATTCGCATGCACTTAGGAGAAGTATGATCTAAATGCTATCTGGTAATGGGTAAAAGTTGGCTCTTCTTCCATCTTTCTTGAACAAAACAAGAAAAATGTCCTATGTATAAAAACTGGACGCACTAAAACAAAGTACTTATTTTTAATGGCCCATGTAAACTGGAAACAATACTCTTTGGTTCTAAAGTGATTGTCAAAATATGAGCTAAATGAATCTAAGTGGCAAAATTCAAAATTTCAGGTAAAAAAGCAAAGCAAATCTGTAGCTTTGAAAAAAAAAGTAGATGATTAGGAAATAACAGTAGTTGAGGTTCCACTCTCATAGTTTTTACCCAAATCATACTAATAATCTCTCCAATATTTTTATTGAATGTATCTGGGTGACATTAGTTAAAAAAATTACATAGGTTTCAGGTGTACAGTTCTATAACACATTATCTATATATTGTATTGTGTGTTCACCAACTCAAGTTAAGTCTCCTTCCAGCAACATTTACTCCCCGCTTTACTCTCCTGTATTAACCAAGCTATCCTCCAAATGACTGCTAGGGTTATAGCAGTACCCTACATGTTCTACACAATGCACACTTGTGGGTTATCTTCAGTTGCTGTAATCATTAAAAGCAAGCAACAACAAAATAGAGCTAAACTGCTTTAAAACATGGAAAAACGAGGAATGTATTCTGCAGAATATACACATGGAGCTGCAATGTTTGAAACTGCTTAGGCATTAGGGCATGAGAACGCCATATTCCTATCACTCTCAGTCAATAGTTGGGCTAGACACCAGTGTCACTAAGGGCACCGCCAGGGATTAAGGGGTAGCTCTACTGCCACCTGGTGGACAGAAGTCAGAGATGCTGCTAAACAGACTACAGTGCACAGGACAGCCCTGCATAATGAATTATCTGACCCAAAATGTCAACAGCAATGAGGTTAAGAAACTCTGGGTCAGTAAGAAGCCAAGACTAGCAATTCAGTATCAAAATACTTGGCAAATATGAAGGAGTATTGGTTTTCATTATCTAATGTAGACAGAAAGAATTACAGCCAAAGAGCAGTGCTTTGAACATTAACTTACCTCTGTTCTGGGAGGTTTTGCATTTAAAGTCATACTCATCTTGTAAATCTTCTAGGGTCTTGATTTCATGCTCTATGCACTACAATAAAGACATAAATAGGTTTGCTACTGACCAGCTTCTATGGACGTTAAGAAACAGATCATTGCTTCCATAAGACCCAGAGAACCATGGTAATAATCCTGCTCTCTCAAAGATGGACTAGACTTGCAAAATCTGAGTCATAGACATTAAATAACTTATATTTCATTAATAAGAATATAATAACTTTATTTAGGAAAAAAACTATATGGTTCTTTCTGGACTGGACCCACTGATTTCTACTTTAATGAAGTGGTTCTCTAGAAGGCTGCAGGATAAAGTTGTTCCAAAGAATCTGGAGTTTGGAAGGACGCCGTCTGAAGCACCAAGTTAAGGCCATGCGGTGTGTCCCAGAGACCACAGGAGATCACACCCCTCATCCAGTTGGCCTTTCCCACAGATACAAGCCTGGTGTAAAGCAGGTTACCTTCATCCTTCCCCTCAAAATAGCCCTAACAGTAGAGGGGAGTGAACAAATCCCACCAAAGGCGCTTCTGAAGCAGCCCTCTGCTTCCACAAATGGTCTTGCAAGTTTCTGTTAAAATTATTGTGGCCGTTTTATTCTAACTGGAAATGTATCAGAATTTCTTTAATGAGATTTTTTTGTTCCACTTCCAAGTTTTGGAATAAAAAAGGTGTTTAAGGAGGACAGACCATGCTTATCCTGGGGCTCTGTGTAACCCCAGGAACACTCCAGTTTGAGGCCCAGACTTAAAAGGCTATTTAGAGCAGCAACATCTAGTTTATTGGGTGATGGGGCAAAGTCAACAGTTACAACATGATACTACATGGGAGAAAAAAAAGAGAAGCTCAATGTCTGGAAGTTACAACAGGAAGTTATAAGAGTCTACTCATTGGTTTCACCAACTTGTTTACTTAAGGTTTGGAACTTCAGCTAAACTCTTCTCAACTATTTAAAGGACTGAAATCAGTTACTATGTTCACACTGGAGCAACTGAAACCTTTTATCCTGTACAAAAAGTCACAGAATAAATGTATCTATTTACTCAGTACTCACCATCACTTTGTCCTTCACATTTCTGACTCTGCTGTCAAGCTCCTTCTGTTTGTCTAACATCACAGTGTTCTGAATATTCCCCGACTGAGCCTGTAATGGGAGGTGCATGGTCAATAGTCACCTTTTCACTGGGCATATTTACCTGCTGGTTATACTCCAAAGTCAAGTCTATATACCCTGTGCCCTCCATTACCTCTGAGACCTCCCAAAACTTCCTTACACAGGCTTCCCACATGAGTATCTGTAAGACATAGCTCAGTTCCCAAGGCCCTGGAAAATGCTGGCAAACTGTTTATGCTACAGAAAGACTAGGCTCAGTTTATTCCAAAAATAAACAGCATTTCTGAAATTTCCCATTAATTCATACAGTTGCATGGTGCCACACAGGAATTTATTTCAGGGTTTCTCAAATTCTGTAGACAAGATTCTTTTTTATTAACCCTGTACTTGTCTTAAAGCCTTGCGATTCAGAGTGTGGTCCCCAGACTAGCAGCATCTTACCACCTCAGAGCTTGTTGGAAATGCAGAATCCTGGGTCCTAATCTGATTACTGAATCAGAAACCCCATTTTGACAAGACCCCAGGCAATTCAGAGGCATAACAGTCCTGTTGTTAAGGACTTCAGTATCTGCTAAAGTAATGACTATCAGCCCAGACTCACTGGGAGTGTTTAGTCTTCAGCCTTGCTAACCGAGAGACTCAGACGCAGCAGTGCCTTTGCTGATTACACATGGTGTTCTCTGATTTATTCATGCAGCATACACTGACGAGGTACTAAGTCAGCTCAGGCAATGTTCCAGGCCCAGGCAGTAGAGCGGAAAACAAGACAGACCCTGTTCTCACAGAGATTAGACTCCAGAAAGATTCTATTTTTGTTTAGAGTTAAACCCCCCCTTGGCAAAAACTGTGCCCATCAACCTATCTTACTTACTGCCCAACACAGATTCTATGTGGGCATTCTGATACATTCAGATTTATCAGTCTTTTCTCTTTTATACCTGGACTTTCCTTCATATTAGAAAGCCTTTCTCTATTGACAGACTAAAAGAGTTCACTCATTTTTTCCCTAGCACTTGGTTTCCTTGTTTTTACATTTAGATATCTGATACAGCTAAAATTTATTCTTTTTAAAAAAAAAAAAACTTTATTGATTGAAGGGAAAGGGAGACAGATAGAAACATCAATGATGAGAGAGTCGTCACTGATCATCCTGCACAACCCCGACCGACTGGGGATGGAGCCCACCCCCTGGCCATGTGCCTTGACCGGGGATCAAACTGCGATCTCCTGGATCCTAGGCCTAGGCTCAACCGCTGAGCCACGGCCAGCCTAAAATTTATTATGTTTAATGTGAAATATAGTCCAGTTTTAACTTTTTCCAATTGGCTATCCATTTGCCTTAACATTTAATGAAAAGTTCCTATTTCCCCCAGTGCTCTTGAGTTTCCACCTTTATCATATCAATTTCCATATGCACCTGGGTTTTCTCTTATTTGCCACTGATCTTTTTCTTCATAAGCCTGAACTCCTGACCAATGTTTAATTATGGAAGGTTTATAGTATATCTAGCAGGGGTAGCCCCATTTCATTGCTCTACTTTTTCACAAGTTTCCTTGTTATTTCTGCATGTTTATTTTTCATATGAATTTCAGAATCAATTTGTATAACTCCAGAAAACAACTTGTTATTTTTATTGGGGTCATATTAAAATTATGAATTAACTCAGGAAGAGCCAATATGTTTATGACGCTCTTAATTCCTCTGATTCTAACGGTTTTCTTTTGTCTAACTGCATTGGCCAATACCACCAATATAATGCTAAATAGCAGTGGCAATCGGGGACATCCTTGCAATGGTCTGACTTACTGATGTTTTCCCAATTAAGTACGATACTACCTCTAAAACTGAGATATGTATATTTTACTATGTTAAAAAGGGTATCCATCAATTCCTATTTTATTGAATTTTTTAATCAGAGATGGGTGTTGGATTTTGTCAGATCTTTTCAGCATCTATGGAGATAAACATATGTTTCTTCTCTTTATATCTATTTATATAATGAATTACATTAATGGATTACCCAGTTACAACCTACCCTTGCATTATAGAATCAATTTTACTTGGTCATGATATATTATTTTCTTAAAGTAGTATTTAATTCTGATTCCTAGTATTTTATTTAGGATTTTTACATTGATATTCATAAGTGAAATAGGTCTATAATTTTCTTTCTTGTTCTATCTTTATTAGGTTTAGGTAATCAGAGTTACTTTGTTTATAGAAAACATTTTTAAGTTTTCCTTCATTTTATATACCCTGCAGCAGCAGAAATTCAAATCGCATGCATTGTATCAGTGTAAAGTGTATGTTAGAAATACATGAAAACAACTGACATGCCCAGGTGCCACGTCACTAAGTGATAAACGGGGCCGCTCTCGCTACTCAGAATGAGCCGTCATCTTGAGCAGCTTCATAAGGCTTCCTGCCCCTGCAGGGAAATCTTTGATGCCGTCTGTTTCTAAGCCAGCTGGACATGGCGCCGGGTCCTTGGGCTCTGCCAACAGCTGGGACACTTCACCCCTGGGAGGGCCCTGCCTTCCTCGCCCTCCTCCCTAAGCGATCACAGGTTAACTTAGTGAGCAGGGGTGCAGACAGTCATGGCTACCTAACTGGGAGCTTACCATCACGTGCTTAACAAAATAATAACATCACTATGACCACTCTATACTTTTGACTCTAATACTACTTCCAGGATGAGTCTTTAACTTTTTAACTTTCTGACAAACCAGGAAACATCAGGAAACCACAGAAACATCAAATGTTAAAGTTGGAAGGGACCTCTGCATTCGCCGACTCCTATTTTCTCATGTCACACTCACACCTCTAGAGACCTATGTTTGGAGGGTTTTGATTAGAACTTGGTTCCTTACACACCCCAGACAAAAGAAAAATCTTCTATTCAGGGAGGCTGTTCTCTTACCGGAATGAGCAGCTCCCTGAGTAAGGGGATGTGTGACAGGCACCTAATGGGTATAGGAGTCCCAGTCAGAATGCCCTCCTATCCCATCTCACAGATCAGAAAACTGAAGAGAGATTAAGTGACCTCTTTAATGAACTGCTTTTAGAGTCAGGCAATTCTAGGTTTAAATTCCAAACTGAATTAGTTTTGTGTTCTTGAGCAAAGTACTTGACCTCTAAACCCTGGCTTTCTCATCTGTAAAATGGAAATAAGAATGCCTACCTTCAACAATAGTTTTGAAAACATTCACTCAAATGAAATAAAGTTTATAAAGTACTTAGCACAGGGCCTGAAAGATAAGCACTCAGCATACGGCAACTCTACTATTACTCAAGACCATGAAGATGGAATAGCAAAGGGAAGCCTAGATCCATGTCATGTCCTTCCCTCCAACCTAAAAGAACTGACCACCACCTGTGGTGGTGAACCCTATGGACCTAAATCCTGTCCATTCCATAGAGTTAACATGTTCAGCACGAGAAAGAAAAAACCCTTAGTGTGCTATAATGTCAGCAGACAAAACATTTATAGGCTACTAAGAAGCATCTGTGTATAACATAATACAGGGGTGGGCAAAGTAGGTTAATAATAATAAATAATAGATTAATAAATAAATAATAATATGGGAATAAGATGTGTTTCCCATATGCATAACTGTAAACCTACTTTTGCCCACCCCTGTACTGTCTTAAACGTATTTTCCAAAAGCTCTTCTATTAAAACAAAACATAACGGAAACAGTATTTCCTATCCCAACATTTCAATACAATTCTGTGTCCTTTAAATGCTAAACTGGTTCTGAATTTTGCATATTTTCACCTGAATTTGTTGAATCCCTATGTACTGTCACGTAGTTTTAATAATATCAATTCATGGACACTATTGTTTCAGCTAAAATCTCCCTACTCCTCTCACCCCCCCTAAACTGGATTATTTTGAGAAAAATACATCACATTATTCCACACATACATGTATCAGTAAAAATAGTAGAAGATGTACTGTTAAAACGCAGTTACCTCAACAAGAGGGGAAATGGGGAAGAAATAATTCTAAATTTCCCAGCCAATAGTCAGTTGGATTACTTTGGAAAGGAGGCATCTACTGTGCTTTTTCCATTTCCCAGATATCCGCAGACATCCAGGACCTTCCCTCAGACCCCAAGAAGGCTCTGCTTCTCTTGCTTTCAGCTGGGCAGTCAACTAAACTTCCTCAAACGCGTTCATTGATAACTCGCGTGTCCTCCAAGAGGTTTAAAGTGAACCTCCCCCCAGGTTACCTACATTTGTAAAGGGGAGCTCAAAAGCTGACAGGCCTTCAAGACCCAAAGCATACCCAGGAGATGGGGTTGATCTGGGAGAGGAGAAACTATCTACTCTGCCTCTCGATGCCAACTCTGGGCCTTGGGACCAAATACGAGGAAACGCTTGGGTGTCAAGGTAGACAGTTTGTTCTTCTGCCCGTCTCTATTTTCGGTTGTCCTCTCAAGTCTATTTGAGATACAGGAATGTCCCATCACACTCTGCTATTAAGAGGAAAATCCCACATAATAGTGTCCTGCTATAAATCTCCCAGGTCCGTGCCAAGCAGGTGTAACTTTCTCAGAGAAGACAATACAGCTAGGTTTTCCTCCAACACTGATACACACTTTTGTTCACTAGACTGGGTAACAGTTGGCCTAGTCAGTTTGAGTTTAGAACAAATAATACATATCTCTAAATGCTTAGTGCAGCATGGCGCATTCAGCGTGACAGGGAAACGGAGAAAAGCAGATTCGCAGGATCGGGCAACAGCTCAGAAAGTACACGGAGAACAGCTCTCGCTGCCACTACTTAAACTCTCTCTCTCTTTCTCCCACCATCTCACAGTTCACTTTGCCAGTCTCTTGTTAGAGAAAGCACACGAGACACACTCCACTGTGCACTCAGCATTCTCCCCTCATGCGGGAACTGTCTCAGCCAGAACAACCCACACTACAATGGTTTCACAACTGTCTGCCTGCTGGGTTTTTCCCACCACCCAAACATGCAAGAAGGGAATGAATAAATGCCATGGCAACTTCAAGAAACTGCTGGATCCTGATCGCCAA
Organism: Miniopterus natalensis; assembly: GCF_054644295.1. Lineage (NCBI taxonomy): Eukaryota > Metazoa > Chordata > Mammalia > Chiroptera > Miniopteridae > Miniopterus > Miniopterus natalensis. Next base: position 29,424,990 of record NC_142088.1, on the reverse strand, counting down.
GGTTTGTAGATTTAACAAAATCATGATAAAAAATCTTGCGCTAATACAACTCTGTCTCACTCACTGTTTGGATGTCTTAGAAATTTAACAGGTACCACAATTCTAGTTAAAACAAAGCTCTTGACTGTCCCATCAACCTGTTCTTCTCTAAAAATCTACTGTGCCCTCACAAACCCCACCTCTCTCTTTTCCCTGTCTTCCCAAGCTCGGTAAACAGTAGCTCTCAGTGACGCACGTTACATACAAATCAGTCATCCTGATCTTTCACTACCTTACTACCACATCTGATCCTTCATGATAAGCCTGTTGGTACCGTGTCCACAACATAACCTGACTCTGTCCACTGCTGCCCACCGCTACAGCATGCACTCCACCTCCCGCCCTTGGTCTGCGGCAAGAGCCCACTAACCGTCTGCTTGCCTCCTTTCCTGCCGCAGCACCGAGCAAGTTTCCCGACCCTGATCTAAAGAAACAACCCCATCTTTCAGACACTCCATTACTGTCTACACAGTATCCTACTTTATCTTCACAGCAATTGCTACTGTCTGAAAGAATTGTGCTTATTTGTTGCCTCTCTCCATCAGACTGACTTCCACTAGATCAGGCTCCTTTCATGAAGCCTGGGGCTATAAAATCTCTATTTCTGATTTTCCCCAATTCTTGGGGCATAAAATTAGAGGACTACTCACCACTGCCTTGAACAGGACCTCAACAATATTCGTTGGATAAATAAATAAATTTTTATCTTATTATTATCTTTAGTGTTCAATTAGGAAAAAATGTACCTGATTGAATCTCTGGGCATTTTCCAGAATTTTTCTTTCCTCCTTCAGACAGTTATAGATGATCATAGACATCTGTATTGGGTCTTCCTGAAAATTATCCTATATATGATTGTTAGAACAAAAATAAATTAAATATCAGAATGTTTAAACCATTGTGTTTTATGAATTGAGATGAACCTGTTCATATTCACTGAGAAACTTCATCCTGCATTTATTAAATTCTACTTAAGTTATTTTTGGTAAAATCAAAATACTCTTTTCACAAATTATGGCAACTGCTATAACTTTCCAAATAAGGGCAGGTATCTCAATTACTTCTTGATTAAAAAAATAAGTATTTTTATACATGACTCCTATAATATTTTTTCTTTGATTTCTATTGTTCTTAAGCCCAATTATATTTTGTTAGGATCCTGAGACAATACAAATGATACAAAAATTATCCATGATATTCCTCAATTTAACTGATGGTCCCTGCTTTGAATTAAACCAAATACATTCTCTGTTTTTCTGCTTCCTTGTCAAAACTAGTTTGCAAAATACTGGCAATCATGGTTTTTTATAACAGGAATATTCAAGCAAGGTCTATTAGAGAACAAATTTTTATAAAGTTAATCTGACTTCCCCATTCATTATAAAACCCTAGATACATTCAGAAAGAAAAAAAACAAGCTTCTAATTACCTAAGTTGAATAGTTTGGTTGTGTGTATGAAACAAGAAAACACCAGTGCTCACCTCTGTTAAAACAGGAAAGTTCCCTTAATACAGAAATAAATATGGTAGCCAGGCGAGGAATGCTGGTAGCACTTTTGAAGTAATTCCAAAACTTTGTAGCACATTCTCTCCTGCCTGGTACTCCCTCTGACTTTCCCTTGCATGGCAACTGCACCAGAAGCAAGGCAAGGAGGGGTCTCGTTCCAGTTCGCCAGCGCACTATTGGGCATTAGGGAAGTCAGCCCTTTCTGGACTTATTCTCCATCTGTATACCAAGGACTTAGACTGGACTCATCACTAAAGTTCCTCTGAGCTTTAACATGTTACCACAGCTCACTGCTCTTAAAATGTAACCCTTTTTCTTTGGTTTAAGTATCAACAACTTACAGTAAAACAAGGCTCTAGCATTACATTTTTCTCAGAATTACTGATGCCTAACAAGTGATACACTTAAACCTAAAAATTCCTTATATGTTTACAAAATGAACTGACATTTTATTTTACTTATGCTATAAAATTTTAGCCACACAAAGGAATTTTACTTACAGTCTCTCTAACTTTTCTAAATACCAGTGAGTGTGTGCTCTCTTACGTAAACATGGGAACATTCCAACTAAAACACAAAAGCCAGGTCATACCTGAAGATTACGCTTGCTTTTCCTTATGTTATGCTGCAACAAAAAATTATTTTCCAAAGAAAAGCGACTGTACTGATCATCCAGCTGTGATAGGAGGTCATGAAAACGGATGGTGGCAAAGGAGACATCATTGGCAGCATGCTCCCTAGATTTAAAATTTACACATTTCATTTAGGTACTATTTTAAAGAGACAAAATAATCATTGCTTTCCATGCTGAAATTATTAAAAATGATTTTAAGTGTTTCCTTATGTTTTATTTCCTTCTTTTGAAACTGACACTGCTTTAGCAGCACTTTGTACAATATATCTATCTAGTATATACAGTTAGCATGAAAAATTCTAGAACTGAAAGACTGCACAAAACTGTTAATGGTGATTATCTATGGAAGGGAAAAGTGAACAGGGGATTTTATTTTCTATGTCAGATACGTTCAGAACATTAAAAGTATTTGCAATTAGCAAACGATAAATTTTAAAATAGAACATACATCAGTTTTATCATCCCCTGAATGTTATTACCTCTTCATATATATATATTTTTCCATTGCTTTTTCAGAGAGAGTGGAAAGGGGAGAGAGAGAGAGAGAAACATTGATGTGAAAGAGACACATCGATTGGTTGCCTCCGCATGTACCCCAACTGGGGCAGGGGATCCAGCTTGCTACCAAGATATGTGCCCTTGGCCGGAATAGAACCTGGGACCCTTCAGTCCATAAGCCGATGCTCTAACCACGGAGCAAACTGGCTAGGGCACCTCTTCATATTTCTAATCAATATTTTACCATAACTTAGCTTTAATTTCTTTCTATGATCTGTATCCTAACTTGGGAAATACTTAGTGTCACATTATCTACGTTATCCAAGCATTTAGGAGTATGTATCATAATTAAATTGACAAAACTACATAAAAGTATTCAGTGACTAATGTATTTAGCGTTGTAGAGACACATGCCATTTTTCAAATTAATATTCTTTTCTATAACAGATAATCCCAAAGGCCACTGATGAGATTCATCTACTAGGCAACGTGGCTCTAAGTCACTTGATCAACAAGTTATTTTAAAAGCACAGAAAAAGTTTCTTCTCAGTCAAGTGAGTTTTCCTTACCAGTCTTGCTTTTCTAGCCACTGTGCCAGGTACTGTCTGATTTCCATGGGAAAACTGTCATCATAGAGCTGGTGAACCTGCTCCAGGAATTTGGAGTCAAGCTGCTGAAGCTCATACCACTGCGACATGCTAAAGGAAAACAGAAATTAGATCATGAATGGAAGTCCACCGCTCCAAGGAACACGGATTTAGCATTATGCTTCTTTTATTTTGAGTACTGTCTGTTTTCCTCACATGAATGAAGAAAAGGATTTTCGGGAGATTTTGTTCGCTGCTATATCTCCAGAGTAGTGCTGAGTACATACGTGTTCAATAAACATGCCTTTTAAATAAATCTGTACTTTTATCAAACAAATAAATGGAAAACACACTTATACTTACTTTAGGACAAATCATAAGAACTCTCCCCAAACTGCTCTTACAAATTACAGTACATTTAAGTCAAAGATTTTAAACTAGTATTTCATATTTTATGATTCAAAGGGTAAAATGAATTACTTTTGTTATGTAGCTTTTAAAAGATATTTTCTTCTTGCCAACTGCAAACAATAAATCTGGCACAAAAAATCTTAAATCTCAGTAACAAATTAAAGGTTGAAATAACATCATTAAATATAATTGGAAAGAATAAAGTAATACTATCTCTTTGGATAACTGAAAGTCCATTTTTACATAGCAATTCTAAAGATTAAAAATTAAAACAAAAACCTAATTTAAGGAAGTCCTAACATCCATTAGGAAAATGAAGAGCCTCCCATCACCATGGTGTAATTTAGGATTTACACCAGGCACGCCTGACAACATTCACAGTGGCTATTCCTATCAGGCCTCTGAGGAAGGGGTCTGGATTTTCAAGCAGGGACTGGAAGAATGTATGCACACTTACTGGCGAGCAAATGTGTGTGGGCATAAAGTCACATCTACTCCACAAATTTCCTTCCAGAGGGAGATAAGGACATGGTGGGAATACAAAGCTAGTTAACATCACGAACACCAGTAGAAACGGACCCAAACCCACTCTTTTGGCGCACCTTCTGTAGCAATTTGCTTTTCACTTCGAATTTATTGTACCTGAGCAGAAGACTCCAAATTTGTGGTTCTCTCCTTCCCTGTTAGGTGTCTAATAAGGATGTGCCTAAAATAAATGTGCTGGCAGAGTGTATGCCAGCGGAGGCTGCAATAGCTCTTGTCAGGCAAGTGACCTCAGGCAACTAACTCACTTGCCTATCACTAGGATGGTGGTTAAGAATGGATGAACCAGTACAGAGGCACTACCTGGAACAGAGCAGGCAGTCAATAAATTCACACTAACAAAACCAGAATCCATCTTATCTTCTTACAAAACATGTTACTAACAGAGGGATTGGCACGACTGTGCCCCAATTACCTGGCTCAAAAATCCCAACTTTCAGGCGGACTCCTTCCTCTCTAGTCCCATGACCTCCTACCTCCCTGCCTCCAACACTCTTCCCAATCCAGCCTTCTGCGGCAGGTGCGCAGGCAGGTTGGACATCACTCACGCTCAAAATTGCTACAGTCTGCCCATTCTTACGCTGATTTCCACCCGGACCTTATTTTCATCTATTAACAAAGCACCCAGTCACCAAATTCTCTCTGGGTTTTTGGCTATGCCCAACATTTCTGCTTTGCTCCAGCTATTACTCACCTTGAAAACAGTCTCCCCACAAATGTCTGCCTCTCTAAATCCTACCAGTATTCAAAGGTAGGTACAAATACCCCTTCTTTCATAAAGCTGCCTGAGTCTCACCCAGCCACAATTTACCTTTCTTTGACTTGTACCTCATTGTATTTTGTTTCTCTATGAGAGCATCAGTCTGTCTTCCTTTTAAAAGCTCTGTGTTTTCTCGCCTGCATGATGTAAGCTCCAGAGTTTCAGGGACCATGCCTTTAAAAAAAAATCCTCTGTTCCTTGCACAGCATCCTGCACATGTACTCAATAATAGTTTGTTGAACTGAAAATCTAGTATACTTCAGATTGCAATAGAAAGAAAAGGGCAAACCCTATTACCGTCCAACAAGTTTAAGTCCTGCATCCTTATGAAGCAACGGTTGCATACTGGCTTATGCTGGAGGCTCAAGTCTTATTTCCATCCCAGAAAAACCACCACCTCTCCAACCTATGCAAACAACATTCAAAGCACAATCAACCACACACCTACGCATCTACCCCCAAACTCTCCAGGACCAGTCAGAACAGTTTAATTAAGACTAATTGTATTCTTTGGGGGTTTGCAGGAAGGAAATACCACTTTTATACTGTAGGAAGGCATTCCGTTCCCGAGTCATGTAATCATTCATTCATTTCCATGAACACTTTCTAACCTACGCCTCACGCCCCAGCGAGGGCTGGGGACTCCGCCCGAGCAGCAGGGCACACGCGGCAAGCGCAGGAGGCGCGCTTCTCACCCAGAAAGCTCTCCAGCGGCGGGCTCGGCACATCAAAACTTTCTGCCCAAGTCAGGAACGTGAGAGGGGTGGAAAGGGGCAGGAAAGAGGGAATCGGGAGGGCAGAGATGCAGTGTTCTCTGGGGGATAACTGTATTTCACAGACACCTTCCCCGCCAGAGCACCACCGGGGGGGCAACCGTGCCACCGCCGAGAGCAGCGCCTGGGACGCTCCGCGCCGCTCTCTGCGGGCGGCTTCCCCGCGGGCGCCCCGCGCCCCGCGCCCCGCCTCGACGCCGCGGCGGCCGCACCTCCCCCCGGCGCCCGGAGCCTCTCGTCACTCACTCTGCGCGCTGGGAAAACGGGGACGCGCGAAGGCGCGGCGGTGCGGCCTCTCCCGGGGGCGCCCGGTCGCCTCTGCTGGGTCCGGGGTCTGGTCGGTGCGGTTTCCGGTGAGGCGGGACCTCTCCGGAGCCTCGGCGCAGGAAAACGAAAGTACCGGCGGCCAGAAAAGGCAGCACGACCGCCCCGCCTCCTTCGCCTCCACCAATCACCGGGGCTCCGCGCTCAGCCAATGGGGCGCGGCTGTTCCACAGGCGCGCTGCCTCCCCTCCGGGGCCGCCCGTCAGCCAATCCGCTGCGTCCTTCCGTAGCCCGGGGGCAGGGCCCCCTCCTGAGTGACGCGCGGCTCGCTCAGCTAAGTGTTGCAACTTGGCGGACTGACAATTCTGTTTACACATTCTAGAGAGCAACGGAAAAGGAAGTTCTGTGTTTGCAGCGGTCCAGACCTGGAGATCTCTGTTACCCCCACATCTGAGAACCTGAAGCTAAGGACACGAGTGGGGCACTGTCATTCTAGAAACAGCTTAGCAGCTGTGTCCGTGTCCCCCCCCCCCCCCCCCGTAGCCAAACCCAGGGGATGCTTTTCTTGTCCTCACCTACTTGAATGTTCAGAAACCTTCTGCACTGTGGACACCTGCATTGTTTCACACTTCTTTCTTGGCCACAAGGAGACGCGTCCTCTATGCTTCTTCCTACCTCTCTGGCACTTTCTCTCCATCTCTGCTTCACCTGTACTACCAGCTGTCGGTCAGTGTTAAGCGCTGTCAGGGTGTGGATCTTGGCCGGCTTTACCTACACTTCTCACGCTGTCCTGTGATGCCCTCACCCACAACTTCCCAATTTCCTTCTAGATGTGGAAGGCTTCTATATGTATATCTTGTCCACACCTTGCATCCGAGCTCCACACCCGACTCCCTACTCGGATGCCTGGTTAGCTCTGCAAGCTAGTTATGCTCAGAACCAGCTCACCATCTTTCTCCTCATTCTGCCCTTTTTCTAGAAACGGCACATGCTGGACAGCTAGGGGTCATTTCTGACGTGGCCATCTCCCTCACCCAGCCCACTTTGTCCTGTTTGATTCTTCCTTCTAAATATTTCTCAAGTCTCATCACTTCTCTCCATCGCTTATGCCATCTCCCCTTTTCTCTCATTTGGATTATTGCTGTAGATTTCCAAATAACTACTTCATCTGAGCTCTTAACTCTCTTTTAACCCGTTCTTCCTACAGCAGTTTGAGTGATTTTTTTAAAATTGCAAAGCAGACCCTGTGTTTACCAACCTAAAAATCCTCTGATGGTTTTTCTCTTAAGTCCAAATTTCTTAATATACCCTACAAAGCAATCTTGTGCCACTCTTTCCTTTCCTTACTTCAGCATTTTTGTTCTCAAAATAAGCCAAGCTCTTTCCCCAAACTCAGGGCTTCTCACCAGCAGTTCTCCATTTGGAAAGCCCCTTGAGCCAACATCCACCTACCCCGGCTTCTTTGCTGGCTAACTTATCTTTATGTCTCAGCTAAAATCTCAGCATAAATGTCAGTCCCCCTGGTAGGCATTCCTTGGGCCAGCCTAGAGTGTATGCCCATAAAATCAATTGGTTCCTTCAGGCAGATGGAACTTGAATCGAACCTTGAATAATAAGGCAACTTGGGTAGGAAAAGGTTCTAAATAATTTCCCAGGGATATGCTTATATGTGTGTCTATTATAGTTTTTTTCCCCTCTTCTCACATCTATGTACTCCTTCTTGTCACATTTTCACCCTCACAAAGCCAGTACTGAGCTGGTGGTAGCAATGAACGTTGGTACCAAAGTAGCTAGGTACCAACTAAAAAGAGATGCTAGGCCACTAAAAAGAGCCCTTCCCCCCCTACTCACCTGCACTAAGGGCCCAGACAATGTTTTAGAAAAGCTGGCTCCAGGAAGAGCAGTTGGTATGTTCAAAATGTTTTTTTCTGGTGCTGTAAAACTTGCACAGCAGTTAGCTGCAGTATTGATGGGAGAATTAAACAGTCTTAGCATCTGCAAACAGGTTGTCTTTCTTTGGCTTTCCACACTCCAATTGTCATCAGGTTCTGTGGATGCTTCCTTCCCCATGCCTTTATCTTCCTTAGTTTTACCATCATTGACAATGCCCTACTGTAGGCCTTCATCACTTCAGAACTGTAATGCTACAATGGACACCAGGTGGACTACCTACTTCCTGTCCCTTTCCCCTCCATTATATTTTCCAAAGTAAGTTCTCTAAAACACCACATTTATATAGTCATTCCCTGCTCAAAAGCCTGGACAGCTTTCATTACATTTAAGATAAACACAAACTTTGTCTGCTAGTCTGGAGATCCTGCACAGAATGTCCCTACCTTTCTTTCCAGTCTTGTCTCCCATTGTCCCATTATGCAACTAAACTCTATCCCCTACTCTCCCCTCATGCTTTTATTTTTCCCTTGTCTGCCCCTTTGCACATACTACTGGCAAGTATGGCTCATACTAAATGGCAAGTCCTTATTCTCTTCACTTATTAAATCCCTACCCAACTTTTAAAACTAAGCCCAAATCCTACATTCTCCTTCTGGTACCGCCTCAACCTGTAGCGATCAATCTGGTCTCCGAAATAATATGATATGTGTTTCTATCCATGTTGACAATCATTACACACTCCTTTATATGATGGTTTTTGAAAGTGTCTAAGTCTTATATCTCCAAGATTCTAGGTTCCTGGAGGGCAAACTATATGTATTTTATAAGTTGACTCTTTAACGTATTGACTGCTTTAAAAGCAATCAAATCAACAAAACAAACCAAACAAAAACCTAGAGATTCAGAAATGACAGACCCAAATGTGTGATAGCCTCTTAGAAGAGTCAACTTGGGAAGCTATATCTCTACACCACAATGTCAACATTGCAAAAGGCACAGATCTAGAAAAAATAGCTAATACCGTGTCGGATAGATTGTATTATTTTTCAAATTTTTTCTTTCCCTTCCCACTCCTTGCCATGGTTCACTAGGGGTGGAGTGCACCTCCTCTTGAACTCTGTGGCCTTGGCTGTATGACTTGCTCTGACTAATGTAATGTGAGCAGATGTGATGTACCCTCCGGCCGACCTGAGGCTGCATGTCCTGTGTGACCAGTGTGTTTTTGTGTGCTTCTTCCCTGCACTAGGATACAGCAGTCTCACGCAGCTGCTACTCCTCCAGCCTGAGTCCTGGGAGGAGCCATGTGTGGAGCCCTCCTGAACCTGCCACCCGAAACAGAACCGTTGCAGCCTATCCATGTACCCATAATCCAGATGGTGAGATGTGTTTGTTTGTTGTCATTGTTGTAAATCACTGAGGTGTTTCTGCTTTGGCACTGAAATAGCTGACTAATTAATAGATGACAGAATCAAAATCTAAATTATTATAACAGGCTAGAATCCTGCTGGGCTGAAACCAACTAGATACAATTTAAAACAGTAAATGCAAAGATCTGTATTTGGGTTTGCATTTTGTTAAAAAAAGTGACAGATGACAGGGTATACTCTTTGCTACCAGTACCCAGCTTTTGAATAATTCTCAACACTGCATCCAGTTGGTCACTAGCAATCAATCAGAAATGGCAGATAAGGTGAAACTTACCATTTGCCATCCTGAACTGGTATATATTCAAAGAAGGAACAAGGATGGTGAGGAGTCTAGAAGTCACATTTTATGATGAGTGGCTGAAGGTGCTGGAGTGACTCATACATTCACATGATGTTACAATGGAAAGACACTCAGAAACCATGTCAGCCCTCCCAATGGGAGCAAATTTATTTTTATTTGGAGAAAGAAAACAGTATCATTCCTATTCTTTATTCATCCCTTCTTTTATCCCCAATTACCCAGTTGAATTTATTTAATTATATTTATAATAATTAGAAACATAAATATAAAGAATATAATGCCACCTACAAGCTAAGGCAAAAAGATATATACTATCAGTTACACATTATAAAACATTAGAAAGGATTTCCTGGTAGATTGTTTTCAATAATGGCCCCATTATTTCTTTTCCTGTATCCACACCCCTTTGCAATGTGACTTTGTAGCTCCTTCCAGCAAGAAGTGGGGACTATTTCTCCAACCCTTGAATGTGGGCTGGCTTGTGACTTGCTTTGACCAATACTATGCAGCAGTTGTGACACTGTCCTTCTGAACCTAGGCCTCAAGGAACCTTACATAATCCACTCCCAGAACCGTGTTCCATCTCCATGGCAGGTCAGACTAGACTGCTGCAGGATGCGACAGTGCATAGCCCACAGCCAAGTCCTGAAGCTGTCAGGGGTCAGGCCTCAGACGTAGCATGAGAGAGCCCAGGCAGGATCAGATGTCCTGACCGGAATGAGCAGAACTAGCCAGCCTACCCTAGACTCCCAAGCAATGATAAATGGTTGTTTTACCCCAATGAGTTTTGGGGGTAGTTTGGTACGTGATGTAGCAATAGATCACTCATACAGATTTAATGGGGGGCAGGGAAGCAAGCATCCTACTACGAATTCTAAAACAACATAGTTCAAGTGGTGCAGGCCCGCTGCCCTTAGCCCTCCACGAATATTTTCTGTGGGGTCTCTTATCCCCCAGTAGTACACTATGCTGTGTGTCCTTACCACACAGTGGTGACAAACTGACTAGCTTGTTGCTCTGTATTTACGATCTGTTTCAGAATGACAGCTACATATCTGATGGAAAAAAACCTATAGTAATATGTATTTAACAACGTTCCCCCTCCTCTCAGAAACCACATTGCATTTTAGACATACTTTTCTCTAATGTTGGTAGTAATGTTGGTAACCTAAATAATAGTAGGAATTACATACACTTCATCAGCGTAGGCCATATTTGTTAATCTGTAATAGAATGAAACTGAAAAACGAAGGATTTCTAAAATTCCCTGCAGTTGTCTGGATTTTGGGCACTTATATGATAGACTATCAAAGTTACTCTTTCAAAGACTATTTAGTTACATTGGAAATACTCACGTATAAAATTAAATTAAAATGCAGAATCCCAGTACCGCGAGAATATATAGAAATGGAAATACGTGGAAACACACTGAGACAGGGAGAAAGAGGGCGAGAAGGGGAGAGGGGAAATAGTTTAAAATTTTAATGATTCTGGGCGGTGGATTACTTCTTTATGATTTTCTCCCCCCCAATGTCTGTCGTGAACATTACACCTGCAGTCCAAACGCCCTCCGAGCGCTTCCCAGCCCCGCGCTTTCCGAGCCGGCCGCGCCGCCGGGCAGGTGGCAGCCGTCAGCCCCGCGGCGCGGGTTCCGCGGCGGGAGGGCCGCGGCTGCCCAGAAGAGCCGCCCCACGTGCTTTCGGGGAAACGCTCGGAGAGCTGGAAGGACTGGGATTGAGGGGAAACCGAAAAGCGAAAGCTACAGGCCGAGCGGGCGGCGCGCAGGCGCGCAGGCGCGGGCGCGCGCGGGGCTTTCCCGCGGAGCGCGGCCCCGCCCGCCGTTCCTTCCGGCGGCCGCCGGGGGCTGCACGTGCGCGACCCCGCCCCCCCGCCGCCCCCCGCGCCCGCCTGCGAGGCGCAGTCTGGGAGTAGTGGTCCTCGGACAAAGCGAAAAGCGAAGGCGGGGGTCCGGGTGGGGGTGGTGGTGGGGGGGTGGGGGGTGTGGGGGGGGTGGGGGGTGGGGGGGGTGTGGGGTGGGGGGGGTGGGAGGGGTGGTGTGGGGGGGGTGGGGGGGTGCCCCGGTGCCCCGGTGCCCGGGGACGGGTGCCCTTGACTTCAGAGGGAGGGGAGGGCACATCTAACTGCGTAAGGTCCTGGAAGCTCGCCCACCCCACGTCCGCTGATAATTTCTTCCCTCCGGGGCCTGGAGTCGCCCCGTCCCCTCGCCTCGCTCTGTCTACAACGTCTGCACTGCTGACCCGGACCTTCCTGGTCTCTCAGGCTCGGACCCGCGCCCAGCCAGGTCCCTGGCCTTGCACCGAGGCGAGGGTGAGGGCTGCTGCTCCCTCGGCGACCCTCTTGCAGATCTGCAAAGGGGGCGTTCCTCCTTCTCCTGGGGTCTTCCCGCCCCTGCCTTCTCCCTCCTGCTGACTCTCCCAGAGGGATGGGGGGAAAGGAGAGTGGAAGAGAATAATTTAGTCACTAGACCATGATTTCAAAAGTTTGACAGGCCCAGGAAAAACAGTTCTGGCTGTGCCTGCAACTGCATCACTTATTGAACGGTTCCAGGAAACACTGACCTAGTTTCTTCGGGCTCTGCTCAACCACTCCTAAAGGTCTCTACCTACTTACAGTGACCTAGGGACCAACGGGGGACCTCCAGGGTGTGGGGGGACCCACCCCGCTGGACCACAGCCTCCCGCCCCTGCTGAGAGTGAGCGCCAGTCTCCGCTGCTGCGCACAGTTCCCACAACGCAGACAGAGCTTCATTGTCTCTGGTTACAAGGAGAGGACAGGATTTGCTGTATAATTTCCAGAGCAATGTGAAAATGTGGGGCCCCCTTTTCAAAGTTTATTCAGAATTTCAAGAAGGCAACAGCCCAACATTAAACCAAGCATGGGGCCCTTCTGGGTGCTTGGCCCTGTGCAACTGCACAAGTAGCACACCCAAGAAGTCCCCAAACAGTGGGGCTGTTGTGGGACAGTCCCTAGTGTGGGAATCTGGGGAGGGGGGTTTCTTCTGTAGAAACCTTGTTACTTGTTTACTTAAAACAAATGAAAACTTAGATATAATGAAGAAACAGATTATAACACCACTGCTTCCTATAGCACTTGGAATAACATCTAGAGTCTTCAGCCATCTCTGTAGAGCCTCTACATGATCTGGTCTTGCCTCCCTTTTATTTATTTTATTTATTTTATTTTATTTATTTTATATTTTTTATTTTATTTTATTATTTTATTTTATTTTATTTTATTTATTTTAGAGCAAGGAGGGGGGAGACAGAGAAATATCAATATGAGAAACATTGATCTGTTGCCTCTGGTATGCACCCTGGCCAGGGACTGAACCCATAACCTGGGTATGTGCCCTGATGGGGAATCAAACCCGCCACCTTTTGGTATACAGGACGACACTCCAACAAACTGAGCCACACCAGACAGGGCTTGCCTCCCTTCTTACCCGTCTTGTCCCACTCCCTCCCACGCTTCACTACGCTCTTCCCCCGGGCCTCTTCCTGCTCAAGTAACCCAAGCTTTTACCTTCCTGGGTCCCATCTATATACTATGCTTTTGGGAGGCTGTTTTCCTGGCTGTGTTCATGGACTGGCTGCTCGTTCTTTAGGTCCTCAGCTCGGATATGCCCAGAGAGACTTGCATTGACCTTTTCTTCCAATTACTTTATATCACATTTATATTCTTCATAGCACTTACTAAATCTGTCTTTCATTGTTTGCGTGTCTGTTTTTCTCTCCCCTCACAGAGGAGGGACTTTGTGCTGTTACAGCCTGTCTCATCCTGGTTCTAAGAGAATATTAAGTCTAATGCCCCAAGGTATCAATTACCTTCTCTCCCCTATATCTAGAATGGTGCTATGTACCATCCTTGGGAGACTGAGAAAATAGCATGCAAATTGTTTTCTGGGTCTTGTGGTTGAGATGGAAATCCCTGATTGAGAAAGGCAACGCCTGATACAGAGCAATTCTCAATATTTTCTTAATGAGTGAATAACATCATTGGCCAACACTGGGATTGGAAATAATCACAGGTTAATTCAACCATTCAGACCTCGGCACTGGCACTAGCCTAGGGAGCCCGAACTGAGGGAGAGGAGAATAAAGAGCATGTATATTCTGAAAAACTCCCCTAAAGGATTTTAATGAGAGCATCATTCTTCCACCCCTTTAACCTCTCCCCATCTCCGCGCTGTCTAGATGTCCTCTAAGATTCTTCCCATCGGAGGCAGTTGGTGAGCCGTCTAAGTGGATGGCTTCAAACCTTATGTAAGAGAGTGTTGCATAGGCTTTTTACCAGGGGCAAGAGTAGTAAAGGCCATGGGTTTAATGATGAGGAGGAGTTCAGGGGAAATTTCAGGAACACCTGAGTGGACAGATGTCTGGGATGCTTGGCACACATGAGATGCCTAAATTAAAGGGAAGTTGGAGTAACATAATAATCAAACAGTGTCATTCCAGAGCATTTCTACAGAGTTCAGAAGTTAAGAGTGAGGTTAAGTAGAGGGGAAGCCCTATGTTGTTTGAGCAATAGCAAAGGTGTTTCTGTTATTAACTTTGAAGTATAATATTGGGGACTGTTCCATGATTTTAGAGTTTGGAGACATTATAAAGGGTATTCTAGCTTAGTCTTGTAGGGAGACCATGGAGCAAAGGAAAGAAAAGGAATTAATTACCATCCTCTATGTGTTCAAACCCCAAATCATTAACAAATATTTACTTAAAGGCAGACTGTGCTAGATTCTAGGGATATAACTATGGACAAAGCCTTCTTGGTCCTTGGACATATAGAGCTTGCTTAGTCTAATGAAGAAGACAGATGATACACATTTACAACAAAGGTAATAAAAACTGTGCTGGGGGATCTAGAAGATATATGGAGCAAGTGTGATGTGACCTGAGCTGTGTGTGTGTGTGTGTGTGTGTGTGTGTGTGTGTGTATCTGAAAGGAAGGCCTTTCAGAGCCTAAAGGATGTATGACTGTTATCCAGGTAGATGAGATGGGGTTGGAGAATTGAGAGACTATAGAGAGGGAGGTGAGAGCAAGCATGACTATCAGAGAAACTGAAAGTAGTTCAGTCAGTCTCTAGTTTGTATGTTTTGGAGGATGAGAAGCCATTGTTGGGGAGAAGTGATGAGATGAAAGAGGAGTCCAGAACTGGGATTCTTAACTATTTTTTGTGCCATGGACCCCTTTGGCAATTGAATGAAACCTATGAATTCCTTCAAAGAATAATGTTTTTAGTAAAATAAAATAAAAAGATTTGAAAGGAAACCAAATACACTGAAATACAGGTATCAAAATATTAAGGCCAAGATTGTAATATAGCAATATAGGCACTTCTTTATTAATGGCATTAAATAAGATCTAGCAACGGATCTGATTAATGCAATTTCAAAATTGTGCTTAGCATAAGCCATATTTTGAGATAAATGTAACAACTCTGGTGTGACAAAAATGTGGTGTAGGTTAGGGGTTGTTAGCTTTATACCTAATTAAAGAAAATCCTGTTTCAGCAAAAAGTTTGTAGGAGTAAAATTCTAACTATTGCAAATTCATGAACCTCCAGAATTCTGTCTGTACTCTCCAGGTAATAACTGCTGATCCAGAGCATCATGAGCCATTTGAAGATCTTAAGCAGTGACTGAAACTATCCCATTTACTTTAAATGGAGCCCTCTGTCTACCTAGGTAGCCATGTGGAATTGTTTGTTGTGTGTACTGGAAGTGTGTTGCAGAGAATGTCATTCTCATCATGTTTTCATAGTGTCTTCTTTGTGAGGACTCTGGTTGAAATGCTCTATGTCTTGTAGTGGTGATAACACAATGGTATGGGTTTGTCAGAAAAGGGTGCATTTTACTGTCTAAATTATACTTCAGTAAGCCAAACTTTTAAAAATGTGATCATCAATCAATGCTCATGGTCATTTTGGAAAAAGACTGTATGTCAGAAATTGGTGTGCACACCGAGGGCAGTTTACTATGGTTTGACCCCTAATTCTGCTTCTTCTATCACAGGAGTGCATGGGCCTCCAGAACCACGTGAGGTAAAGAAAAATCCCCTGGGTTTGCAGACTTATATTTGTTCTTTATGGCTTTTTGGGGGCTTTCCTTGCTACCTTAAGACTTTGAGGAAATTCACTGGCAGCTGTCCTTCTTCAGCACTTATTGCGTATAAAGTCACCAATATTCAATAAGATTGGTCAAAGTGATTCTATACATTAAGAAGAATTTGAAAAGGGATTAGCAAAATGGGCATCTGTGATTGGTGTGGATGGGCAAGGAGAAAAGTAAAAATGTGATTAATATTTTGAAAATCTACCTTATGTTTCATTAAATGCTGCTTATTTGCTCCTAGTTGGCAGAAAAAAATACTCTGGGGTATAGGAGGAGATTGAGAGGGTAGAATCTCCCATTAGGAAGGTAGGTTATGTTAAATCTTTTTTTCTCCTTTTTTGGAACTCTTTTTTTCATCAAGCATTGGCCTCTCCCTGTTTGGTTTGCCTACGGGACAGGAAATGGGTGGAAGAAGTTGGAGAGGGGTCCTCCAGAGGGGACTGCCATCTCTGACTGCAGTCAGGGCTCATCTTGGATGCCAGCCTCAGGACTTTTCTGTAATAAGTCATGCAATGCCTTGGTATTGCCTGGCTCAGCAGCTTCCCTAGCGCCTGGCAGACACAGAGAGCTTCCCAGGTCCTGGTACTTGGGGGGGGTCCCTCACTATTACTAAGAGCAGCAGCTGGACAATGGCACCACTAAGCATCTACTCTGGTCCATAATATCAGTGCCCCATATTCCACCAGGACTGACTCTGGACCCCTCCAGCTAGTAAGAGGTACAGGGGAAGTCACTGAGATGCAATGTGGGTCCAGCAGCAGAAGCGCCTGGGAAATGTTGGATTCTCAACTCTGTAGCCTCAGGCTTGGCTGGCTGCCAGAATGTAGAGTGTGACACTGCCTGATGTTATTGTTAATTTAGGAATGCGTTGTTCATTCTGGCGGTCTCTGAACTACCCACCATATGGTTTTACTGTTAACCCTTCATAAAAAGAAATCTTGTCCTGGGAGGGTTGTGGGTTCTCCCTACCTGGCCACCACTGCGAGTAGCTGCCTTGCGCATGTGTAAGTTTCTCCTATTAAAGCTCTTGTGAATTTGAATAAGGTTACATGTCAGTTCTTTGGAATCGATCTAAACTTTTGGGGCTTTCCTTCAACAGAGGTATCCCTGGCAGGGATCCCAGCAGGATGTGGGATCCCAACAGGATGTGAACCCCCTTGGGACAATGTTGACAGAGCAATCAAGAGGCTTCATAATTCACTCCTGGGTACTCCCTGAACTCCTGCTGTTAATGCCCCATTATTGCCTGCATGCTGTGTCTAGTATGATGACACTTACCTGCTGGAACTCAGGACACTGGCTTATTATTTTTTTTTTTTTAAACTATTTTTTTTAATTATAGTTTTTCTATCAACATTTATCCCCTTTATGCCTTCTTCCACCTCCACCCACCCCCTTCCACCCCTGCAATCACCACACTGTTCAGGACACTGGCTTATTTGGCTTTTCCCTCAGGCGCTCCTGCTGGTATTTGAGCAATGTAGTGTGACTTTGTAATCCTTGGCCTATTCTGAAATCTTTTTTTTTTTTTTTTAAATATATCTTTATTGATTTCAGAGAGAGGAAGGGACAGGGAGAGAGAGAGATAGAAACATCAATGATGAGAGAGTCATTGATCAGCCACCTCCTGCATGCCCCCTACTGGGGATTGAGCCCAAAGCCTGGGCATGTGCCCTGACCTGGAATTGAACCTTGATCTCCTGGATCCTAGGTCGATGCTCAACTGCTGAGCCACGCCCGGCTGGGCCTATTCTGAAATCTTCACACTGGAACCTTCTAGAGCCAAAATCATAGGTAACACAGGAGAAACAAAATCAGAAATGAAACAAATACAAACAAATGAGTCTTTATTTAATACTATATTAACACTTGGTTTTTTAAAAGTGTCTTATCTTGCAAGTTTATTTGAAGCTTTGGTTTTTAGCATTTCAATCACAACACTCCCAATAGGGGGTGTCACATCAGGGAGAGGAGAGCTTTGGACTTCAACAATTTGGGTATATACAAAGCTGAAGAAATAAGATGTGATTGCTGGCAAAGATCAGTCTTTAAATTTTTTCTTTTGCTTCCTTTTTTCAAGTGTCAAGAGTTTATCCTGTCATTCAGCAGAATATGGGGACTTCATCTAAAATTGAAAAATGAAAATGACCTTTGAGGAAACTATTGTTTTGCAAATAAATCACTATTTCTTAATGTAAACATTTATGTGTCTACTAAATGCTCCATAATCACTCTACCAATTAACTACTAAGTATTCAAAATATATCTTTTAAGTAGATGAAAACCATTTTAAGAAAGCCTATTTATCCCACCAAAAAGTAAGAGGAAATGGGTGCAAAATGAAGAAAAGTTCTCTCATAACTAAATGATTTAAGGACATCTAACAATGGAATAAGCTGTCCAAGGAGAGTATGTGGGGAGAGCGGTGGGGGTTGGTGGAGCTGACAGTGGAATTAGGGACAAAGCTTATTTGAGTGGGGTGCAGGAATATTTTGTCCTGTGGTAGCTTGTACTGGAAAGAATTTAAAACAGTTCAAGCAAGCCAAGGTGTCTGCTTTCAATGTGGGTAATATCAGCAACACACAGGACCATACAGACATTCCTTGTGCTACTCCAATGAATTTGTTTTTTCAGTGCCCAGGCAGAACCTCACCCCCTTTGCTTCACACACCGCCTTTGCTTATTTGGGAATGCCCTTCACGAGCCATGGAAAAGAAAGGGAACATACTGCAGTTTCAATTGTTGTGGGACTCAGGTTTTCTCTCAGCACCGCATATACGCTTGGAGACATGGGAAGAAGGTCTGACGGAGACTGCGGCTCAGTCGAATCACTTCGGCTTAAAGAAATGACAAGGTAAATATTGAAAAGGATTCAAGAATCATAGCTCATGGTGACCTACTGTGTCAAAAACTCCTTTCTAGGGCTTTATCTATTTGTGACACCGAGATGCCTAATTCATCATCTGACATCACAGCATTCAGCCTACTGTGGAATACATGGCGTATAAAAAGGCAACTTAGTAATTCCAATCTTGATGGACTGTGGTATGTCTTGAAGACCAGCTTTATGTATTAAAGAAAATGGGATATTGAGCATTAAAATGCTTTATTCTCAGTTATTTGTATTCTGCTCTACTCTTAAATTTCCTATAGAAAAGCTTTATTTTTTGTCAATTCAATAATAAATATTTTACATGCAACTAAGATTACTTACATCGTTGAAATGGGGATAAAAACAGAAGGAACGTAGCCTTTGTCTCCTCTTTCTGTTGGTCTTGAAACTGGAAAAGAAAGGCACAGTGTTGGAAAACATGTTATCAATATTATTGATAAAATTAGGAAAAAAGTCTAGAAAGATACAAATAATGCTAAAAAGAAGAGGTCAGATTCACAAACCTTTTTAGTTGAGTATTTTAGATGAACATAAAATGTGCAAGAAAAGAAAAACACATCTCCTGGCAGGTCCAATCTAACTTTACAAATTAATGCCTCTAAAATGCGTGAGAAAAACTGGGAATCAACTATATTACTGGCTTCTATATTACATTTAACTTTGATTATAAGGACTGATTTATTTGTGTACTGGGGGATTTGTAGTAATTCAGTTCTTTTCACTAAAGCTGACTCCAATCATAATCTTATAATTACACAGATTTTTGAAGTACAGACATCAGTGCTACTAAAAAAGCACTGTGCAGACGTCAGCCTTGGATGCAGCCCCCCAATTTCTCTGATATACTATGTTGAACTTGTGCTTGGTCTAGTTGTAATTTGAATCAACTGTAATTTGTTTCATTGACATGTGTTGTTTCATTTGATCAGATGTAAAGACACTTAGGGTTTGGTGTTGCTGTTTTTCATTTTGTTTTCTGTTTGTTTCAGAAGGGAATGAAGTAGAGTGGCAATGGTCACCCTCTGTGAGTGACAACTGTAGGATATTCCCCAAGGTGGTGCTCACAGATTTAGTTGCTATAGATGAACATTTTAATGGATTGTTTATACTTTCATTAAAGAGACAGAATGGTGAACTTACAGTTATGTAGCTAATTTCATGAATGTTCTTTCATATATTCAACAAATATTTACCAAATGAGTTTTTCGGCCAGGTATTATTTTAGGCCATTAACATATAACCAGGAAAGGCAGGCATGTCAAGACTTGTTATTAGTAGGCTAGGAGGTGGGAGATGTTATGCAGACTTCCTTGTACCTTCCTGGGCAAATGAACAATACTGAGTTGTGAGGCTACAATAAGGTAAAAAAAAATATATATCAAGTTTATAAACCTTGGGCTTCTTTTGCAAAAAACAGACTTGCTTTACTTTTAATGGCTTTCCAATCATTACTTTGTCTTTCTTTTCCTTTCCCCTAGTCACAGAAGTGAAGTCTGCGGTTCCATAGGAGGAAGGAGAAAACCAGAGCTCTACAAGTGCTGTGAGAGGCCCCCATGGCCAGGGTGAAGTCTGGTGACAGCTATGGATTACCCCTGACAGTTCCTTTTCAGGGGCTGCGGACACACACTTCCTTGCTAAGGTTTCGACCTTCACATACACCTTGGATCTTATAATGATCAAAGTAAACATAAAAAGAGGAGCTTCATTTCCTTTAATCCAATATGAGGTTATTTCCCAAAATATAAAGGATGGAAAGCAAGCGGAAAGAACCTGACCTTCGCAAGGCTGGGAGCTGTAGTGTTTACTGAAGGCTTTGTCTTTGGGAATGTCAGGATATAGGTACTTCAGAGGGTTTTCAGGAATGTTTTCAGCCATGATAACCTTGTAGTCTCGAAGGATGTCAGCGAATGGCAGAGCCGACAACCGGCCTTTATTGTAGGGTTCGACAGAGTGGAATCTCACTTCTCCTGGAAAAACAGAAAGCCGAGGGACATTCAGGTTTCTGCAGGCATTCTTTGTGGCGATTCTTCCTGCCCACATTATCCTCGTGTCCCTGGTTCTAAAACAATGCCAGCCCCCCTCTGCAGCCTGGATGGGACAGTTTGCCATGTGACAGGGGACACCCACACAGGCTGTGAGAAATTCATGGTAGCCTGTGTCCTGGGACAACTCTAACAACTCATATTCAAACCTACTGAAAGTACGAAAAGCAGAGTAACACAACATACACTTCTGGACACTGAAATACCAGTGACCAAACTCAAGGCTAATTTCACAGGAATGAAAGATAGTGAGCTTGTACCGTGTTCAGAGTGGTCCACCCAGGTGAAAGTTATTCCTCCGAGGTGGCTTTCACTGAATCTCAACAAAAACGTTCCAGGCATTCTATCCTTTAGCAAGAGTCGTTCCTTCTCTTTGCTAACAAAGCCCATGACATACCTAAAAATGGGACAATGAATAGTTTTATCCGATCGAAGATGGTAAGTTATTGCATTTGCATTTCTTTCATTCACAAAGAACAGATCTAAATTTGTTTTGAGTATAACCAAAAGTTAATTGTGTCTGAAATACTCATAGATTAAAGTAAACATCAATATTCTATGAAAAATGTAAGGAACTGTAACTACTCCCACCCCACAACACTAAACATGTTTAAAAAGAAAAGAAAGAAAGTGAAAAACCAACAGCATAAAAAAAACACCTAGTGAACTCATATGCAGAATATAACCTGGAAACTCACCCATCAATCCAAAGGGGAAGAATGTGTTTCTTAATTAGATCTAATATTGCTTCAAGCCATGTCCAAAAGGTAAATGATTTACCAGGTAAGTGTTCCTGTTAGAATAAACAAATATAGCACAATAACTATTTCAATAGTAATGTTGATATAACAATTTAAGTTCCTTTTTTTTCAGTGAAAATTTTTCTTTAAATGAGACAACACTTTAGAGTTTCTCTTTAAAATAACCTTATCCAGGAAATCCTCAAAATTCAGATTATGATATGGAAACTTAAAAAGGATCACTGTTACATTTTTACCCATCAGATCTATAATATAAAAATGATAAAACCAATTTTGGCAAGGACACAGGGTAATATGAACCTCACTTCTTGTAAGGACTGTAAATTCGGACACATTTTTAATGAGGTTATTTGGCAATGTGTAGTGAAAGTTTTAAATATTTCTTTAACTCTTTGCTCAGCAACCTTTTAGGATTTTTATCTGAAAGATATATTTAGACAAGTATAAAAAGGTATATACAAGATCCTAATTGCAACATTAAAAAACTAGCCAAAATTGTAAACAACATCAATATCCAAATGGTTGTTTATAACGTATTTCCTAAATCTTGAAATGTTCTTATATTTCCAAATTAAATGCATGCTGCAGTTGATAAAAAAAGACTACCTACAGTTGTCAGATAAAAAAAAAGGAGCACTATTTTAAAAAAAGATTAAATAAATGATGTTGTCCTCCCCGGCCCTGTTCCCCTTTTTTTGTACCTTGCAGAACTTGGACCAGGTGAGGTGACCATCACTGTAGCTAGACTGGACTAAAATGAAAGAAAAGAATGGCATTTTAATTAAATAGACTCTTCAATTTGGTGCTCAATTTAGATTCCCCCCCTTCTTTCAAGCATTTCTTGAGCACCTGCTATGTGTTTATAGAGTATTTAAGGCTAGAAACAGTAAAAATATATCATGGAATAAACTGTCGGAGGGGAAGGAGGAAGCCACCCCAGTAGCAAGAATACTGTAGGGTGAAGCATAGTGGACATGAATATGGCTTATATAGAAGACAGTGAGAGCAGCCTAATGCTGGTGAATAAATATAAACTCAACTAGCATGCCAGTAGACAAAGCCGATTACCAGGAGCGTTGACTATTACCATGAAAAGAATGAACACCATTGACTGTTTTGACCCAGGGCAGTGAAAGGATACAGGAGTTCCTATCTAAATTTCTAAGAAAGTTATACTCATAAAAATACTTGGATAAAGATCTGAAAGTATATGGTGGCTCTCTGTGCTACATATTGAAAAGATTTATTCACTCATTACCAGGTACTTACAGAATTCCTACTACCGCTGTTTATGAATTAAATAATGATCCAAAAGGATATTTACATTAGTAAATTTTGTCATATTCTTAAAGCCTTGATCTATTTAAATACCTATTGATCATTTTAGTTACAGTACAAGTGGTAGCCCAGCATCACCTGTAAGTCAAATTTAACCAAATCACACACGTTTACAATGCTGCTCAAATGCATCTTGGGCCCGACTTTAACTAGAAATGTATACAAATCCAAGTTTATTTCTTTTTCCGTGCTAAATCTGCTTATCTCAAACTTGACAAAATATATCTTTTAAAATTCTTTTAGAAAAAGCTTAACATTACAGTCATTACATTGAGTACCAATGACTCTATTTTGCAAACTTTAAAAATGTCAAGACTGAAATATTCTTGATACAAAGAATTGTTACCTGGTGGGTTTAAATTTCGATTAAATTTTGTGGTCCTGGAATCAGCTATTTTCTAGTTGGTTAATGACTACTGTGATACTAATATGAACGATCAAGGCACCATTAAGACTTCACATTATATTCAGTGGAAATGGAGACTGGAGTGTGGGATGGGAAGGAAAGGGCTTTAGAACTGGGCAGGCCTAGCCCATGTCTTGACTCTGCTATAAATTAGCCATGCAGCTGTGGCAAGTTACTTAACTATCCTCATCTATAAAATGGATTATCCCACCTTAAATAATCATTATTCTTCCTTAAAGAACTTCTTAAAGAAAGATTTAGCTATATTATCTGTGCCTGGCACTCAAGAAATTGTAGTGATCATTGTTATTATTAATAGTAGTAATATCACCCTGGTTCCCTAAAACACTTGAGTACCAAAACCAGGGGTAAGTCCTCCGTGTCTACCAGCTCTCACCTGTAAGCTTCTCTGCCAGCATATTGAGCTGATCTGAGTTAAGGCCACGGCCCACATATGATGAAAACTGCCAGCTCATCACTTCCAGGAGTTGACTCAACGTGGCAGATGGAGGATTATTAAAGAAAACCAAGTTCTGAAATAGAGTTGTAATGATGATTATATTTATTAATAACATCGAACCACTGTAATTCAATATATAGGATTCCTGATTTAAACTCTTCAGGCCAACCTCAGCTAACTATACAGAATAAAGAAGAGAAACCAGAGTTAGTTTTTGTGCTAGACTCTGTAAGTAGGCTGTGCAGCTATGTGTCAGGAGCTGTATCTCCAGATTCCTCATCCAGGAGCAGAGCAGAATCTGGGATGGTTAAATGGTTAGTGGACTGGTGGCTTTCTAAAGAAGGGTGCTGGCCCTGGAAGGCGTGGCTCAGTTGGTTGGGCATCGTCTCAGAAGGTTGCCGATTCGATTCCTGGTCAGGGCACGTGCCCAGGTTGTGGGCTCCATCTCCAGTGGGGGGCGTGCAGGAGGCAGCCGATCAATGTTACACTTTCACATCGATGTTTCTCAGTTTCTCTCCTTCTCCCTTCCTCTCTCTGAAAATCAAAACTATTAAAAAAGAAGGATGCTGAAGGAAGCTAAGTGCAGCAGCAACACCACCCTCTTAGGCTGGAGAACAGAGACATATCCTATCTCCCTCCCATGCCCTGGCGTTGGATGAGAAGCTCTGGATATGTGTAGATCCTAATAAGAAATAACATTTAATTTCAGGGGTGTTGGCTTTAAAGGCCAGGTGACTTCTCCAGTAAGTTCTAGTGAGTTCTGTTCTTCTCACTGCAGGCTGAGGGGAAGTGAGGAACAACGCACTTCAGTGCAGCCCCTTCCTGTGCAGTTAATCTGTCTCAGATGCCAGGGCACCAGAAGGAGAGAAGGAATAGGACTGAGTCATTTTCCATGTTTTTTCCTTATTAGGCACATTTAGTTAAAGCGAAAGAACACTTAGAGCTGACTCAGTATGTCTGTTCTTGTTGCTGGGACCAAGTAAAAGAATTCTTCCCTTTGGGAGGAACATTCGCTTTGAATTAAGAAGGAATGTTTTTATTTACATCTGACCTATTTTCTCTTGACCTTGGAGGTTTCCAGGACAACACACTGAGGTTTGGTAAGAGGGGACAGGGGGAAGTGCTTACTCATCTTTTTTGCCACTCCCTTCCCTGGTTGTCTTTTAAGGAGAGCATCTGTCTGTCCTCTGCTTGCTTTAACTTGACACCAATTTTTGATCAATGTCTCATATAACCACAAGATGGCATTAAAACCCACTTAGAGCCTAGAATGGATTAAATATATGATTAACTTCAATAGATTAAATCTACAATAAACTCAAAAACTTGTACAATCAGATTACAGTTAGGCAAAACTGATATATAATCTAGTTACTTATTTGGAAAGCAGTTTTCCACCTCTGTAGAAGAGTCTGTGTGGAGGTGTGGCCAGAAGTAGTTGCAGTGATAAACACAGCAGTCAGACATCAAATTCTGGAGCAAGGTGCCTCCCATAGCCCATTTAACAGTCCCTCAGGACGACTTCAGAACTCTCTCTGATGCACATATT
Organism: Miniopterus natalensis; assembly: GCF_054644295.1. Classification (NCBI taxonomy): domain Eukaryota; kingdom Metazoa; phylum Chordata; class Mammalia; order Chiroptera; family Miniopteridae; genus Miniopterus; species Miniopterus natalensis. Next base: position 29,399,773 of record NC_142088.1, on the reverse strand, counting down.
TGGGAGCTGACCAGACCTTCTGTCACTTTTGCTAGCCAGAACTGTCTCAGGGTCCAAGTACATTTGAACATAATACTTTGAATATGACAAGAGAGAGGAATCATACAACTAGATATATTGGAGTTCTGAAATAAAACAACCCACAAAGACATGCCAAAATGTTATTTACACATACATATTTTCATGCAGATGGGTTTTGTTGACAAAGCAAATCAAATAAAATTAAAGGAGGAGAAATAAGATAGAGACTCTACCTGGGAATCGCTGGTTGACACATTGTACCAAATGATGGATGCCCAAGCATTAGGTAACTGACTGACATTGGAAATCATCACCACAGGTAATGAGCTGGTCTGGTTAAAAAAAAAAAAAAAAGCATAGTTATTACAGGTAGGTGCACCTTACATTGATTTTAGACTTGACCCTCTCCCCTAACGGGCCATCTCAAGCCAATCCCTCTCCTCCAATCCTGTTGTCTACACTGCTCTGGTCACTGAAATGACTTGTGAAGGCACTGGAACTTTCTCAGTCAAGGCACAGGGAAGAAAGAAGCTATAGACCCAGGAATCCTTTCAAAAGTGCTCAGCCAGTCAGCCTCTTTAATATCTTTCCTGATACCATGTAAATATTTATACTTTCTTATATCACATACTGCCTAACATGTAACTAATTAGAGCTTGTAATGATTTAGCAACTGTTCCCTTCACAAGTTACATTAAAGAATCTAATTTTAAATTTATCTCTGGGATGGATCAATATGTTCAAATTATGATCTGACATCTAATTAATGTCAGTACTAGACATGGGAGTTTTAATTGTAGAGGATGGTGAGATAAGTAATATTGGAATACAAAGCATTATGGGAGACAGAGCTGCCTGGTCTGCTGGTGTAGAACTCAACTTAGTACCTTTGGTGCTGTAGTTTTCAACCTCATGGAATAAACAGACTTTCACAGACTAGCAACTTTCATTAATCCCTCCCTAATAACAGAGATTAGATAGCTGTAGACAGTGAAATGGCCAGTTGAGAAACTTAATAGATCATAGAAACAAGTTTAGGGAAAAGAGATGAGTGAGGAATCCATGGAAGATTTTATAAACATGTTTATATTCATTAAGATAAAAAGAGCAAAGGCAGAACTCTAAAGTAATATATCCCACAAACAGGGTCATATTCAGGGTGTGTGAAATTGTGCTTATTCATTCATTTACTCAACAAGTGCTGAGCTACTGCTATGCAGAAGGCATTGTGCTAGGCACTGGTGATAGAGTGATGAACGGGGCATGATGTCTCGCCTTCAAGGAGCTCACAGTCGATCAGGGCCCATTTCCCCAAAGTTCAGTGATGAATGTTATAAGAGGATCAACACAATGTACTGTTAATGTTCCTGTTATCTTCACTCATCACCTTGGAAAAAACTTTCTGAGGGATTTTTATGTTCAGATTAAATTTTTGAAAATATACCTCTACCTGACATGGCTCAAGGATACTTATTTCTCTTTAGGTTTTCCACTGAGTATCCATGACTCAGGAAATCCCAGAAAACAAAGCAAATATACAATCTTGCCAACAAATTATTCAATATACATGTGTATTGAATTCATAATGCCCATGAGATTTTATCATTCATATTTTAACCAGAATAGTCTATGTTGTCTAATTAGTAAATAATTGATTTTCTAAATTAAAAGAAAAATAACGAGTAAGGATGTACTAAAACCTAGAACAGGCTGAGATTTTATCTACAAATGCTGACCAATTCCTGAAAATATTATTGGTAAATAGCAGACATTTCTTGAAATACCTACCTCCAAGTCTATAGTCAGGCCATAGAGGCAGATCTGTGTTTCAAAGGTTATGGAATGAAGCTCTTCAGTCACCATGTGACAGCCCTAAGAGAGGAAGAAATAAGTTTTTAACCTTACAAATGCAAACTTGCTCTCTATTATTAGGCCTGTTCTATAAAAATCAATAAATTCTTAGAGCATATGCCCCCGAACATTCCCTAGGATGGAACGTTTCCTCTTATTATTTTACAAGTTATTTTAGAGTATATAGCATAGAGTTTGAGTAATCTTCATTTCCACAAACAGAATAATTGTAAGTCTCCAAAACAACATAATTTCTGGTTTTTAAAAAATTCTAGCATATTTTCATCAGTTGAAATTCAGATAACATAATTCTTTATTTTTTAATTTTTGGAAATTAGTTCTTTTGACTTATCAACTGCTAATAAAAACAAGCCATAAATGTGTAGTTATAACAGAAACAACTCAGTGTCATAAGAAAATTTGTTTAAAAAGAAAGCAAAATTTCCTTCTGGTTAAACATGGTAGGTGAGAAACATAATTTCTTCTGCTCCCTCTGGAAACTTCAGTAGCATAACAGCTGGAGTTTTGTTTACTTTCAAATAAAGTAAAACTCTAATCTAGTTCTCCTAGTGAGAAGTAGGGGAGAGTGGAGTGAGGGTGACAATAAGGCACAATGTGGCCCAAAACTAGGGGTCTGAGTCCCTGAGGCTGGAGAGTGAAGAGGGCTGAACACGAGGAGCAGTTATGAGCCCCAGTCCATGCAGTGAGGTCCCGGACCTCCCCAGCCCTGGTGGAGGACAGGAGGTTTACTCTCTGGAGCCTACGAATCAGAGGAACTAAAGAGGCTCTCTGCATTTTGGATGCAAGGTCAAGCTGAACGCAGACGTGAAGTACTGTGCTGAAGAGAGGAAGACCCTGTAAAAGTGTATACAGGGGAGCTATGCCCCTTCCTCTGGTTGAAATCTGCAGGGAAGATGCCCGGGTGATACAAGGCTGTGCAGAACAGTTGAGAGGCCTGAGGCAAGTGCACAGTAGAGTCCCATGTACCATATGTCTAAATATTTAACCATTATAAATCAAGTTAAACTGTTAAAATATAGCCTAGCCTCCTGCCTTGACATCTAAGCTTCCACATGACCTAACTGGCCAGGTTTTAACTTCTCAAAGTCTCACAGGAACATGGTGGCCTGGGGAGAACATAGCCATCCTAGACCATTGCCTACCCGGTTCTCCTTCACCTCTGCTCAGGGTCTCTCATGACCACTGTGGCCTCAAGGCCTCTGTGCTTGTGCCAGAAATGTTTGCATTGATGGTGACACCCATGCTTGGGAGAGTAAGTCTGGAGAAGAGGCGCGCCTAGGCCCCGGAAGTAGGCTTCAGGTCTCTCAGGCTGGGAATTCTGGTCCTGGGCTCTGGGTGAGCACATTGCCTCGAACCCATAGACATGTTTCTCTGCAGAGAGGTGTGGCTGGAAGGCAGCCAAAGGGAGCCTTTTTGAGTCTGAGGGCTCATCCCTACCTGATTCTAGCTTCTGCAGTTTAATTAATACTGTTAAATGTACAGATATGATCATTCATTATGGGTAATTTCCTCAGATCTTTGAATTATGGCACACATCCAAAGTGTGAAAAACCGGGACTCCACAGACAGAGCAATGGCACTCAGGGTTGTCCTTTAACTTTGGAAAACAACTTTGTGCTTTAGGTATTACATTACTGAACTGGGATGTGGGTGGTGAGAGGTTTTCTCAGTGATTCAAACTAATATCTAGTGTTTAGTTACAATCCCTAATGCAATTGTGAGGCACATTTAGAACAAATCCATCAAGGAAGCTGACTTACAATGCATGTGATTGGATAAAAGCAGCTCTGACAAAAGGAAGCATCATTAATTTTTGAAGCTTGCATGACCATCACTCACAGTCTCTATGACTGTATCAGTGTAGTCCAAGCCAGGGACACTATTCAATTTCACATTCCCAGGATTCATTCTTTACAGATTAGGAAAATATCGTAGTAAGATGCACCATTAGTGCCTGTATTAAAAGCCATTCTAATCATCTGAGACGATTATGGCTTTGAAGTATCCATATTTATCATCCTTATATGACATTGGAAATTATAAAGGGCTCTGCCTGGGACAAAATACACAATCTAACGAAAGGCAGGTACAGATGACACCATATTCTTTTTCATTCCCTCTGCTCAGTGCCCAGTAGTACACCCTGAAATCCTAGAATATGTTAGCAAATGGTTATGACTTTTGATTTGAAAGGAAACCTCTGCTAAGTAAATCTGACTGGGATAAGGGTGATTTTCATCTAAATTTCTTGCTCATCTCTTAACAAGCATAATCTATGATAATGCTGCACATGGAAAACTATATGGAATAAACCACAATTACAATACTCCATTAACTTGATGGATATTTATTAAGTACCTCTCATGGGCTACTCACTGGGTTAGATGTTGGGAAACAATTGTAAGAAGGGAAATGATGATACAATCATATGAGAGATAGACCTCAATCACCAGATCATAGGAAATGAATGTAAAGTGACAACTAATTCTCAGCCCATAAAATAAGGGGACTGTATGGGGGGTGTTGCAGAAAAAGTCCACATTCTTAGTGTTGTTCTTGTGCTGATATTTCTCTTATAAAAGCATTGCAGCTACTTAAATTAGTTCAGAAGGAAATTCACTTCCTGTGAAATGCTTGGGTTAGAGTGTGAGTAGCGTATCTGTGTTTGAGAATGCTGAGCCCTGACAGAACATCTGTTTGGGTATTTTGTTAAATGAAACTCAAGTCACCCAGGCTTTACTAATAGCTTCTTTGTGCTTCATGACTTTCCACCACATAAACAAAATTACCTAACACCTCAGTCTGTGGCTAAAACTGTCATTTATCAGTTAAAGCATGCTGACAAAGAACAAACTCGAGAGACTGCAATTCCAGCTTCCCGTTCAAACAGTTTTCACATTTCAACCATCACTCTCTACCTGGCTCCCTCCAGATATGGACCTTCAGAAAAGGTTGCTCCCTGGGAATGTTTATTTTACAGGGACAGACGGATGCCTTCAAAGTCTGCCCACTTGCTAGGTAATGGAATTGTTTCTTTATGGCAACTCTTAGAAGGAAAGAACAAAGGTGGGAGAAAAGGAGCAATAATTGCTAACTTCGATTTTGTGACAGTGTGTCTACAGATTCCTCAAGGGGTGTTGTGAAATTCCAAAGCAAATCCTTAAAGTTAAATTTATTTTTTTTAAAGTGTAAAAAGACTACACCCTATGTTGCACTTTTGCAACATAGTTAAAGGAGCTTCAGAGACTGTCTAATCCAATGGTTTTTCAAAAGTTTTTAAACCTTGGAACATATTCTTAAAAGGAAATTTCCCACCTGGATTCCAATCTGTAGAATATATAAAGTAGAGCTGTCTTGATTGAAACAGGGGTGGGGGACCCTGAGCTCCACCTTTCACCAACTCCTAACCTAGAGGTGGCTCCCAAAGCACCTCTCTGGTCTTTCTGGGTCTTCTGGGAACAGCATGGGTCCAGTGCAACTTCCTCCCTTCACCCAATCCTATAGCCAGGAGCCCCGGCACATCCTGATGGGTACCTTCTTCTTGGATAATCCCAGAGTCAAACAGCCATGGGCACTGCAATTCTAAGGAGGTTTGGAATGGCAGCCTTAGGGAAACTATCATTCATGACATCCTGGTATGTTCTTGCTCATCTAATAAGTATCCAATCAAAGTTCTCACAACCACAGAAACAGAAAAGCAGAACTGAGGGACCCCAAAGTTAGTGTGTGTGGGTGTGGGGGTGTGTGGGTGTGGGTGTGCGTGAAGAAGAGAGAATGGGGTGGGAGCCAGTGAGGTGGTGGTAGAAACCTGAGACATTTGATCCCCTAAAAGGGGCCGATGAACTTGGCGCTCTGAGGTTTCAGGGGCCTAGAGTCACAGAGGGATGTGCTCAGGGGCCCTTGAAAGGGAACCCTTTAGTTGAGCACTTGGCGGGTGGGCAGAGAAGGGTAAGGATTAGCAGTTTGTCCTGGGTCAGATCTACCTCCTTTGGAGAGTGTCCCCACCTGTGTAAATACCTACTCTTTACAGAGGGGGCAGCCTGGAGGGCTGATCGGGAAGACAGCAGACATCTGCACAGCATATCACAATCGACTCCCCCCCCCCCCCCATCTCATTAGGTCCTCCCAACGACACTATGAAGAACAGATGAACACAATCCCCAGATTTATAGGTAAGGAAACTGGAAGTTAGCGAGGTTAAGTGGCTGGTGCAAGGTCAGCTACCTATGAGGTGGAGCCCTACCCCACTGATGCTCACAGGGGGTAAGGGAGATATCAGCAACATTTTCTGAGGGAGCAGTATTTTTACTACCCCCTAAAGTTTGTAAGGATTCTGGTGCATGGCAGCTACGTGATTTCTGAGTGGGTGGATTCAACAGCAGCCACAGCTGGAGCAGGGAGGAAAGGATGAGATGCTGCCTGCAAACCTGTAAAGATCTCCCTCATAGGAATCCCAGCAAACGGAGGGGGCACAAGGAGGTAAAGGGGGGAGGGGGTCAAAGAGGGGTGCCAAACAGCACAGCTTCTCCCGGCGAGGTTTTAGGATCCCAGGGGCAGCATGGCTTCGTGGCCAAGAGCACGGATGTGGGAGCCACTCTGTGTCCCAGTTTCCCTAACGGAAATAAGTACCACACTAATGGTATTACCTCATAGCAGTGTCGCAAGAGCTACATAAATCAATGTCAGGGAAGCTCTTAGATAGTGCCCAGTATATAGTAAATGCCACAGGAGGGTTTATTAAATAAATTCTTACCAGGCTGTGAACTCCTCACGCAGGTAAATAGCAGCTCACAGATAAACAACAGATATTATTTGCAATTTAAAGTGAGGTTATAATATCTTAGCTTCCTGCTTTTCCGAAGTTTTGGTTGCTTCAGTCCCTGGCATCATGACATTATGACTTTCCTCTGGTTACCTCCACTTCCTGGCTAATCCCCTGATTCGTTCTCATCTTTCTGAGCCTATTTTTATGTATTTTATGACTTTTTCAATGATTCTTTTAGCACATAAAACAATGTTCAAGTCTATGGCTTGTTTTAAACGTATCTAGGAGTCATATTAAAATTCTGTCAACAGGGGGAGCTCAAAGAAAAGCTTAAAAATAAAATTATCCTGCTCTGACGAACTTGAAAAATAAGAGAAGAAATGAAAGCATTCTGATATGTACTGTACAATTTTGTTATTAATTGGAAAGTAAGAGGGAATAAATTCAAATTAATATAAGTAGACAATGTTAATAAGGCTGGTTGGTTTTTCTATAGTAGAAAGTGATTTACTTAGATTTCCATCTCTAGGGAAATCCAAGATTTTGATTTTACATTCTTAAGATGACAATGTACTGAATGCTGAGCTATTCAGATTATTCCCATTTGATTTATTTTACCTAATAAGATTTCAGAAGCATTGTGCTTAGTCTATTCAGACTTAGTCAATACTATTCAGGGATGTCATGCAGCATGAAATGTCATTTGCAAAACTCCAGTGAGATGGATGAAATGGGCTTTTATTTATAGTGTGATAATGTTTCAGTCAGGAAGTTTGGAAACACTTTATGGATTTCTATAAGGTAGAAATAATAACTCCCACTTCTTTGGTTTACTGGGATATTCTTAAATTCAAAAGCTCTGCTCATATGATACCTGGGTGTTCGAGGCTCTGCCCTAAGCCAAAGGTACCCTGGGTGAAGGCTTAGCTCATCTTTGGTGGGACTGATATTTGCCAAATGATCTTTCAGACAGGACAAAGAGACTGAAGCATTCTTGGAACGAAAAATAGGGAGCATGGAACCTGTTGTGATGGGTCTTTGTGGTTTTGTGGGGTGGGTTAGATTGATTGTAGTTGAATGCTAGATTTATAAAGTGCTTTTTTCTTCCAAATAATTCAAAGAGATTTCTCATAGGAGATGTGAGATATAAAGCCAGGAGATAGGATCCACACACCGTTCATGCCAGAAATCAGCCTCACTGCTTTATAACTGCCTTTTGTAGATGGTCTTACATATGCGGAATCTCTGAGCAGAGAGCATTGGGCAGTACTACCCTGATCTCTTAGAGGGGAAAAATGCAGGGTTTCTCCAACAGATCATTTGCCAAGGGTTGTAATATATTCATAAAGTCTAGAATGATCTGAACCAAAATGTTAATAGTCATTTTCTTAGGAGGGTATATTGTATGTAATTTCCTCCTTTTTAAAACAAAATTTCTTATATTGTCTGCAATTATCAAGCTTTACATTTGTAATCAGAGAAACATGAATTTGACTTTATAGAAAGATATAAAGGACAGTTTAAGAGCTGTATAAAAATAAGATGTTACAGAATTATTTCTTAGAAAAACTCTAGAAGAAAACATGTCCTACCTCATTTCCTTTGCTTCCAGCACAGGACTTCATTTCCTTTGGTTGCTTTGTAAAAGTAAACAACAGTGTTTACATGGAGACACATTATCAGCTAAATATCAAGTTGGTTGCACCTACTGTAGTGATTTTCTTGGCCCACAACTTTGACAGTAACCCAGATGTCTTCTAACGCACAGAACCTGAGAGAGCTGCCCGCATCCAACAGGAAGGGGCTTCCTGCTTCACCACATGGGATGCTGGTTTAGAAACTTTCATTGCGATAAGTGAAAAGGCTGGTATACTATTAAGACTGTGTTTTTCAGCCAACATTTTGGAAGAAGAAATCATGCTGGTATATTTTCAAATTTACTGAACATTCCTTTGTACCTGGAAAGTATCATCTGAGTTAAGCTGTGAAGATCCCCAGTCCCTGTAAAACCCAGTCTAGCACAGAGTACTGGGAAGTAAATGATGGGCTAGGGTGCAACCTGGTATAGTCAGTACTAGATAACAAGGAGACTTACTGACACAGAAATGTTCGTAATATGGATTACTTACTAAAAAAAGACAGAAAAATTATATAGTGTGTACAATCTCACCTGACTTTAAAAAGTATATGTAAAAAGTACATGTGTGTGTGAAAAAAGCATGAAAACCAAAATAAGGATGTAAATAGTGTTACTTCAAGGTGATGGGATTATAGGTTATTTTTAATTTTAAAATCTTGGCTTCTCTGATTTTATACATTGACTTCTGTATTAAAAGTGATTAAAGTTATTATGCAAAAAATAATAGATATAAAAATGCTTTGCAACTAGGAGAACAGTGTAAAAACTAGGGTTTTGGCCTCTTACTGCTTTACTAATTTTTTAGCAAACATTGCCCATTATTAGAAGTTAAACCTAAGCAAAAAAAAAAAAAGTGTTAGTTATAAGGATGTACAATATGTGACTCCTCAGTACATTTTATTTAACAACCTCACATAGTAGGGATTCAGTTAAAAAAAAAAGTACTCTTTAAAACTGAAGGCCAAACAAAAGCAAAACTAAAAATAAAAATCAGCATAAATTTGTGTATGCAGATACCTTTCTGTTAACATAAATTTTGTATCATTTAGAGAGGCTGACTCAGAGGCGTCCCAACATTCAGGTGAGATACTTCCTAAATGTCAACAAACCAGATGAATAACATGTTTCTGGAGAGACAAGCAGTAGGGTCTGTGGGAATCTAAGAACTATATAAAGAATTAGAAAGAAAGCAAAAAGAGAACTCTAGATTAAGAGGAAGTGGTAAAAACAAGAAGCAACAGGATGAGGCTGGGTCAGAAGCTTTCTAGACATACCAAGGCAAACCTTGTGCAATTGTCATACCCAGGAACATCTTATTTTCCCCCAAGCTAATGCTCCTAAAATGAACGTGTCTTTAGCCACACTTGTTGTTACTTGGTATCATTTCTTGGGGGAGATTTAAAAAATGAACCCAGGAATGCCTATCCACTATAAGATAGGTTACTTTTGTCAATATCAGCAATAACTATGGACCAATTACTATATATATTAGGTACTACTTCACCATTGTTAAGAACTCAGACATTCTGAGTTTAGTTTCAGTGTTCCTTCTATCATTTTTAATTCTTCAGTGATGGTATGTTGTTATTTCTCAATATGTCCCTTAATCTCACATAAACAGTAAGAAACACCATATATTGAGTTGCAAGTCTTATTAATAAAGATTCATCTGATGTGGGGGGGAAATAAAGCTTGTATAATTTTACTGTCTAAATTTACTCACCAAATGTCGAAATTCCACCGAGAGACTCCCATTGGAAGATTCTTCAATGGACATGGCTTTGACATGAGTTCCACAAAGGACAAATCTTCTATTACTAGAAAAGAAATCTTACCTATTTACATGGTCTCAGGTAAAATATATTTATAAGAACAGCAAAAAAGTTCTAAAGTAAAGGTCTTACCTTAGAGTTGAAACATTCCTGTAAAACCAAGAAGATTATTTAAAATCAGCTATTTAATAGACCTAGTAAAACTTTTTATAATACTTTAGAGGATAGTATACAAACCTTCATTTCAAGTCTTTATAGTAAAATTTTTAAAAGAAGTATTCATTGGAGTTCTATTAAATGGTTGAACTTCAAAGTCAAATATTTGAAGCCCATTGATATGCAATGTTAGAGAAATGAATTTAAAAGTTTGAAACTATTCTATAAAATAACAGTTCTTTTTAAAAAGTCTTACATTTTTATGTTTCAAAATGAAATTAGATACTTACTTATCAATTGATGCTTTCACCTTTACCTGATAGTTTAGTTCTGGCAATTTTATTAGTAGTCTGGAAAGACATATAAATAAAGAATCAAAGATAAAAACTAAAAGTTCTAAAAGCCTTCTTATATTTAAAGATTCACATATATTTATAGCATATACATACAAATCAAATTACATTATCTCCAGTTATATGTTGGTGTGTTTTAAAAATGTCCAATACCTCTTCAGTTTGCCATGTTACTAATGCTGACATCAGTTACTTAATATATTGAGAAACATTTGGGAAGAGTTTCCATATTGCTTTAGTTGATGTGTATTGGATAATATATTGGCTAGGTCAGAAAAATAGCTATATACTTTGGCTAAGGCCCAAATTTGGGTTAAATGTATGAACATAAGAGAAATCAAAGTCTATTAACATGGCTCCATTTTATTCTCATATTATAAGAACACATTTTGTAAGCTTAGTAAAACTTAATGCTTTGATGATAATTGTTTTATGGCAAAAATATCGAGAAAGACTAGGCCTCTGGTAGAATATGAAAAATTCACATTTAAGTGCATTTGCAATCTTTGAATATACTGTATTTAAGTAAAAGCAAAAATGTTTATAATTTTAAAATACTTAATTTCAAATCAAGTGATTATAGGTCAGAATAACTTTCTTTAATTCCTTCTTCCAGTGTCAGCCCCTTCTTTTTGCTTTCCCCATCTCATCTGAACTGTCCCCTCTGATATACCCTCTCTCTGTAGGTTCAGTCCAATTTCTGAGATAGTCATTCAATCACTCACTCATTCATTGACTTATGCAGTCATATGGAACCTCATTTATTCACTCAGCATGTATTGAGCTCCTCATATACACCCAGCATGTGCCCTAAATACCAGGGCACTGACACAGTGAAGATTGGGGAAGGGAGAAGTGTGGACATGGCTATACTTAAAAGGAAGAAGTCCGATCGAATAGATGGAATATAGAGAATGGTGATAAGCAGCTGATTGGCATTAGAGAAATATAATCATAGACAACAGACAGCCCAAACAAAAGGTGGGTAGAATGTTGCAAAGGTTCCTTAAAAGTCCTGTACCAAGCACAGGATTGATTTCGGGGTTCGGAATATGATGTGTGTGCTTCTTGGTAGTGAAGGTTGGTATGAAATAAAGCAAGATGTTTTCCTTCTCTGCCTTCCTCTCTATCCTACTTCAGGAAGGATCTGATTCGCTGTAAGATGTGACAACTTAAAGGGAGTCCTATGTTACCTTTCCCTTTGAAATAGAAAGATGCAGTGCTATGGTAAAGAGGAGTTTAAGGGAAAATCTTGAATACTAAGTAAAAGATCATCTGTTAAGACAGTGAGGAACAGGGTACAGAGAAGAAAAATGGGGACTCAACAGTCAGGTAGCAGAGAAGGGCAGAACACCCAAACCAGGGACTAATAGTCTTTGTTTCATACAATCAGTTCAAACAACGTGCAAGGTGGTGCGCATTCAGGCACTTCTTCCATTCAGAATTCTTTGTAAGCAATCCCTACTCATCGCCCTTTCTGTCCCAATGAGCATCTTACCATGTCATCAAGGGAAAGTAGGATGTCCACTACTGCTTTAATTTTATTTCCCTTTAGTGTTACTGTCTTCTGGGTTAAATAGAGATGTGGGAATAAAGAATAAACAACTTTTGAAAATCATGAAATTTTAAAAGGGAACCCTGGTGTTTGTTTTGGTTCTTAAGTCTTAGAGTGAAATTTACACAAGGAAATGATCAAGAATTCCAAGTAGGGTTTTTAAAATGCAAACTGAAGACAAATGCCTTCCTTTTAAAAATGGAGTTCTGAGGTAATGAATGTTAACTAAATTTACCATGGTGATCATTTTGCAATTTACATAAGTCAAGCCATTATGCTGTACACCTTAAACTTACGCAGTGTTGCGTGTTAATTATATCTCAATAAAACAGAAAGAATAAAATAAAAATGGACTTCCAATAGTGATATGTGATCAGGGACCCTACCGTGGGACCCTGAATCACCCCTTTATCATGGCTTTATTACCTCTTGTATTTGTCTAGAGTTTCAGCTTTCCAGAGTGAACTAATGATTAGTGATTTAAAACTTTGGGGCCCTGGGGATTGAAGCACGATGAAAATCGTTGAAAGTTTAAACTCAAACTCATTATTTTAAGTGTTATTAGAGAAAACTTTTGGTTGCTCATGCTAATGGAAAGGATCAAATAACAATAACACAAAAGTCAAGTACATAGTAAGTATATACAGGTACTGAAAAATGTGGTGTTGAGTGTTTTCTTAGGAAATCTAATAAACTAGTTGCTGGGTAATCACAGGGGAAAAATGTGCCACTGTACTTCCTGGGCAAGATATCTGAAGCCTTCCCTAATCTGTCCCCAATCTACCTTCTTAATTATCTCTCTCCCTGCTTTGCACGCTCAGGAAACAGACTTCTGCAGTCCTGCTCTCCTTCCTTTCTCTGCCCTTCCCTTGAGGTCCTTCCTCACAGGGACCACAAGGCCTTCTCCAGTCTCTGCAGTCTTCTCTCAAGTCAATCTTTTCAGCAATTAATTTCATGGTGCCCCATGTTGTGATTTCATACGTTCATGTTAATATCCCTCATTTCCTCATCTTCACTGTCATACTCCTTACGAGCAGGGCCCTCATCTTAACATCTTTATGGGTATTTACCACAGCTTAGTGCTGGGCAAGCAGGAGGCACTCAAAAAGAACAGTTGAACCAAAGGCACAGTGAGAGAGATTAGCCTTAATTACACAGGGACTGTGGCTCCATAAACATATGAAATGATAGAACATATTCTGCCTACCTTAGCTTTACGGTGAACTGAATGAGAGTTTTAAGTACCATTGGTCTCTGAGGGTGGGTTGGCATGCATGGCTGTCGTTCAACCACAAATGAGCTAGATTAAAAGAAAATAAAGCATGTCATTTGAAAACACTGAAAATATTGACAGGCTGAAAACCACAGAGGAACAGGATGCTGTCCTCTTACAAGGTCCAAATTTTCTACACTTAGAAGACATTCAAACCCCTAATAAAGCTCAAAGCTTTCCAAAGATTTCTCATAAATAATTACCAGGAGATGAAAAAGTGCCTAAAGATTGTCCCTAAGTAACAACAGTAATTAATTCTTAATTGTAATAATTGAGTCAAGAATAAAAGCCCCCGTCTATTTTTATCATGCTAAACATAAAACAGAAAGTTAATTTTATGCCATTTTTGTAGTAGATATTAGGATTTCTGTGTGTACTAGTATATTTTTTTCTTTAGATGAGATTATAAACATAAACATGTTCTCCCTTCATTTCTTGGGGATGTATTTAAGAAATCCTTGAAGTCTTTTCTAAATGTTGAAAAATGAACTTTAGGAGAGTGCTGTGCTTGGCTCATGGAAAACTGCGTCATGCAGTGGGGGGAGTATTGATGAATAGTACAGAGTAGAAGTGTTTCCGGAACTCTGGAGCTTTATTCAGTTCACCTGAGGCTCACTGTTTAGTTTCCTACCATTCCTTCACCGTAACACCAAAACCCCAGTCAGGGTGTCCCTACACCTCCACAGGACTGAACATGCCATGAGGCACTTAATGGATAACACTTACTTCTTAAAAATGTTGTAGATCAAGAAGGTCACTCTCTCTAGCAGATGAGGTCTTTGCATGGGGATGGGATCACCTTCATATGTCACTTTGGCAGATTGTTCCTCTAATTTCTCCAATTGTCGTTTGAGCTGGAACAGACTTTCTGCCAACAGTGTAAAGCTATTGAAGCAAAGGAAAATCACAGATAGTTTTTCCACTTAATCTATTATTTTAACTAGTAACTGTATTTAGCAAATATTAAAACATTAAAATAATCACTTAATTTCATTAAAGGTTAGTGACAGTTCCTTTCATTTTTTCCCCTTAATCCATTTTTTCTCTAAGATGCATGATACAGTGCTAAATATTTTCACATTTTCTAATTTATACCTTCAGTTACAGACAAGAAATCCATTTTAATTATCCTCTGTTTAACATATATAAGTCTGTTGAACATATATATTAAGAATTTGGCACTCACTAAGGAGCAAAGAAAGAGAAAACTTTAAATTTTAAAAATACATGGTATGAAGAAAGTTATGTGTAAGAATATTGAAGAAGAAAAACAATATAAAGCGGACATATATGTTTTTTTATAAGTCCTTGGTATCAGCCTAGACTTATCAATGGAGATCTCTGGAGAAAGGTATCTGCTTGGTTTTCCTCACTATGTGGTGTTCTCACCTTGGAAATGGAGGTGGGGGCTTGGGCTGGAAGTCTAAGGAAGGGGGGATCGAAGGGGCCTCCATCTACAAGGAGGCCGACTGTCTTAACAGCCCTGACAGCAGCTCTTTCCACTAAAAAGCTTATTACCCACATAACATTATGGAAAGAACTGTCAACCCTCACTGGATCTGGTATGAGCACCATTTTATTGTTCCCTTTGTTGTTTATCTTGTTTTCATAACAACAGAGTACAATTAGGTTAGAGAATCAATGTATGTCCCCAAGGAAAATTAGTATGTTTCAAAAAGAGCCCAATTCCTTACTTTTTTTGAGAAGTATGCCTGGCAGGACAGAGCTTTTAGTGCAAGTGTCCAAGTTAGTATACATTTTCATTGCACTGAATTGTATCCTTTGAAAACAATTTTAGATTTCTGTTGGACATTTTCCTTCTTTTTAATTATATTTTCTAATTTTTCTTTCATTTATATTGTTTTATTTCTGCACTAATGAAGGGGAAAACCCGTCAACATTTTTCCTTTTAATACAGTGGACTGTGTCTATATGCTATTGCATACGTGCACACACAGGCGGCAGACGCCATGCTGTTTTAGGCATCGGAGGTTTTTCATTTAAATTAAAAAAGAAATTGCTTTGTTGAAAACACAAACTAACGTTTAACTCTGACCTCTTAAGATACACCTTTAAAAACTGAGATATCTTTTCAAGTTTTTGAAGCCAGTGCTTCTTATGTCCTTAAAAAAAACATATTTATTGCTGGTTTCAAAAATTCATGAGTCTTTTAAGATTGTTGTATAAGAAAATTAAGCAATACTTATGTATTTTATAGATTTCTATAGATGCTTTCTTTTTCTCCCCAAAGGAATAAAAGCTAAGAGCACATATACAATTACACCTATTTATTTTCAACTGTAGACTTCCCCCTGCTAATCAGCCATCAATAAGCTGAATGAATTGACATTCTGGTCTAAGCCTGCATTCTCTGGCTGAGCAACACTGAAGTTTTGTACTTCCTGTGGTTTTCTCTAGAAACTGAAGTCAATTGTTTTACCAGTTTTGAAGCTGGTCGAGCCCATTATGGAGAGGACCACCGATGCAGGCAACTTGCTGCCGCCTCTTCCAGTCTTGTAGCTCCTCTATTAGCATGCCGTTCATTAATAAGTCCGTTTCATTTACTATTTGTGTCATCTTACTGAGGGCTTCCTAAAAACAGAGATGATTGCTGAAAAGATTTTCATGAGATACAACCTAAGTCACTCATAATTCAACATATAAAACAATTTGTCTGACTTGGGAGATAAAGGCTTGCTTAAAATTTTGACCAAGTATTTTACCAAATACCACCTTCTATTTGCCACAGCACTGCCTTTTCAAACGATTAAGTTATTACAATCAAATAATGTCAGGAAGAGAAAAGTATGGCCACAGTTAACATTCTCTTAATATCTCAAAATATTCTCACACTATCATTGAATTTGTAACTCTTTGACAATATTGAATCTTATAGTCATAAAGCCATATATGTCTGCTTTTTAAAAAGACATTATGAATTGAATTTATATTCTTATAAATATGTTTATGCATTTATTGTAAAATGTACTGATTAATTAGTACTTTATCTGGGTTTTGGAAGGCAGAGTGGAGTGTAACTGTTCAAGGCCTAGCAATTAGATGTGAATTCCTACCCTGGTTTTGCCACAAGCTATTTGAATGTGGATAAACCATTTAACTTTTCTGGAATTTGGTCTTCTGATCTATGCAATTAGGAGAATAGACAAAATTATTTCCAAGGTTCCTTCTCTTCTTAAAATCTTACTCCTAAAGTTGAATAAGATGACACGCATAAAACGTATAGTATGCATTTATTATACACGAAAACATTACGTTTATCTTGGACTAACGTTTAAAATCTGACATATAACTGTTTAAGTTTATAGTTTAGGGTAAAATAAATTTTATATTTATTTATGTGTACACAAATTCCTGCATAAGAAATGGAGCCGAACTGTTAGAAATAAAGTATTGATTTATCAGTGACTGGTTTAATTTCAATAGCATTTATTTTTAAGGAGAGGTAGAAAATTAAAACAGAGATGTTCCCCCTCTTTTAAAATATTTCATTGAGCCAGAAAAAAAGTTCTTCCTCTCCTTGGGAGGAGGTTAGATTGAAAAATTTAGTTGTCAATAAACTAGGCTGAAATCTAGGAAATTGCTTAGCACAGTGTCATCTTTCAGCATAGAAACTGGAACACTTATTTTTCCAGTAATATTTTGGTAGTCTTCAAGTAATATTTTAATTATACATACGTAGTAGAACCCACCTAAGCATATTAAGTACAGCAACTAAAAGAGTCATGTCTGAAATAATGGCAAATAAAAATTGGGTGAAATGTTCACCTTGACATTAATGGTAGCTACAGTAAATGTACCACGTAAGCAAGATAAACAGACTCTAGAGAGTTCCAGAACTGGGACTTTCGTAAGACAATTTTAAAAAAAGAAACATTGCCATTTATTCATTCAGGGTAAATGGAACAAATAAAATCCAAGAGCTGGATACTTTTCAGCTGGACTAGATGCAGGAAAAGGAGAAAAGTGGCTTGAGGCCAAATTAAAGGTCTTCACTAACCTTTCTCTTGAAGTCAAGGCTGTTGAGCATTTCTTGCAGAGTCAAAACTTCCTGACTCATCAGGGCATTGTTCTTGTCACCCTGATCTACGAAGGAAAAGAGATCAGATTTAGAGTCCTCTCTGAGGCAAAGTTCTCTGTCCTGAAAGTCAAGTCAGCTGCAACCTGCCCTCCTAAGATGCAGGAGCCCAAACGGGCCATTAGAGATGAGCTTGGAACTAAGTCTGTTCATTTTGCCAGGAAGGATTACACCCAGGCATGCCACAGAAGAGCTCTCTACTTTACAGACCTTGAGAGAAGACCAGTCTTCACCCCAGGCTCCTTTTTGGGGTGGGGAGAGTGAAGATAAAAAACTTTTTATAATGGATTCCTTATTAGATACCTCTTTTTGTGCCCATGATTAAGTCGTATTTGACTCCTCCCGATCCTCTACCTTATACCCAGGAGTTAAGAGAAACTGCCCGGTGGAGTTAGTGTTTTGTCTACGTGGTCTCATGAACTAATAACAAAGACTAAATCCTTTGCTTTTCCTTTTTCTCTGCAAAATAGGCTAGCCTCAGTAAAACTAGAAGTGGGGAAAGTGTGGCAAAAACATCTCTGACTGAAGAAAAAACCAAAATGGTTTATCCTCTTAAATGGGGGACATGCAAGAAAAATTGTATTATTTATTTTAAACATAAAACTTTATTGGCGCCCGGCCAGGCGTGGCTCAGCAGTTGAGCGTCGACCTGGGATCCAGGCGATCGGGGTTCGATTCCTGGTCAGGGCACATGCCTGGGTTGCGGGCTCGATCAATGACTCTCTCATCATTGATGTTTCTCTCTCTCTCTCTCCCCCTCTCCCTGCCTCTCTCTGAATAAATAAAGATATATTTAAGAAAAACAAAAACAAAAAAACCAAAAAAACTTTATTGGTATATAGCAAGTGATGGTTTCTACCAGCCACTCATGCCTATGAAAAGTGAACACTGGGAATGCTGATCTGACTTGTGTAACTGAAAAAGAGGCACCAGAACAACACTGTGCCAAATTTCTTTATAAAATCGTGCTGATATTCAGGAAGTCATTTCTGGTTGCTTTAATTCACAAATTCACTAACTCCTAGATCCCACCTGTAGTAAAACCTTGCTTATGTACCATTTTATCAACTCAAAACTTCACTAGCTAATTCTTTCCCATCTTCACTAGCAAGGTTTTAACTTGTTTTCCATGTATCTCTTATTTCATTTCACTTATAGCCAACAAAATAAATACTGGACTTAAATGATAAAATTATTATTTTTATTCTTCATAATTCTCATGGAGCACTGAAAGATATTAAATGAACCCTAATTGCAATATAGTAAGTTAAAAATAATTTTATCATTTAATGTTTTTCATTATATTCTAATTCTCAAAATTGATAGTTCACATATGAAATTTGGGATGAGGCTGCTTTCAATGACCTGTAATGCTTGATTAAATTTGTGGTTGTTCTAACTCATTTTAGGATTGTGGGCCCCTTTGATACTCTGATAAGACCCATGTTTGTGTCACTTCTTCTGAAGAAAAAAATTATACATACAAACAATCATAAACATTTTAAATTACATTTCATGGGAGTCAAGACATCCTGAAGATAATGATATTATGATATTGTGATAATGATATTTTGCTTCTATAGGAGAATGTATTTAGTTTTTGGAGCTGCATGCCAAAGTAGAAGTGCTTCCAGAAGAACATGTCACTTCTCACCTATGCCAGGAAAAACAAGTTTCCTATATCTTCTCTTTTAAATCTTAGATGAAAAGGTAAGTGTTTGAGCATAGTCATCCATAGTGCCTTCCACATACATTTTAAGCTAATATTTCCAATAGTTAAAGATGATTCTTTAAATGAGAGATTTATATCCAATTTGTTTTTAAGTTATTTTAAAATAATTTTAGAATTTTAAAAAGTTGCAAAAGTAATAGAGTTCCCATATATTCTTCATCCAGCTTCCTCTAATGTCTTACATAAACATAATACAATGATCAAAGCCAGTAAGTTAACACTGATACAATCCCATTAACTAATCTAGACCTAATTAGAATTTCTCCAATTGTCCCGCTAATTGCAACATACTTTAAATAACCCCTTATTACTTGTAAATCTTAAACCTAACAAACAGTCTCATTCTTTCTTTCCATTTTTTAAAAAACACCTAACTATAAACAACTTCAGTGTTTAACCACAAAGAGATAGTCAAATAAATCTCAGTATTCTTACATTTTGATATTTATATAATTATTGGAATTATGTTTTCAAGATTTTTTATGATATGGGGAAATACTTAACACTTTAAAATGCCACACACAAAACTATGTACAAGATTATCCCAATATTTTGCAAATAGATATTTGAACACATAGGGAAAAGGCTGGAAGGAAATATACTACCATTTGACAGTATTTATCTGTAGACAGTGGAATTTTGTGTGATTTTTATTTTGTATTGCTTTTGTCTATTTTCCAAATTTCCTACAGTGAGTCACATTTCTACTTTATAAATAAAAAAATATATATTTTTAAAAACTCACCCAGGGATGATATTATTAATTTCCTGATCATATCAAACAATTATTATTATCCTTTTTAATTATGATAATGATATTTTGCTTCTATAGGAGAATGTATTTAGTTTTTGGAGCTGCATGCCAAAGTAGAAGTGTTTCCTCATCAGCTTTATAATTTACTTAAAATTGGTTAATAAAAATATATATATTTATATGGAGGAAAAGGAGGAAGCAAAATATTCTTCTCCTGAACCCTCCCTTAAAATAAAAAATAACTTACTTAGGGAAACAGATCAATTTAGCAGTTCTGTCAGTAAAGAAGAAACCCTAGTCATGTTACTCTTATGTCCCTAAGTAGAATTACAGATGAAACAAAAACTTACCCATCATCTGAATTGTTTTATACCTGTAGTCAAATTCATCTTGCAGGTCTTCTAAATATTTGGTGTCTTGTTCTGTTATCTTTTTTACAAAAGAAAACATACTCTTAGTTGTTATATTAAGCATATCAATGAAACATATCAATATTTCAAAACATACTGTTTTGTGCTTGCAGTTTCCAGTAATATCCCAGACTAACTATATAGAACCTACACTTAGAAAGAGCTAATTCCCATGAAAGTTGAATAACACTGGAAGAACCAGACTGAATTTGCTCTTGCATTTTCTCTACCTAATTGGAAATCTTTCAGCGTCTTTCCTCTTGCTTCTCAATTAGTTCCAAATGATGCTACTAATATCCATTTTTACCTGAGAATATGCACATTTTTCCCCTTTTAGTTCCATATAATTCTGTATTAATGTACCAATTATCATTTTATTTAAAGTCACCTTCCTAATCTGCTGCAGTTTATGACAATTCAGTAGAATTTTTTCCCCTCTCTATTTCTTGGAATGAAAAAACAACTATGCTTCCTCAGTATCTCCTGTTTCTGTCTCAGATTCTTACTTTTCTCTTCTCTAAACCTGCTGATGCTTTTCAGCTCAGACATAACAAGTATTAAGTGTCAAAACCTGGGCTTTTCATAATCATCTCCTGCAATTCTTACAACAATCCTATGGTGATAGTTATACTCACTTTTACAGATAAAGAAGTGAAAGTTTATAGATGTGAAGTAACTTACTTGCCTGAGGCCACATGGCTCCCCAGCAACAGTGTGGTGGGGACACCCAGTCTCCAGTAATTGAAGTTAAAATGCTTCCCCAAAAGAAATCTTTTCTAATATGAACATAGTGTGTGAGAGACATTTACTTGACTAACAAATTGTCCTGTGATTTCTGTATGCACTGACTTTGGGCACATAGGAGAAAGGGACATAGTTGTTTGTATGGGGACAATAGCTAGCCTTTCTAGGTATCTATAAGATCACTCACCTGCAC
Organism: Miniopterus natalensis; assembly: GCF_054644295.1. Classification (NCBI taxonomy): domain Eukaryota; kingdom Metazoa; phylum Chordata; class Mammalia; order Chiroptera; family Miniopteridae; genus Miniopterus; species Miniopterus natalensis. Next base: position 29,378,438 of record NC_142088.1, on the reverse strand, counting down.
ACTATTTTTAATGGCAGCCACTTTGTGCTCCACATTCCTCTGTCTTTCTGAAACTGAAGAACTTTGTAAGGATTTCTCCAGAGGTCCCTGGAAAAAGAATGTCTTGAAATGTCAATGATGTTGATAAAACAGGTTTATGATGAATGTATACTTTGGTATACTTTGAACCGAGGTTTGGATCAATATGATATGAAATACTCTATAGCCATTAAAAACCATGCTGTAGAAAAATACTTAATGATATATAAGTAGTGTCAAATTGCTAAAAATAGAGAAAATTATAAAACACCATCTATTTATGATCTCTATTGCTTGTATATGTATATATATTTATAAATATATGGATATATGTATAGACATATATATACTCAAGTACATGTGATTGGAAAAAACACACAACAAAATATTATAAGTGTGTTATCCATGAATACTAAAATTATAGATGATTCTATTGTAAAAAATTTTCTGAACTTGTTATAACAGACCTATATTTTGAAATTCTCTAAAACTAATACATGTAATTTAAAAATTAGTATAGTGAAACTACATTAAGTTAGACTTAAATTTAGTATTGGACTTAAATTCAGGTGAATCTGACAGCATGAGAATTATTTTTATGCTAGAACAAAGGGAGTTTACTAAAGAATATATAAAAATGTTAGCCTGGTTAAACAGAAAGGCTAACCAGCTTCTGCCAGCACCTTTTCTTGGTCACTGTAATAATCTGATGTTGAATGTGTTTCTTTGATATAAAGGTACATAGACATCTAGAGATGAGAGTTAGAGATGTCAGCAACCCCTTCCCATTACAGTTGGGTGAGGAGCTATGATTAGAAACGTTGATGACTTAGCTAAGGACATGGAACCCATGTCCTTGACTGTCAATCAAGTGCTCTTTCAAATACACCGAATTCTTCAGACTGTAAACCTTTATAAAATTCCCTCACTCTCATTTGGCTTCAATTATTTGTCTGCCTCTTTGAAATTTACAAACCAGTGCTTCCTTTGTGTTAGTAGGTGGTACTGGAAGATTATTTACAGTGACTTTGATTAGCATCTATGCAAATAAACTAATGTTTCTAATTTAATTGATATCTGAGATTTGAAGGGAACAACACACATACACACATCTACTAAAATGATGAGAGACAAGAGGAACATAAAAGAAGGATAGCTTAGAATATAAATGTGAGAATATATTAGTAATAACATCTTAATGTTAACCCGAAAGCATTGAGCCTAACTATATTTACTTTATAAACTTACTATGCTTTAGATTTTAAATGAAATAAAAATATCATCCTCTTTTTCATCTAAAAAATAAGAGTAGTAAATTTTTAAAACTTCATACTTCTTCCAAAATAACCATAACCTGACGATAGCTAAACCTGAGAATTTATAACAGTTAAAAGAGTTTACTTAGACCTTCAAAAATAAATATTGTGGTGTGAATTACTAAATTATGGAAGATGTTATTAGGGAACTTTATTGCTAACATACTCTTTTTTTTACATAAGGATTAACTGAAATGTATACATTAAGGATTTCATTGATTCCTCTACTTGTCTTTAATGGAAGTTCTGAATTCATTCAGAATAGTGGGGTAAAATGTAATCTAAAATATGGAAGGGCAAATTACATTCAAGCAATTAACAAGCAAGTATATTTACGGAGTTTCTGTAAGACAAAATCCCTACTTGTGGAGTAGTTTGGATTTGTGGTGTAGGAAATCAGGAGCTACTGAAGGGTTCTGAGCAAGACCAGTCCTTGAGGATAAATGTGCTGAGGGAAGCAGAGTACAAATGCTGGGAATTCAGCAAGGGGGTAGTTACTATATTCTACAACCAATGTTGTAAGACCATGGGCCAGAGTGTGACCAGTAGAAATCGAAAAGAATGTATAGATAAGATTCTAGAAACAAAAGCTAGAAAAATTTGGTAATTATCTCAATAAAGAAAGAGAAGAAGATCTTACTCAAAGATGACCCTAGACCTTGATTACAAGTGACCAGAAGGATGGTGGCACCACTAACACAGGGAGAAGAAGCTGGTTCCCAAGAAGATATTTTTGGATCAGAAAAATTGAACCCAAGGTGATAACAAGATAACAATTTCAGAAAATATTACCTGAATGGGCATGTTGGCTGCAGCCAGTATTCTCCTCTCTTCTCTTAAACAATTTGAAATAACCACAGCTACATGCATTGGATTTCCATGAAATTTTCCCTGAAAAAAGTGAGCAGAAGCAACATAAAAGCTTAAATATATATATATATATATATACATCATGAAGAAACATTACTGCTTGCAAATAAAAAATCATCTCCCAATAAATATGGAAATTATTTGGGATTTGTTCCAACAATCTATTATAAAGCCACAGAAACTTATATTGTGGCTGTAGACTCCTATGAGACATATTGCTCGGTCTTCAAAAATCATTTTACTTTAGACTTAGGATAGGTTTTAGGTGAAAGAGTTACTTATTTGAACCATGGTGGTCCCAGCTATTCACTGGTTAATTATGTGCTTCATCGTTTGCTTAAAGCACTTCTTTCGGTCCCTGTCTGGTGTTGTTCATGTTGACTAGCTCAGGTATGTTGTGTAAGCTAAAATATTCTAATCCTTTCGAGGGGAGCATGTATTATCCACGTTTGCACTAGTGTCCACCACTGAGTGTCTCAAGCTCTCACTTACCTTACCTGCCAGGCCCCCATAGGTAGCTGTGCTTTCTTGGTTTACAAGTCTAATAGGAACAACATCATCATTTTAGTCATAGCATTAAACTTCTTTGTTATTAGACCTTTTCCATGGCAGGATTTCCAGGAAGAACAATACATGTAGACAAATGCATTTATTTAGTTTTCCTCTGCCCTCCTCTCTGAAGGGGGTGCAAATTATCCATGAAATGGCCAAAAGGTCAATAGCAGAAAAAATAAAGTAACAATCTACAAAGTGGAAAATTAAAATTAAACAAAAGTAGGCCAAGTAAACCAAGAGTTCTTTCTAGGAAAGAAATGAGGTTATTGGTTGTAAACATTTGTATGGCCTTGACTGCTGTCATAATTTTATTAGCTGATGCATTTAATTAGCACTTCTATTTGTAAAACTATAGTAAACATCAAGTATCCAAGTTTCTGCTCTTCCATATTCTACGACCTTCAGAAATCTTCCCACCCCTTAAATCAGAAAATTCCTAAAGAAAAAAACCCGAATTGACAGAAACTCATAAGGTAAATAAATTAAAATTATCCTATTTATAAGCAGGAATATCAAATTTCTGATTTCTGCATGCTGACAATTTCAGATTCTTTCTGGTTAAAATTTGTTCCTGTTGTTAATTTTCACATTGATTTTTTCCATCTACCTTCCAAGAATCACCATTTTGTCTTTGTTTTTCTCACTGTTACAGGAGTTCTTTTTTGTTAATCATTCAGATACCATCTTTCAACATTTCTCAGCTCCATTGTGTACACTTTTTCATTTTTCTTGCCTACTTAAAGGTCTTTTACCTTCCGTTTCAACTTCAGTTTCTCCCCATGTCTTGTAAGGTTAAATTACTAATTTTCCTCCTTTTTTAAGAGCAAAAAATCACCACTGTTTTGAACCAAGCTATCTTTTCACTTCCCTTTTGCATTTTCCTAACTTAGTCTCCCACTTAAATGTATGAGACAAAAACATCTTATGGAAAATTGATCACTATAGATTCAAAACCAGATTAGCACTTTTTATCTTTGCAAATATCAAAGATGCACTCATGTTCACCCTTCAGTAGTTACCATACATATACACCTTAAAAAAAAAAAAAAAAAAGAGCAACAACACAACAAAAATAAAAAACAACCACTCCAAGTGTGTGTTGGCTGAAGGAGGGAAGGAAGAGAAAACCAGAGGAAGAAAAACTTCCCCTTTTCTATCTGTCTGTCTTTCCGGAGTACAGGTATTACACATACCTTCTACTCGTGGCTTGTCTTTCCACTATCTCAGTGTCAATGAATAGAAGTTTTTAATTTTAATGAAGTCAAATTCTTCTCTTATGGCTAGTGCTTTTTATGATTTAAGATATCTTTCCCTAGCCTGCAGTCATGGAAGCTTTTTCCTATTTTATCTTTTTAAGTCTGTATGCTTTTTTTTTCAAATGTTTTTATTTATTTGAGAGAGAGAGAGAGGAAGGCAGAGGGAGATAGGGAGAGAAACAGCGAAGTGAGAGAGGAACACAGACCAGCTGCCTCCTGCACGCGCCCTGACCAAGGATTGAACCGTAACCTGGGTGTGTGCTCTGACCAGAATCACACTGGCAGCCCTTCGCTGGGTGCAGGGGATGATGCTTAACCAACTGAGCCACACTGGCCAGGGCTAAGTCCTTACGCTCTTGCCTTTAATGTTAATCCCCATGGAGCTTGTTAATAATGAGAGGTCCTTTCCCTTTTTTCTATATGGATACTCAGTTCTAACAGTATTTATTGAACATTCTGTTCTTTTACCACTGGCTCTGTTGGGCCAGCTCTGTCATAAATCAAGTGTCTATACATGGATGGGTTTGCTGCTGGAACCCATTTCATCTTACGGTTCTGTCTATCTCTGCTCTATCAGGAAACTGTCTTAATTACTAGAACTTTAGAAAAGGTTTGATGTCAAGTATAGGTTTTGTTTCCATTTTCATATAAATGTTAGAAACAGCTTGTCAGGCTATACACACACTCACAAATATGTTGAGAATTTGAACGTCAATAAATCTTTAGATACATTTGGGAGACTTGGTATCTTTATAATTATGTTCTAACTTATTTATTTAGGTTTTCTTTAATGTTTCTCTATGAAGCATTATAATTTTCCACAGAGATCTTATACATTTTTCACAGGTTTATTTCTATGTAGTTGGTAGTTTTGATAATGAAATAAATAGTATCTTTCTCTCCTAATTATTTTTGCTGGTATGTAGAAATATATTTGATTTTTTTAATGTATTGATTTTGAATTTTTCAACTTTGCTAAGCTCATTGATTCTAATAATGCATCTGTAATAGCTCTTATTCTAAAAATTTATCTGTAGATTTTTTTGAATTTATTTGCATATACAAATCATAATATGTATAAGATTGTTAAATACTGATAAAATTTTTCTTCCCTTTTAATCATCTAGTTTCTATCAGGATTTCACTTTCATCCTAAAGACTTATTTAGAAATGTACTGGTCAGTTTCCAAATATAGGGATTTTCTATTCATCTTTTTTCTTAAACTGATTTTTTATAGATTTAAAAATTCTAATCAGAATTGATGTTCTGAATTACTTCAATCACTTAAAATTTGTTGCGACTTGCTTTGTGGCCCAGCATATGGGCCTTTTGTGAATAAATGTTCCATGTGAGCTTGTAAAGAATGGGAATCCTGCAGCTGTTGGCTCAAATGTCTTACTCAGGTTCGTTAACCCAGGTTTGTTAATTCCGTTGTTCAAGTTTCTGCATCCTTGCTGATGTTTTGCCCAATTAATCTTGACAATTATTGAAAGAGGCATGTTAAAATGTATTTTGTGAATTTTCTCTTTGTGGTTCTGTCAGAAACATTCAGACATGTTATATATTACAAATGAGTCAAATCTTTCATTGCTATAAACTGACCTAAATCTCTTATAATGCTTTTTGCCTGGAAGCAAAAATATCAACTATGACATTATTCATTTTATCACTTAGAATTTTATTTTATGCTTATTGAAAAAATCCTTTTGATTTATTTCAACAGGTAGATATTTAAAACCACGTATCAGTACTGTGCGTAGAAAAGGGTAAATATACATGAAAATTCTTCACATATTTAGAATCAACTTTTCTGAACTTAGATTATTAGCATCCATATTTTTAAAATAAAATAATGTCCTCTGAGCCATCAAGAATGCCAATGATGTAGCATTTATTTAAAGCGTGCACAACCATTATCTCCATTCTGTAAGTTTTGATGCTGACTTTCTTGACCTTACCAAAAGTTCTCAATAGAAAGTTTTTAGACAATAACCAGGACCCCCATTCCTTCTACAAATGGTCCTTCATGGTTTGTTGTCTGAAGCACTGAGCGGTTGTAGTGACCTAATCATGCCGTCATGATTAACAATCACATCACTACACTTTCAGGTGAAATTATTATTTAATTGTTCAGATACATGTCTGTAAGATCGAGAACTAGAATATATAGTAGTACTAAGATTTCTATTCCAGAACACTCTAACCAGTCCTCTGTCAGCTTAACCATCACCCATTCTATTTTGGTTCACTTCCAATAACGAAGATGTTCTTGTTCTCAGACATTGTTTTACAGTTTAAATTAAATAGGGTGGAACTTCAGCAATTGGCAGTTAGGCATAAGATTACCCAAATACATACTCTTGATCCATTTAAAAACCCTTTTGTATTGACAGTGTAATTTTAGTCTGCTCAGAGAAAAGCAATCTTCTTTCCCCAGCATTACCTATTTGATTAAACACATTTTAATTTTTTTCAATGGCATCATGCTGGAAGTTAAGTGCAGTGTGTTCAAAATCAGCAGGAAGTTTCTGATAAATGGATATTGTATGTCTTAATGATAATCCTGCCCAGTACGTGATTTGTTTACTCCAGCCTTCTATTGTTTTGAGATTTTGTCCATCTATTGTGCGGAATTTAGCAATTTCTCTTGCCACTGTTGCTTTGTGTATGATAGGCAATTCTTTTGCACGAATCTCAGTAATGAAAGATAATATAACTTCTTTTACCTGTGGGTATCTTTCCTCCTTCTTATGTCCTATACAGCACTTTACTGTTGCTTTCCAAGAAAATATGGAATTTAGGGTTATCCATCTAGTGACAAATAATTTGCTTATTATAAAATTTATCCCCTGGTGATTTGTTTTTGTTCCATTCTGCACACATAACTATTTCTTTCAATCCTGAATCATAGTGTTATATTGATGACACTTTAAATAACAGTTAAACTCAACATGTGTTGTAGTAACAGTGCACATAATTCAACTGAAGTGACAAACAACATAAATAGCTATGACTCAATTTCACATCACTGGCAATGACAATGGCATTGTGACTGCCACCTCATGACAGCAGTTAAGAGATGCTATTGATTAGAAGATGCAATTTTATTTCAGGCATGTTAAAATGTGGGGGAAAATGTGTCTTGGAATCAATGAATATGCTGTTTTAATCTTTCTGCCACTTTATGCTAATTCCTTGGCTTTCCTTCAAATTCCTTTTCTAATTTAAATTTCCCTTTCATCTAATTTATAAATCTGACTTGTCACTAAAGAGTGACTAGTTCATCTGCTTTTTTTCTCCCAAATGACCCTAGGAATACCAGTCAGAGATAAAGGACATGAGAAGTCTTGCTTAAAATAATCTCCTCCATTCAGGTGGCACAGACTCTGAATTTCACAACTGTACAGTCACTCCTTTGAGTTCTTTTCCCAAGGATCCTCTTTAAAATGCAAACACACAGGGAGACTTGACACTATATTTAATTAATTTCTTTTGCCTTGGGAAGGATTTACCAGATGTTCTCTGGCTGCAGTGACCTAGCAACTGCAAGAGGAGATGAATGAGCCCCAGGACAAAGAAGTGGAGGTTTCAGGAGAGCCTTGAAGGAGAGCAGCACCAGGAACCACCCACGGGGGTGTGGGATTCCAAAGAAACATGTAACCAACAACTGAGATTGGCTTCCTCCAGAAGCTAACCCTGAAACAAAGATTCTGGTGCAAGACGTATAATTGGGAGTTGGTCCCCAAAACACAGTTATGGGAGTGGCTGAGTAAGCCAAGGGAGAGAAGGCATCCAGTAAAGGGTGTGTTATCAAGCCATTCTGGGAGCCAGTGTAGACCTATGACTTAGAGTTATCAATTTAAGGGCCCCAGGAAATGGAGGATTTTTACACCAGCTCTTGTCATCATTAGCCCTGAAGCAAAAAGATGCAGATGTTGCCACTTATAAATCCACCTGATTAAAACAATGAGGCCCTATGCACCCCTATGTTCATAGCAGCACAATTTACAATAGCTAAGATCTGGGAACAGCCCGAGTGCCCATCAGTAGATGAGTGGATAAAAAGCTGTGGGACATTTACACCATGGAATACTATGCAGCTGTAAGGAAGAAGGATCTCCTACCCTTTGGGACAGTATGGAAGGACCTGGAGAATATTATGCTAAGCGAAATAAGCCAGGCAGAGAAAGACAAACATCACATGATCTCACTTACATGTGGAATCTAAAGAACTTAATAAGCTGATGAACAAAATAGATTCAATGACATGGAAGCATAGATCAGACTAACGAATCTCAGAGAAATGGAGGGGGGCGGGTGGGTGGAGGGGGAGAGATTAACCAAAGAATTTATATGCATATATGCACAACCCAAGGACACGGACAATGGTTTGTAGAGGGACTAGAGAGGGTGGGATGGGGTGGAATGGGTCATTGGGGAGAAAAAGGACATCTGTAATATTTTGAACAAACAAACAAAAAAAAAATATACATATATATACATATATATATATAACAACAACAACAACAAAACAACAACGATGAGGCCCAAGGGGGCGTGGTCAGGGCACTCCTTGCCTCTGCTATACCAGCTCTTTCTCAACTTCTATTTTGGGCATTTTGGACTTCTCATTTTTTTTAAACTACCTGCAACCATACTTCATTCAAATGTTGATATTTCTCCTTTTATGGTATCTCTGGAATATGAAGCTGTTGTCTCCAATTACATAGTAAAATGGTTTCATTCACATTTTCATTGGCAATCTATTGCACATTTCTGTTTGCCAACTAGCTGTCTCCCCTTTTGTTATCCCAAACACTGTTGTTAAATTATTTTTATCCTTGCTCCTTACCAGTGTCAAACACACTGGCCAATTTCTACATGACAACACAGACTCAGCTTCAGCCTCTTATTGTTTCCTTCTCTTTGTTCTGAACACACAATTTTTCTTACTGTGTGTTTGCTTGTTTTTTTTAACCTAATATTTCCTCACTGGAATCATAAAGATATGTCTACTGAAATAAAAAATACACTAAATTAAAGAAGAGTTAATCTAGTTGTCTTGGGCAGATTTAGATGTAGAATGGTCAGTCCAATAGATTTTAAAAGCCACTGTCTTTCATAATAATTAAATCAACAATGAGATACCACTACACATTGATTCGAAAGGCTAAAATTCAAAACACTGACAACACCAAATGGTGGTGATGATGCAAAGCAACAGGAACTTTCAAATGGTACAGTCACTTTGGAAGACAGTGGGCAGTTTCTCAAAAAGCTAAAAATATTCTTATACAATCCAGCAGTCATGTTCCTAGGTACTTACCCAATGAATTAAAAACCACACAAAAAACAGCATACAAATGTTTATAGCAACTTTATTCATAATTATTAAAACTTGGAAGCAACCAAGATGTCCTCAATAGGAGAATGTATAAACAAACTGTGATACCTCTATAAGATGGAATATTACTCAATGATAAAAAGAAATAAGCTGTCAAGCTACACAAAGACATGGAGGAGATTTAAAAAGATATCACTAAGTGAAAGAAGCCAATCTGAAAAGCCTACATACTCTTAGACAAGACTATGGAGACAGTAAAAAAATCAGTGGTTGCCAGGGATTAAGGGGGGAAGGAGCAATAAATAAGTGGAGCACAGGGCAGTGTAAAGACTCTATGATACTGTAACGGTGGGTACATGACATGCATTTGTTAAAACCCAGAGAACTGTGTAACACGAAGCATGTATCCTAATGCAGACTATAGATTTTATTTAATAATAATATATTATTGGCTCATCAACTTGAATGAATGCACCACACTAATGCAAGATATTAATAATAGGGGAAACTCTCTGGCAGGGGGTGGGGAGAGGCTAAGTTATGGGAACTCTCTGTACTTTCCACTCAGTTTTTCTATAAACCTAGGGCTGCTCTAAAAAATTAGCCCTATTCAAAAAAATTGTCTTACTAAAGTCACAGTTTTGACATATTCTTATGCTATTCCTTTTGCCAGGAATGAACAAATTCAAATTAATAGACTTGCCTGCCTCTCTTGTTCATTTAGCATTAAATTCTCTCATTACTACAAAGGTTTTCTTGAGAAAAGAGGAGTGAGGTGTAGATGCTCAATGGATAAAAATAATTAATTCCCTATTTATATTACTAATGCCACATTGTATGCGGGAAACGTATTTATACGTTTTACGTTGATTGGTAGTAGAGCGTGCGATGAAAACTACCCGCAAACAATGTGATACTATATCTTAAAATTAACTAGCTAAGAATTAGTTACAAGTATATACAGCTTGTCTTAACTTATTTTTTAAATTAAAAGAAAATACTTCTTAAAGGCACCAAGTACGTCTTCTATAAATTCTGAGTATATTTCTTTCTTTTTTTTAAATATATCTTTATTGATTTCAGAGAGAGGAAAGGAGAGGGGGAGAGAGAGAGAAACATCAATGATAGAGAGTTATTGATCGGCTGCTTCCTGCACTCCCCCTGCTGGGGATTGGGCCCGAAACTCGGGCATGTGCCCTGACTGGGAATCGAACTGCAATCTACTGGATCCTAGGTCAATGCTCAATGGCTGAGCGACACTTGGCTGGGCCTGAGTATATTTCTTTAACCATGTTCTATGTCTGGGAGGCTTAACTCATCCTAGACAATTGCTCTGTGAATTACTTGCATGTAGAATCAAGGGATTTGTGCTTGTGACTGTCACTGTGTGATCTTAGGCAAGTCACTTCTTAACCTTCATTACTTTAATTGTCCTATTAGTCATTTGAAATAATAATACTTGCCATTCATCATAGAATCATTGTGAGGGGCATGCCAGACAATTGAAGAGCTTTGTAATTTGTAAAGCACTCTATATAAATACAAGGAGTTTTCTATACTGCCTAATGGGGGTATTAGGATTTAAATTTAAAGCTCGTAAATGGTAAATCAATAAAAACAGAAGATAAAAATCTTCCTATTAGTTTCACAGAAATGACCAAAACTAATTATATAGCCAATAAAGATTGAGTTGTGTTCCAGTAAATATATTTACATGAATATAAAAGAAACTACAGGAAAAACAAGATTATGTATTTGGGGTTTTCAAAACATTAGACAGTGGGGACTTTCCCGACATTTCTTTAGGACTAATTCTCACAGGCACACACTTACATTAAAAGCTGCTTTGAATAAAAAATTAACCCACACAAGCTAGTAATTAGGAATAATAATACAGTGCTTTTACCTGAGCATAATTCATATTGACAAAAAAATAACTAATACTATACTTTGGATGTATAGAAAAAGGCCTGGGAGAGGATATGTCAAAATCTCATTAGTGATCATCCTTGGGGAAAAGGGATTGGTGGGATGGATCTTTACACTTTCACCTCAGTTCTTTGGTATTGTTAGACTTTTTAAAATAATGAAGCATGTGTTACTTTTATGATTAAAACTAGACAAGACGTGATAAATTACACATATATACTCCATATCAGATCTTTCTCTTTACAGAGGTTTTTGTAAAAGATGTTGGTTTTGAAAAATTGTCATTCAAGTGAAAAGAGAAAAAAGAGAGTTGGAGCCTAGTGAGATCATTATAATAACTAATTCAATGCTCTTGGGGAATTCAAAGCCTTGTAATTAAAAGATAAATGAATTGTTTAATTCAAAACGACAGGAAGAGAACAAAGTAGATGCTAACAAACTTTACTTGTCATTTATATGTTTGAGCATAACAGTAATAGAACCTGTTTACTGAACACCTATGATGTGCAGGGTGCTTTATAAGCTTTGTTTTTAATATGGACAATAGCTTGCAAGGTACATATTAGGAAGCCCAGGGGTTGTGTCATTTGTGACAAGTCATAGAACGTAGAAGTTAAGAAAGGACTCTTCAAGTCCAGGTGTATCTCACTCCACAAACGATGACTTTTCCAAATCACTACTGTCTTTAAAAATGTATTCTTTCTCTATTAAACCAAACCCCTTGAGCCACAACTGCATTTAATTTTATTTTCCCTGGAAATGATAGGTCTGTTTAAGGACTAACCATTGTTTATGGAACCTCAGGAAAGCTGCAACAGTTCAACAAACCAACAGAAAATGACCAGGTGTTTAATTACAAAATTACTGAATCAGTTTTCTTGAGATGACTTAGGTTTTAATACCTCTGGCAGTTATATTTGCTGTTGGGAGAGGCAATTTGCCATGGACCCTGGGTGTCCCTACATGATCTTGCTGGGTAAGAATGTGAGGCCCTGACCATTCTTCAGGGTTGTATTTGCAGCAAGCAACCCTAAGTGATGAGGTAATGTCTCCCCTCTGGCTAAAGAGCAGCCTAGGGGAACTAGCTATAAAAGCAGTGAATTCCTCAAGTTCAATGTTTGTCTCCTGTAACATAACCTAGTGAGTGTGCAGGCAACCACGATGGACCCACTGTGTCACCCTTGTAGGACTTGGGAGAAATGTGGAACCAATGCAAATGAGCATGAAGCTCTGACAACTGCTTTTGCTGTGAATAATAAAGTCTTTGTCTCTGATCCAGAAGCCTCATGTCTTTATCTAGCACCCATAAAATAATAACAAGTTAACTTGTTAGCTTGAAAAAACAGTAAAATCCCAGACCCTGCATACTTCTTGATACCTACTTGTGTTGTAAAACTTTTCACACAGCATTTCCATTATTTATTTCTATGTTTGATACCCTGTCTAGACTCTATATCTTTCATAAGCAGAGATTGGTCTGCAAGATTAAATTTGAAGGATAGGAACCTCACTAATGCTTGCTGAGGATAAATAAATTACAATAATCCTGTCCTGACCGAGAGAAAAATAGAAAAAGCATAGTGTTCAATCTCTGTGGTGGTAACACCCTCTGTCATTAACTCTTTCTGGAGTTTTATTAGTCACTTGTCCCTGGCAGTAGGAGATATGAAACTGAGTCTTGAGATTAGTTGGAAGAGGACAGCAAGGTATGAAAGACTCCTGGAGATGACAACTTGGCTTCTCAAAGGCCCTGGTTGACCAATATCATTGGTAGTGAGGCTGCATTGGGGAGACTTGAACTGTGAGAATTGTTTCCCCAATGGTGATAAATACTCTGAGTTTCCTGCTTTCTGAATAGTTTGACACATTTTTTACTAATGGTAAAGGATTCGGTGTCTGGTAGGGTCCTTTAGTCACCCTTACTCTTGTGATAACAAGGATACATCATCATAATTAAAGAGTGTTTAGACAAGACAAGAAAATAAAATATGAAATGTAAATATTGGTAAAAAAAGTATACACACATCTCTCTTGTTGATGATATAATTGTATATCTAGAAAAAAACGAGATTCTAATAAAATAATTCTGGAATAAATAAACACAATAACATGCTTTTTGTCTACAATGGCAAAAGCCACCTAGAACTGGAAATGGAGAAACTGTTGCATTCAAAATAATAAGGTAAATAATTTTTTAAACTTAAGAATAAATTTAACAAGAAAGGCGCAAGTCTTATAGGAACTAAACTAGGGTCATATTGAAGACTTTAAACAAAGTCTGAGATAGCAAAAAATTTAAAAGTAACATAGAAAAAAAAAATATAGAATTCTAGGGTGTGAGACTTAGTATCATAAACAATAGAAATTGTCCTAAAATGAATATATATATGAAATTGAAGTTAGAACTCTCAAGAGTTGTTTTTGGAGAGTTTGGGTCAAAGAAAAGAGTCAATAAAGTTCATATGGAAGAAATGTTGCACAACAGTTAAGAAAATTACAAAAGTGAATTAATTTTTCAGTGCTTGATGTCAGAAAACTTTCTAAAGGTTCTGTTTTGCTTCACTTAATCTTCACAACACCTATTTGAGGTAAATGCTATGACTGATTTTACCGATAAACTGATATAGAGAGATGTTAATTAACTTGAAGCCAGAATTCAATTTAACTCCAGAGTGTATGTTAGCAACCAGTTAACCACCCTGTCATTGTCTCCAAATTGGGGAAGGAGGAATGACCACATAAGATATTGAAATATACTATAAAGTGTAGTATATTTGTAAAGCGTAAACATAGTACAAAATACACATTAAAATCAGTAGTATTGACATGTAACCAGGTTACCAGATTATAACAGAGAGTGGTGGGAAATTACTGTATAAGAAAATTAACATATGAAAAGGTAGTATTTCAGTTCGGTGGGGAAAAAATGATTATTTTTTAAAATCTTGCTGGTATAAATGTCTATCAATCCAGAAGAAAAAGTTGGATTTCTATACAAAGAATTCTATGTAACTTAAAGACTTAAATATTTTTAAAGGTTAGAATAAATTCAGGTAAACATGTGCATAATCAGAGACTTTAAACTAAGCCAGGACTCCCAGAAATGGATTTTTACTACATTTAAATAATTTTAGTTATGGAAAAAGATGCCATAAAGCCAAATGACAAACCATAGATTGAGAAAAATATCAGTAATGCATATGAAAGCATTACTTACCATGAAAGACATTTTTAAAGTAGTATTTTTAATATATAAAGAAGAACTATTTGAAATTGATGAGAAGGCCCAATAGAAGAAAGTGAATGGGAAAACTGACAAAAGGGCACATCCAAATAACCAATAAGCACTCAAAGAAAAGCAAATGAAAGTAAAAAAAGAGAGATATTAGTTCCCAACAATCAGGTAGGTAAGAATGAAAATGCCTACTGCTAATGGAGATGTGGGGGAAGAGGGTCCTCATACACACTGCTGATGAAAATGCGAATTTTACAACTTACTTGGGAAACTATTTGACAATATCTATTAAAATTTTAAATATTTATATCTTTGACTAGTAAGTCTATTTCTAGGAATCCTATAAAAATAAGAGCACTAGCCCATAAGAATGCATTACAAGGTTGTTTCTTACAGTGCTGTTTATGGTGGTGAAAGAAAAACTGGAGGTTTTTCTTTTGCTCACCTAAAGGGTGTGGCTCAATAAATTGTGACACATCCACTCCATGGGCCATTTGCTGCCATTAAAATCAAGAGATTTCTGTGATGTAAAATTTGGAAAGTAGAGAAATGATTAACAAAACTTCATTTTTTAAATGACAAAATCCTGAATTCCCCATTTATAAAATTCCAAAAACACACATATTATACATGGAGATAAATCATCCATTTTCCCATTTTATTTAACTAATCAGATATAGATATGGAAGAGTGCACATTGGTTGTTAACAGTATGTCTTTGGGGGTGATGGCATAGATGGAGTTAGGGAAAAAAGAAGGGGGAAAATGAGTTTGGAATAAAAAAGTAGCACGTATATCTAATTTATGGTAGATTATATATGAGTGTTTATGGAGTAAAAGTGTGAAAAGATAGTGACCAAAATGTCAATGATGGTTATCTCATTTTGGTGGAATTTCAGGGGATTTTTAGTTTCTTCTTAGACTTTATCATTTGAGTTTTTACAAAGATATGCATTATTAAAGAATTGGAAAAAATAAAAAAACTATTTTCATCATAACAAAAATTCCATTAGTAAAAACTTATTAATTTACATATTGTGCAGAAATTAGAAAATTACTACTCCTAAAGCAAGAAGTGGAAAAATCATTCCAATGTGAAGAAATAAAACTGTTTTCTAAAGACTGTTGACATTTACGAAGCAACCCTCAAAGTGGCCCTGTATACTTTCCATTGAACAAAAATCTGAAATCTATTTGAACTATAGCGGAAGTATTAGTTCTAGCTACTGAGAGAAATGGAAACTGAAGGACGGCTAATAGCTCATAAATAATGGAAGGTGAGTGCCCCACTGACCTATTTTCTCAACTGTGAACTTGAGGCCAGGTCCCAGAGCTGCTTCTAAAAATGTAAATCTTAATGTTGGTTTGCAGATACCCAGAGTGACATTTTAAAGTGGTCTTTAAGCTGGCCTAAAATGCAAGGCACACAAACATGTTTATATTTAAAGTGACTTCTTCTCTTATGGTCACTGTAGAAAAGACACTAACTAGGAGAAATTCATCCCTCAGGTGCCAGAGTCTTTAAGTTGGTCAGTTCTGGCTTCCATGACTATTTCTACTTTCAGCTTCCATCAAAATGGTATTTATCTCATTCCCTCAGTTCCTAGCTCATTTAGAGCTAATTAATCAGATTTAGTCACCTCTAATTCCTATCATCTTAGATAAAAAAAAACTCTATTAAACTGTCTGAGCTTATATATTTTATTACCTTAGAGCCTTGATCACTTGACATGCTGAACCAGGTGCATTTAAACAAGGCCTTGGTGGAGACAGGATTTACCCCCACAAAATGCACTGGAAAGTCCTCAGGATTTGAGGTCGGAAGACAGGGTTTTACCCTAGCCCTGTTATTAACTATGACATTAAGAAAAAAAGGCACTATACCTCTCTGAGCCTTGATTTCCTCCCCAATAAAATCTGTACTCTGCCTTTTTCTCCTAAGTTATGAGAATCAAGTGGGATGTTCATAAGATCACAATCATTAAACAAAGGTCAATTATGTTTTTCTCTGATTGTAGAGGCAAAAATATCCTTTGAAAAAAATTTTAAATGCAAACATCACTAAGAAAATAAAACTCACCCATAATTATAAGATCTGGAGATAACCGATATTAACATTTTGATGTGCCCATTTAGTTTCTTTTCTCCATGTATATATTTACACATGATATCATTTTAATAGCTGCTTAATGGTTATTATAGCCCACTTGATTTATTTAATAAACTCTCCACTGTTGACATTTAAATTTATTTTTCAACATTAATAGGCTGTGATATATTCTTAGTTAAATCAGTCTCATTAAACTATAATATTTAGATCTTGTTCATTTATGCTTTTGCATACATGATATGTCAGAAACCGAGCAAAGTGTATTAAAGCGTCCCACCACTACTTGATTTCTCTCATTTCTTCTTGTATTTATAATTTTTACCTCACATTTTGATTCAATATTATTTGATACATACTGACCCATGAATGCTATATGTTCATTTGAAATTGTTTCTTATTTTAATACAATATTTGTCCTGATTGTTGCTTTTGGACTGGAATTTGACATTGTCCACCAAACTCATAACCATTATTGAGGATAAAATGAGATGTTCCATGTCCTCAGGACTAACTAAATGTTAGCTATTAGACCTCATTTCTGTTTCACTATTATGTTATTGTAATGTAATATATAGTGGACCAGACCTCCTTTTTATCTGTATTTGCCTGATGTACCCTTGCCCAACCTTTTACTTTTAACTCTCTAATACTTCATTTAAGGAGTTGCTTGAAGCATCATTTCATTAAATTTTCTGTTTTGATTTTAAGTGAGAATCTTCTTATTTTTAACAAGAGCTTAACCCACTTACATTAATTGCTGTATTCAACATATTTGGTTTTACTTTTGTCACCTGGTTTTCTATTTCCTTTGCCTGTCTCTTGCTATATAGTTCACACTTCTTTCATCTTCTCCACTATTTTGTAAGATAAACATAGTTTTACATGTTTATAGCAATTACTATTGAATTTGTCAAAAATATTTTTGCATACCCAGTGGTTCACAAGCTGGATAACCTCACATTCACTACATTTTCCTCTCACCGTGGACTGCTGCGTTGATAGAATGGGCTGTGGATTATGCACAGTTCCCAGTTGCACCATTTCTAGTTAGACCGTTTTCATTTGCACCAATCACAAGATGCCATGGCGGCATGACATTGCCATTGGAACCTCATTTTTAGTGTCCATAGCAAAAGCTAAGTTTTTGAAATTCCCATGTCAAAATATAGAATTTAACATAATGTCATTAAACCTCTCAAATCTATATCCAAATGGTTTCTTTGTCAACCCAGGAAAGTGTGTATATATATATATATATTTGTTAATCTTCACCCAAGGGTATTTTTTCCATAGATATCATCGATTTTCAGAGACAGTGGAAAGGGAGGAGGGAGAGAGAGAAAGGGAGAGAGATCGATGTGAGAGAGACATATAGATTGGTTGCCTCCCACATGCGGGATTGAATCTGCAACCTAGGTACATGCCCTTGACTGGGAACTGAACCCACAGTGCTTCATGGGCTGATGTTCTAACCACTGAGCAAACCCAGCCAGGGGTAGAATATATATTTTATTGTGATTTTTGTTTCATTTGTTTTGATCTCTTTACCAACTGTGTGTTGGCCCTTCTGTCTCTGATTTCTATATGCCATTTTCCCTCACTTCACACCACGTGTGCTTTAGGTTTGCCTTCCACATCACCTATTTATTCTCCATGGTATCAATTCTATCCTTTCCTGTGTCCAATACAGATTTAATTATATTCCTGTTTCTTTTCCTCTTCTTAGAATCCCTTTCTATCTTAGTTACCACTGCTTTCTTCTCATGCTATCCTATTGAATTTTTCATTTCAACTTATTTTCCTCTTTTAGATTTCTGCTCCTATTTCATACACATGATTTCCTGAGAAACTCTTCATACTATGGAACAGATCATTTTCAAAAGCATGCTGTCTTCTAATACATCAAGGTGAGCTTGCCAGTCTCTTATGAATATTTTTTTTCCTGTCTCAGGAATGTATCTTCAGGCAATACTTCATTAGATGAATGAGAAGTTGATTTTCCTTATAGTTTTATTTGTCTGATACTGATATAGATTTCACTCATGTTCTGGCATTTAACTATTCAGTCATTTTAGGTTTTAATGTTGTAAATTTGCTTTTCCCTCTTTTGTATTTTATCCAGAGGTTTGGATATATTTTTTGTATACAATTGTAAATATGAAGTCCTTGTTACCAAGTCAATGGCATGATTTCCAGGCATCATGGTAGACTGAAGAAGCATATATTTAAGGAAGTGCAAAAATTTAAATCTCTCATCAGCGTCCCTGATAGCAAAAATAGAAAGCCCTAATTCTCTTACTCATAGGGATGGTCTTATTTCAAGCTGAAGCATAATTTTATTTTTAAAAAACAGTTGTCAACATTTTTACCATATTAGTCTTTTTGGGGTGTTAATATGTCTCTAATGTCTATTAATGTCTATTTCAACTTGAAAGAAATTTCTCAGACATTAGGAAATCGATATAGTTTTTCCCTACTTTGCCTACATTTCTCATCACCACAGCCTTTAAAATATATGTAGTTTCATTTGCACATATCTGATGAGAAACCGAGGTTTGAGACTATGAATAATGAGTTGCTAAGTTTTAGAGATCTCAGAGCATTTGTGATAGCTTTTTTTAAAAAAAATATCTTTATTGATTTCAGAGAGAGGAAGGGAGAGATAGAAACATCAGAGAGAGTCACTGATCGGCTGCTTCCTGCATGCTCCCCACTGGAGATTGAGCCCGCAACCCGGGCATGTGCCCTGACCGGGAATCGAACCGTGATCTCCTGGATCCTAGGTTGATGCTCAACCGCTGAACCACGCCCGGCCAGGCTGTGATAGCTTTTTGATGTAATATATTAAAGAAACAATCATAGAATCTCCACTTTGTGGGGGAAAAAATGCATCCATCTATTTATAATGCATCTTAAAAGATAGAAAAAAATACAAGTATCAACAGTGGTTGAAATCTGGATGGTAGAACTCTGAATAATTATTTTATTCTTTTGAATTCCAACTTCCTATAATTAATATGCATTATTTGTATAATCAAAGAAAAACCCTCTCTGTTTTAACTGAACAAAACTTTAATGATAAAGAAATCAAACTAATGAATTATGTTTTACCCATGTTCAGTTCCAAGTAACATTTGTTTTCTGGGAAAGGATGAAAGTGTACTATAGATACAAAGTTTTAGAATTAGAGGTCATTTCTTATTTAGTTACACACACAAAAAAGATTCATAATAGGTATATGTGAAGATTTTGCTTATAGACTAATGCTGTCTTCCAGACTTGAGGGTTTCATGGGCCACAAAATAGTAAAATTTTTGGAGACTGATATATAGTTATAAAGTTTTTATTTTGCTAAATAGGTATATATTTAAGAAAGAACCACAATCACTACCATGTACATTATCATCATTTCTTAAAAGACAAAACATCCCTATCCCAAATGGTTGGAAAGGGTATATATACTGTCATAGAATAAAGAACCATCCTTTAAAAGAAATAAATTTGACTTTGCCAATTTTCTTATTTTGCTGGTGAAACCTTTACTAAGGATGGGCCCTGGCTGGTGCTTGAAGCCTCCTGCCTGGACTAAGACTTGGTTCTCCTGGTGACTGGGCAGAGAGCAGTCCCAAAGGCCCATCTTATCCGGCTCCATAGAAACAGATTAACTGTTGATATAGGAGCAGGTGTTTGAGAAGAAAAGGTAAAATCAGACTTGCACTATTTTCAAGGAGAAGACCTGTTTTACCCAAAGTTTTTTAGTTTTATCACAAGTTCTACTGAACACACACACACACACACACACACACACACACACACACACACACACACACATCTATGACATTTATAAATCCCCATATAATCAATAATAGGTTATGGAAGAATAGTTTTCAAAATCAAATACTGTGATGGATAACTAGCTGGAATCCAACCCTTATCACCACCTCTACCACAACCATCCATGTTTAGCCTGACTACACACTGGCAGGCAGAGTGATATTGTTAAAACTAAATTGGTTCATGTCACTCCTTTACCAAAAGCTTCCAATGGTTTCTCATTTAGAAATAAAAGCCAAAGTCTTTGCACTGTCCTACTCAAGCCAAAGTCATGAGTGGATGGCACATACATTATGAACATATTCATGCTGCTGTGCTCTTTTTAAAAAGAGGATGGTCTTTACAGCTACCAACGCTTCTCTTCAAGTTGATTATAATACATTGGATTGTTTGAAATAATATTCTTTGCTTTTAGATTATAAATATAATCCATATTCACTGTATAAAATATGTAAAACACAGGAAAAGTATACTTAACAAGTTAAAATTATCCCCAATTTTATCCATTACAGAAAGGTAACATTTTCATGTATTTACTTCCAGGTTTTTAAAAATTATTTTTCCCCTAATATATGTAGTATGATATAAAATTGAGATGCAAGTGTGTATTCAATAGTTTTCACTTAGTAAATAACACATCAGGATTATTTTTCCATGTCATTAAATAGTCTTCAACAACATAATGCTAAATAAGCATATGCTGCTAAATTATCTGGCTAGGCCACAACCTATGGAAATAGTTTTCTAGATTTGGATTGTTGCTGGTTTCTAAATATACTTTTTAATTATCCTTGCTAATAGCCACAAACTGAAAATAAGTAGCCCCTAACCTCTGGATTGAGATAGTGCTGGCATCAGCCTCGGGGGCTTGTGATGGTCTGAGATCGTGGGTGTGTCACTGGGGTTTGCCGTGAGGACTACAGGAGAAAGACCCTTGATCAGCTTTTCTGTTACTGAGGCATTGTGGCCTCAATTGAATCATCAGTGACATTAAGAGTTGGATGAAGTGGTGTTAGAATTCCAGCTCTCCTCATTTTTATTTTGCTATCAACCTGTCTCAAAACAAAAATAATTAGCCATCCATGGGACTGAATACAGATATTACAAAAGAACTTGTAACCCTTGGGGTCTCATTTGTATTTCTCTGGCTTTGCTGGCAAATAAATCACTTGGTACTGGGAACTTTTCCAACTTGGCAGAGCAGGAGACAAATCAAAACACATGCCTAATTCTGTTTAACTTTCACAGGTTAGTAGCTGCTTAGAAAAAAATAAGTGTCCGATTCGAGATTTCTAAAAAATAAAATAAAATAAAATAAATGTGTATGAGTCAACAAATCATTTTAGGAAAAGCAAACATCCATCTTTCAGGGGCAGAATAGGAGTGCATCTTATTACAGCATGGCTGTGCCTAGCATTAGAATTAGGCCAGATCTGTTAGGAATAGTACAGTTTGTAGAGATACATCATTTTTATGAGAGAGCATTCCTGGAATCCTCTAGGTGAAAAAGTTATTTTATAAAGCAAACTATGCAAGAAAATTGGTATCTGAAGAGGTGATATGTTCAGTGCTTGGTGATACACCCATAGCTGTCAGTCAAGTGATACTGACCTTGATATTGATAGGTGTGCCTATTGAATTCAAGTATTTCTATACTTTAACATCATCAGTAGAAACTTGTGATAGCACAAAATAAATATAAGTGTTTGTTTCTTATGTAGTGCCCAGTGAGGAAAAATATTTAGAAGTGTCAGAGACAAGCCTTCTCGTTCACCAAATCATTTTAATTTCTTCTTTATAATTCTCCTGTCTGCTACCAATCTTAAAGAAACATATTATTTACACTCAGTTCTAGATATGATAATATTTATAAAATAACATTTATTTAGGGTTTTCTGAGTGCTAAAAAGCTCTATGCATGAATTATATAGGGCAAAGCACTACCGTTCCCCCCATTTGATAGGGAAGATACGGAAAGGGAGGTGCAGAGGGATTAAGTAACTTGCTAAAGTCACGCAGGTAGAAAATCAGAGCCAGGATTCAACCCAGGTGGTCTGATTCAGGGACATATATGCACTTAAACATTATGCTGTTACTTTTAAATTCTGTTTCCACTTTTTGGTTTTGATGTGGTTGTTTTTGTTTTTGTTTTTTTAAGGTCAGTAAGTGTGGCTTCAGTTTACCCGGGCTATGTGGAAATATTCAAAGCATAATTTCTTTGTTTTTCAGTTTCGATTATTACCATCCCTTTCTGCTGTTCTAATGTATGGTTGCAGGAACAGAATTGCAATAACACTTCTAACTTTTCAGCAAGTATTTATTATGTGGGGAAGTCTCAAATTTTCTATAGATCGAAGGGCCCCAATTTTTATAGAATGTTTCTTTGTTGATTAGTGCCCACATTTTACAAAAAAGGGGCATTTCCATGACCTCTAAAACCTATTCTAATTCATGAAGCCAAGGGTGAAATAAAAGGTTATCCTATTGTTTAACTTACAGAGAGGTAACAAAACAGGGGAATTTATTTAGAAAGAAGTAGAACACATAACTATGAATGTAACGATAGTTACAGCACTGTTCTTTATAGAGAAATGTCCTTTTGGAAACATTCTTTCTCACTTACACGTAGTGATGCTTTCAGAAACAGATTCAGAAACTGATTTTGGAGAGTTCAGGACAAACAAGTCAGATATGAAATGAAGAGGAGGAGGCAGTGGGGGAAGAAGAGAAGTGACAGGTGAAATATTGCTTATTTCACTTCCATTCAGGCACACAAGTTATACAAAGCTAAGCAGCTGCATTTTTCTTCCTTAAAGAAGAAAATCTTTTGGTCATGATCAGTACAACGTGGGTAAATGAAGAGGCTAGAGGGAAGGAACAAGCCTGCACCCTGGGATCATGATTCTGTGGTGAGCCTGACAGGTTTAAAACCAGCCAAAGGTCACAGGCAAAGTAAGCACAATTCACTAATGGAAACTCCCCTAAAATCCTACAACAATGGGTACGTGCCCTTAAAATTTTGATAGAGATTTACTAACAAAATCATTTTTCTTAATTGAATTTTCCATTTCTACTAAACTACTGGAAAAAAATTACATGTGTGACAAATTTTTTTCCCATTTGGCAAAAACAGAAACCTCTTGGTTTCTAATGGAAAATCACAAAATGTTAGCTTTATTTACTTTTCTATTTGTCAAAGACACTCTCCACCTATCTGAATTGTTCACACACTGACAAGTATTAGCAATGCAATAGTGTGTTTCTGCTACTGGTTTTGGTGTGGTTGGTTTTTAGATGTTTTTAGATGTTTGGTGAGCAATGGTGTGAACTGAGCACTTCCACTGATTTCGTGTGGTTCTCATGGCAGGTGGGATTATCACCATTTTACAGATAAAGAACAGAGGCAGAAAGGAAAGTCTATTAGTTTTGGTGAAAATTTGTTCAGCTTTTCATAGAAACTTATAAAATATGATTAAATATTTTTAAAGAGAAGCAGGGAAACCAGAATGATGGTTTCCATTTGTGTAGCTAAGAAGAAGAGGCCTCCTTCAGGCATTCATTCAACAAAGATCTACTGAACACCTACTATGTGCTAAGTCCTGTGTCCAGCTTGTCCTCGTTCTGATCTCATTCAACCCTCTTCCAAACAGTTGGGTAAGATCTATATTATGAATCACTAGTTCACAAACAGGAGAACTGACCACTCTCTAGGTGATGTGGCTTCCCTGGGGTCATTTACCTTATTAGAGGCTGACCTGTAACTCAAACCAGGTTTCTCTGCCCCTCCAGAAGTCTTTCTATGATAACTATTCTTCTTTAATTTTTAAGTTGCATTGAATTCTTCTCATTCTAGTGGTTCTTAAAATGTTTTTGAAAACATTTTATTTCTCAATCCTATTATTTCCCATGTTCTACTCCATCTCTCAAAAATATCCCCACCATTGGTTTTATGCGGTCTTTTAGAATTGTGACTCTGGCTTTGTTCTTTGGCCTTGCATTTCTGTGAGGGCCTAGTGCACACAGCAGCACATCTATACTCCTCATGGAACACACCATTGGTGGAAACGTTGTCTAAGCAAACCTACTGATGTTGGAAACAACTTTGCCATCTTCTCTTCCTAACTCAACATGGTCAAGTTTACAAGCATTTCAAGTCTCACAAGGGTCTCTTGAAAGACTCTCTGGAGACTCATTTGGGCTCCTCACTATGGTAGGGTACTTGGTTCACTAATCACCACAGGGTGTGCTAACACTCTAGCTATGCTAAATGGCCCTTAATAAACTATTACATTTCCCAGGGGTCCCCATTCAAGAGAAACGCCACAGTAAGCAAAGCCCTGGTTTCCCATATGAGCTGTCACCTCCCACCCAGGATCCAACCACTACACCATCTATCTGCAAGGTCCCATGGCAAATGCCAGTCACACAACAGCCTCACTGGCCCAGAAAGACACTTCTTCATGCCTCTCATGAGAACAAGGCCACAGAATAATCTTTCCCATTCCTTAGTCTGCACAACCATGGATTTGGTTTGCTGCCAGTGCTGGGAAGAAAGATGATCTTCAGATCTTTATTCAACAACTGTTCCAGTGCCAGGTATGTGCCTTTCTCTGTGATCAATGTTGAGAAGAAAGTATATGAAAAGTGCTAAAACACGAATGGATAAAAGAAACCCTTATGTTACCTGGGAGCCTAAGTAAGTCTTCAGGGAAAAGGTCTTGGGAGGTGCAGGGAGAGCAAAATACCATTTATAAATATCTTCTATGTGCCATGTATTCTCAAATGCCTTCTTACTTAAAGCCTAATGCAGCCTTTCAAGAGAGCAATTGCTTTTGTTTTACAACAGGGAAACTGAGGGTCAAGGAAGTCAGATCCCAGCCTATCTGACATCCATGGGTCTTTCTACCACACTATCTTGAACCAGCTGTCATCTGTCTTTCTTTAAAGTGTTTTCTCATGATATAAATATATCTAAAGTGGGAGAATTTATTGTCCACTAACAACTATGTCACCAAAGAAAAGATGTATGAATTTCAACTGATACAACTGAAGCACTATATCATTGAGTTTCTATAGTTTATAGCACCATACCGGATTAATTTAATTTTAAACATAATATCTCAAATGTAGAACTTTATATAGAAAAGATAAAATACAGATTTTATATGCATTCATAAAATTCTAAGTTAACTTATGGTTTTGAAAGACTAGAGTGAATTACATCTGGGAGACAAATTCCTATCCATCTTCTCCCCTCTCTTATCATAAACCCCTCATTCTTTTTCAATTTAGACATCTACTTACTATTTCAGAGAAACACAATGTTGTTTTAAAATAAATGTAATTTAAGGGACAGAATGATACTTTTTTCCTTTTTTACTTTTTGCATATTCCAGAGTACAGAGAATTATTAAAAATTACCATAAGTAAACATGTTATAATATGTCATATAGCGGAACACTACTAGCAACAAAAAGGAATAAGCTGTTGATACATGTAAAAACATGGGTAAATTCCAAAATAATTATGCTGAGTGAAGGAAGCCAGTTTAAAAATGGAGTGCCTAATGTATGATTCTATTTATATTAAAAATGCAAACTAATGTTTGGTAAGCAAAAGCAGATCAGTGGTTGCCTGGGGATGGGACCCAGGGCGGAGAGGGGTGGAAGGGAAAGGTTGAAAAGGGACCCAAGGAAACCTTCAGGAGTGGTGGATATGCTTATTATCCTGACTATGGTATGGTTTCATGGATGGATATATTATACCCAAACTTGTTAAATTATATACTTTAAATGTGTTTATTGTATGTTGTTATATCTCAATAAAGTTAAAATTGTCATAAACTATATATATTTTTAGAGAAATATTAAGACAAATTTTGAAGAAATTATCCACATATGTATAATATTTGGAGCACAGGCTCTAGATTTAGAAAAACTGAGATTGTATCTCAGTTCTCTCACCTCTTAGCTGTGTGACATTTCTAAGCCTCAATTCTCTCATGTGTAAAGTGGGGTAAGAACAGTAACTTTTTCACAGGACTGTTGTGAAAATCAAATGAGCTAATGAAAGTGATTAGCACAGTGTACCCAGCATACACCAGACACTCACCATTATTCTAAGATGTATATATGCATATGCATGAATACCTATGCATACAGGGTGGGGCAAAAGTAGGTTTACAGTTGTGAGTATGCAAAATACAGAGTTTATTCTTTTATTATTTCTTATTAATTATTGTATTCTTTTTTATGTGAACAACTGTAAACCTACTTTTGTCCCACCCTGTATGTATGCATATATACTTTTTACATAAGAGATTAATGTGGCACAATCTATGTAGAATGTAGGATAGTGATGAATCCAATAGAAGCAATGAGTCAATCAGTGAAAAATGAAACTTTTGTGATTACTGTTATTACTTTCCCAAACATCACCTAATTTTTAAAAACAATGTGAGGTAAATCTTATTATTACCCCCATTCTGCAACTAAAAAAAAAACTGAAGCAGAGGGAGGGTGAGGTCAGCCAGCTAATGCGTGGTAGGATTGGAAGTGGAGCACAGACACTCCAGCTCTAGGACAGACCATAGGAGGAAAATTCAAGGTCCTTTCTCAAAGCTAGTTAAGAATTATTCTGTGGCTCAGATTAAATACACCATTTCTAGTCCTATAATGGAGCAAATACTATGGAAGAGAATCTTTATTCCTTGCACCCCATGGTGAGTTCACCAGGCTCCCTCTCATGAAGCGCATTCCCATAGTTCTCAGTTGCTCTGGCCCATCTTCCCATGACTCAAGTGTGTGCACCAAGGTGCCCACAAACCCCTGGTGCATGCTCCTATGTCTCCCCCATTGCTTCCCTGCCTCTATACCTTTGCACACATGGTTTTGTCCACCTGTAACACCTGCCCACAACTCTGTTTATGAAGATCCTGCCAGTGCTGGCCAACATTTAATGACACCACTCATTTATTCATTCATTTGTTCCACAAATATGAATCCAACAATTATTACCAGGCACTGATCTGGGTGCTGCGAAAACCACACCCAACAAGTATCACCTCCTCCATCTTTCCTTCTTTGAATCTGACCTTCTTTCTTAGTATTGATAGTGTCATAGTTCCTCTACCCTTGAGAGCTATGGCAGGGCTATGGTACAGGGCTGGAGACATAAGAGAAAAACTGTTATTCAAAATATATTAATTTAAGAGAAAAGAAAGTGTTGAATTTGATATTTATTTTATGTAAATAATGCTCAGAAACTCATACAAGGTAGCCAAACTTGAGTAAGGCTGACTTGGTGTAAGAAACTCCAGGAAACTTTGGCCTCACAGGGAGATGTAGGAAGACACCTAGGTACCACCAGCACCAACTTTTGCTTTTGGTTGTCATTTGGGAGAGAAAATAAATAGGTTAAAAATAAAATTTAGAAAGTGCTTCAAATTTGAGTTTCAGCAAAAGGACCAGGGAAATAGTTATAGAAGAAAAATAATTACAAAAACTGGTATAATGAAAATCTGTGGAAATTTTTATTTTAAAAGTAACTTTTTCACAGAAGAAGCTCTTCAAAGATCAGTAGAGAATGCTATAAAATATTATAGGTTTTTATAACAGAGAAAGTGATTTATATAAAGAAAATGTTTTCATACATATTATTTTTGACATGCCTCTCCCTTCTCAAAACTACCACAGACAGGAGGTTCCCCTAGAGTTTCCAGCTAATCAAATCTCATGTTTAAAATACATTGTTTCTTAAGAAAGCTGTGGTCTGAGCGAAGGTGTGATCTACAGGAAGCTGCTGTTATAATTTAGTCTGGAACACAATTGTTTTACAACTTAGGTAGCTTTTAGACTTAGTTTATCCAACTGAATTGCAATGAAGACAGGGAAATAATTATCAGCAAAAATAATGAAAACCTCAAGTCTTAAGTGTCCTTGTGTTTAATACGAAGCTGCTATGTATTTTTGAAGCTGAACAAGACATGAGACTTAAGAAAATTTAGACCTTGAAGTTTTCTCAAAGTCATGGTAATGATACCATATATCAAGATAATGTTCCTTGGCCTGGCCGGCGTGGCTCAGTGGTTGAGCATAGACCTAAGATCCAGGAGATCGAGGTTTGATCCCCGGTGAGGGAGAAAATTTCTTTTCGCTGTTTATTTGTTGCATATATATTCATTATGTCTAAGGTCTTTTCCATATCTAAAATGTTATTTTTCTAAGAAGCTTATACATTAGAGTAATAAACATACTACGTAGTACACTTTACATAGCATAGAATAGTGGGGAAAGCAAAGGAAGAAGCAATACATAAAAAGAAGCATTTAAGAATAGTTTCCCTCTTACTGTTCTATTCTCACCTCCTCCATAAAGTTTAACAGGAAGTCACAACTCTCAGTTGCTTAATTTGTGTTTTCCATTCTCTGCATATTTTTCAGCTGAGCACTTATTAGAAATATGAAGTCAGTTCTAGTGAGAACGTATCTTATCACATGTGACATCACATTTGTATGCAATCAAAGCACTGGGCTCTCCTACCAAAATATTTTACCCTCCTTAGGTGCCCCTTGGGGACTACAGGGGTGAAGGGTTTCCTTTGGAGAGCGGAGGCAGCAAATATAAAAACGGAAGAGGGTAGAGTTCTGTTTCCAGTTCAGTTTAGCAGCCACAGGGTGTTTGGTTGGGTCCGTGGGAAGTTATGCTCCCATCCCTACTGGCAAAACTTCACATGCCTTTGTTTCTCTGTTGTCATCAATGCTTTTGTTATTTTTTCTTCTCAGAACCGATGACTGACATACATTAGTTTGTGTGCTTAAAAGGGTAAATTTGTTAATACTTC
This sequence comes from Miniopterus natalensis, assembly GCF_054644295.1. Taxonomy (NCBI): domain Eukaryota; kingdom Metazoa; phylum Chordata; class Mammalia; order Chiroptera; family Miniopteridae; genus Miniopterus; species Miniopterus natalensis. The sequence goes on along the minus strand of NC_142088.1, from coordinate 29,349,129 downwards.
CTCTGTATTCTGCACTTAGATTATTTTAATAATAAGCATGGAAGAACATTACTTTTATAAAAAAAATTAGTGTTTTTCAATTCCAACACTTATGGAGCATCTGCTATATGCCAGAGGTTGTGATAGGGTTGGGGATCCAACTTTGAATGAAATGTAATCCCACCTACAGGTCAATGCATCAAAAAGCAGTTCACCAAGATCCTATCTATCAAAGTGATTCCTGGCCATTGGCTCTTAAAAGCTCAAACTCTAACAGAAAACAGATACGTAAACAGCCATGAGATGCCTGCTTTATTAGTGATGTGAAAAAAGCTATTGTTCAAAGCTCAGAAAACAATTCTTCTTTGGGGGTTAGTGATAGATTTAGTGAGAAAATGTGATCTATCTGGGCTCTGAAGGAGCCGTCAAATTTAATCTGTGTTGTGCCCTTTAGTTTTACTGCAGACAGGATGACAGAAAGGATATTTTTTAAAGGCCAGTTTGAACTCTAGACTTCATTGCAAACTAAGCACAAGGGAAGCCTTTCTTTTACTTATGTGTTTTCACCTTGTGCTTATAAGAATTCTTAAAAGTGTTTATTTGCACACAGCCTCCTTGACCACCCAGGTCTCACAGAAGCAAAAAGCAACTCCGTGCTCCCAGCTCCTAGTCTGTTGGTAAAACTATTTCCTAGTTATGTGTAGAAAGGCCTGAAATTGGGCTGGCTCACAAGTTTAGATCCCAGTAATGCACTCCAGTGCTGAGTAGCTGTCGGTACACTGGGCTCTCCCTTCTTCTAAGCAGTGCCCTCCTAGCTGGTGGCCTTGTCTTGCCTCATGATGTCAGTCAGGCTCATACCAGTGCTGACTCAGGGGGTCAGAAACTGGGTGTTTCTCAGCTGAGGAAGTGCCAGGGCTCACAGACAGATAGGAGGTTAAGGAAAATCAAGGCAGCTGTTAGTCCATACGATAACTTAATGTGACTTACAGTAAAGCAACCTAGGCAGTCTTGCACCAGGATACACAGCTTCATAAGAGGGGTCCCCACTTGTCCCTCTACCTGGTGCATTTGTGCAGGGTATTAACCTGTCAACCATGTTTCAAGACCTTGAAAACTCTACCAGTTTGAAAACATCTGCATTAGTTTTGTGCTTAATGCCACTTCATCAGACTCCCCAAAAGCCTATTGTCCATGTCCATCGCGTCTCATTAAGTCCCTGTTCATCTGTGCACAGTTGAACAGAATGCTGTTCTCACCCCAGTAACAGCGCAGTAGCTGACACCTCCATATTTACAATGAGGATCTTGGCCTGCATTTAGTATTTTGGGGTTTTGGGCTGGTACATGACCTCAGTCCTCAGAAATATTGATTTCTACTATGCACAGATAGTGAAGAAGTCCTTAATGAATTATGTATCTTCTTATATATGCTACACCAGGGATACAGTAATGAACATACATCAATTCTTGAGGGTCCAAAAAATGTACTCTGGTTTTAAATACTAGGTTCTTTGTTGCCTACCCGAGTAGGGATATGTGAAAAAAATCAGATAAGACTGTTTATTGCACAGTGCTGTTTAACTTTTGCAGGAGTAAATGATTAGTCAAATGGAAAATTTGAAATAAATCTTATGATCATGGAAAAAACTTCAAATACTGTTGGATTGTCAGAAAAACTGCATTTCCTTGAAATATACTTGGCTCATAATGTGAAATATTTTGGTAAGGGCCATGACTGACAAAGAGGGGAAATCTTGGTGACTCCTTTCCATTGTTTCCATTTCTAATGTGAAGCAAAAATCACACATACCCTTTGTCCACTAGTACTGACAAGGGGGAAACAGTTTAATAAATCAATGCTTTTAGACCTATGATCTGGTGCTGCCTTTTCTACAGGATCATACCACCTACTACAATTCCAACCTGGACTTATGCCCTGTGATCTGGTCTTGCTGCTTTACAATTACTTTGCAATCTAAATTTAGATAAAGAAGAGTCAGTTTAGTCATAATGAAATGTAGCCTATTGTAAGTTGAGAAATGTTATTTCAGTTTAGAAAGAAATACCCATGAGTAACCTAGAAGGTAGCTTTTATTTTCATTTTTTAATATATGTCTTTATTGATTTCAGACAGAGGAAGGGAGAGGAAGAGAGAGATAGAAACATCAATGATGAGAGAGTCATTGATTGACTGCCTCCTGCATGTCCGCTATTGGGGGTCGAGCCTGCAACCCGGGCATGTGACCTGACCTGGAATCGAACCACAATCTCCTGGATCCTACTAGGTCAATGCTCAATCTCTGAGCCACATTGGCTGGGCTAGAAAGTATATTTTAATAATATAAGTATAGATTTACAATAAATTAGAAGGAATAACCTCATGGAATTGGAGAAGTTTTTAAAAGCACATTGCATTTAATTTAGACAAGGTGGCACATTTGGGGAATGGCCCATAATAGTAAACTTTCTTGGTTAAAGCAGGACACCACTGAAGCCTGCTCACAGACTCAGCTCCAGTGTAATTACCTGCAATTATTTGTTTAATTTCCGCCCACTTTGGTAGGTTATACACAGCATGAGGGCATTATCCCTAACATCATCAGCCGCACTCCTGGCAGAGAACCTCCTCAATGCATACTGTTGAATAAAGGAATGAAAGTAAATTTACTTGGACAAATTTCTCACAGTGACAAGGGAGTCGAGGCAGGTAGTATATAAATCTTTGGGAATCCATCACTTCTACTAGAAAAACAACTCAAATTAGCCCCTCCTTTTAAAGTGGCAAATAATAATGAAATATATACGTGAGATCTACACATGATCGTTTTCTGTATTACTTTGGCTAATGAGTCTTGGTCTTGGCTACACATTCTAATCACCTGAAGAACTGTAAATAATAATAATAATAATAATAATAATAATAATAATAATAATAACAAATTGAAGCAGAATCTTGGGTGGGGCTGAGGCTGGCTGATTTTTAAATATATCTCTGATGATTCTAATAAGTAGACAATGTTGAGAACACTGACTGAGAAGCACTCTTTCCCAGACTTGTCTGATCCAAAAATCACCAGGCTTCTCAGTCCACAATTAGCCCTGAGTGGTATCAAGGATTTTTAATCTTTTCCACTTTGGAAGATAAAAAGTGCCAGTTTGTTCTGACAGAGAAGCATTCGTTTCTAATTCTTTAAGGCTGTTTGACTCCAAATTTCACCTTCCATAGAGTTGCCATTGCTTCTAATTTACTGTCAACACAAAGGCAATTTATTGCAGGATTATTTTCCAGGCTATCCTGGAGCATTTCTTCTTGTCCTGAAATAATACTTCTACAACTTTCATCTCTGTTACTGTACATTGATTCTCACCTATCTAAAGTAATTACAGCATGTGATTAAGTGTCAGGGTGAGCTGTTTGGACACTAAGAGCTGTGGGAGTGCAGTGCATGGAGAAATCAATGTGGATTTTAGCGACACATATTGAGGACCTGGGCTGGAACTTGATGGATGATGGGAGGGAAGAGGAACTGAGTCCTGGGCAGAGGGCACGCAAAGGTCTATTCTAGAGATGCAAAATGCCCATATCATAAATTTACCATTGCTTATTTTTCTTCTGATGCTTCTGCTTGGGATGTAGCTCTTCCTTATAAACTCCGAGTCCAACTCCTCCTATTCAAATTCCCAACCTCATCCTAGACTTGCTCAATCAAAATTGAAAGTAGGGGACTAGAAATCTACCTTTTTAACAAGTTCCCCAAACAAACTGTACAATGAAACATTAACTTAGGAGAATGAGTTTATCTACAAAATTCAAGAGGGAGATAGACCGGCTGGGCGTGGCACAGTGGTTGGGCGTCGACCTAGGATCCAGGGCATTGTGGTTTGGTTCCCAGTCAGGGCACATGCCTGGGTTGTGGGCTCGATCCCCATGCAGGAGGCAGCTGATCAATGACGACTCATCATTGATGTTTCTATCTCTCTCTCTCCCTCTCCCTTCCTTTCTCTGAAATCAATAAAGATATATTTTTTAAAAAAGAGGAAGATAGATGGGACAGAACATCCCGGAAAGAGAACCAAGTGCAACAAACTAGCACCTCTGTTGACATAAATCAGACACAGCAGTTTTCATTTATCAAACTGGCAAAAATTAAAACACTTTGCACCACACAGGGTTGATGATGGAATGAACTTTTATACACTGCTGGTGGGAATGTGAATTGGTACATTACTTATCAAAAGCCTTAATATTTTTCATACCCTTTGACATAGTAATTACACTTTTAGAAATTTATCCTAAGGCTGTGGTCTCAACCTTGGCAGTTTATCAGAATTACCTGTAAGGCTTTTATAAACTACAGATTTCTGGGCCCCACTCCCTGGAGATTCTGATTCTGTAGATTTGGGGTGAGGTCTGGGAATCTGAGTTTTGAAAATTCTCATGTAATGTGGGCTTTTTTAAAAAAAATTTCAAGTAATTGCCCGGCCAGCGTGGCTGAGCGATTGAGCATTGACCAGGAGATCGAGGTTCGATTCCGAGTCAGGGCACATGCCCAGATTACGGGCTTGATCCCCAGCAGGGGGCATGCAGGAGGCAACCGATCAATGACTCTCTTCTCATCATTGATGTTTCTCTCTCTCTCTCCCTCTCCCCTTCTCTCTCTGAAGTCAATAAAAACATATTAAAAAATTTTTTTCAAGTAATAAAAAAGTTAAAAACTGGTGAGAGCAGTATCCTCCACTTTCTCCCCTCACTACTTGTGGGTAATCATACTGGACATGTTGTTTTGTGTGTGAGTTTTTTTCACTCAGTAACGTATATTATAGTCATTCTTCCACTTCCATATATTCAGATCTAATATTTTAGTAATTGTATAGCATGTAAGAAAATAATTCAATTTATTTAACCATTATAGACATTTAAAGACGGACAAAAACAGTAAACATTCTTGTGTAGATATCCTTCTCTTACCTGAGTGAAAATTTCTGTAGGATAAATATTCAGGTATTGAATTGCTGAGTCACATTAAACTTTGATACTGACAAATTGCTTTCCAGAATGGTTTTACCAAATGGGGCAGACATACCTAACTGCCTACCAAAATTCTTGCTGACAGGAAGTGGAAGTGGCAGTCCATCTAGAGATTACATTTCCTGGGTTCCTTGCATGGTGTGGGAGGCATGTAACTAGTTCTTGCTAACAGAATGCAAATATAGTCTTTCATTTCTACGCCAATGAATCTCAGATGTGGCTATAACTTCATGCTCTTCTCTTTCTCTATCTGTCTCCAAAGACATCCAGGCCCTTTGGAAAAGCCGAGCCATATATAGAAGGAACTTGGATCCCTGAATCATAATGAAAAGGAAAGCCAGCCACTGATGTACAGAATAACCAACATTATGTGTGTGATAAATAAAATTCTATTGTCTAAGTTTATTTAATACAGTAACTAGTGTAATCCTCATTAATATTTCACTTTATGCTCATGTCACAGTGGGTATTTACATTAAAAACAACAACTCTGCAAGAGATTTTGATGCATGAAGTTAAGACTCACTGTCCTAACAGAATAATTATAAATATGAATAAAGTTTTAAAAATCAGTATGTTTACTTCACTTGTTTATATTGGTGAAAAATTTTTAAAAGTTATAAATGTCCAATTAATAGGTGAATACAAAGTTAAAAAAGAATATTTAATATCATGGAATGCCATTCCATGGTTAGTAAATTATTTAAATGAGTGTATTAAGCTTAGGAAGGAAGTTATAAGACAATAACAATTTTTAAAATAAGTTAAAAATATATATGAATAGGAATATTAGCAGGAAATATGCCATAATGTTAACAGCGGTTATCAGTTAAAGATGGAATTACAGATGATTTTTTTCCCTTTCTACTTATCTATGTTCTCTAAATGTTCTTATTGGATATGCATCACCTTTGTGATAAGAAATTTCTTTAAAAATCAGTAGGTACATGGCTCTTGATTTCTGTGGTTTGAGGCTTAATGACTTAGGAAAGTTGGTTACCTCTGAGCGAAGACCTGAAACCAAAGTGGATCACATGTGTATTAAAAGGCCTTATATAGAGCAGTTTACCAACATGTTTACTTAGTTAGCAAGGTTGGAGATTAGGATGTATATGTAGAGCTAAAATGGGTTATAGATATAGGAAATTAATAGTCCCCAAAATACAGTTTCTCTCTTGTAATGTGTGGAGAACTTTTTTTTAAAGTAAGAACCAGATGTTCTTCCATTCGCTGGTAAGTTCATTTGTTCACTGGTAAGTGAATAATGAGAATATGGGTTTAATTTACAGCAGAGTAACCTAAGAAGACATTTCCTGATGGCCATGTTGGTAAGACTTTGGAAAGGCTACAAAGTCTGTTCATGCAATACCCTTTCCTAGAGATTTTAAATAACAGGAAGCAGATTGAGGTGGTTCAGTTGTGGTTTCAAAAACCAAAGGATGAGACATCCTGGGGGGCCCTTCTTGGCTCTTTGACTTCTTGCTTGTAGGTGAGAATGTAGTAGAGGGCAAGGAGTGGTGTGAGATGCCAGTTGTGAAGTTAAGAATGATAATTATAGCACTTACAAATGAGAAACAAGAGTTAGATTTCATTGTGCTTATAAAGATGTAATGGAGTAAAAATTGGAAACTAAGTGCCTATTTCTAGAGAACTGGTTAAATGATGATATGTACATCAGTTGTGAAAGACATACACAAGAAGACTGTAAAACACTTTTGAGGCAAATTAAAGACCTAAATAAGTGAATGCTTCTTGTGACTATCAGAAGCTGGGGGATGAGAGGGAAGCAGGGAGACATTGGTCACAGGGTACAAAGTTGCAGTTATGTAGAATGAATAAGTCTATTGATATAATGTACAACATGATAACTATAGTTAATAATATTGTATTGAATACTGGAGATATGAGGAGAGTAGATTTTAAGTGCTCTTATCACACATAGAAAATGGTAACTATATGAGGTGATGACATGTTAATTAGCTAGATTACAGTAATCATTTCATTATGTACATGTATATCAAATCACTATGTTGTCTACCTTAAATATATACAATTTTAAAAAATATATAAAATATATAAAAGAAAAAAGTAGATGGTGTTTTTATATTCTATCTGGTAATCTCTGCTTTAGAGAATAAAAGAGGTAAGTTATAAGGTTAGTATAATATTGGTATTAAAACCAGATAAGGACTGTAATAGAAAAAGAATATATTTGCCAATAGATGCAAACCCCTGTATAAAATAACAAATCTTTCAGCAGTACGTAAAAACCAAACAGTTTATCTCAGGAACATAACAATTGTTCAATATAAGAATATCTATGTCATACACGTCTTAAGTATGAATTAAAGGAGATAAGTATATAATTATCTTAACAAATGCAAAAAAAATTATTTGATAAAATGTGATATTCATCAAGATTTCTAAAAATCTGTATACCAGGGTTTTAAGAGAATTTCCTTAACATAATAAACCTATAGGAAGTATTATCTTAGTAAAACATTTCACCTGCTATGACTGCTTCACTTCAAATTATAATAAAATTCCTAACTGATAAGAGAAGAAAAAGAAATAAGAAGCATAAAACTTGGAAAGGAAAAACCAAACTTCTCCTTATTTACAGATGATATGATTGTCTAGAGGAAGTAAGAGAATCTTTGCAAAGTTACAATCAATAAGAGTGTTCAGGAAGATTTGTATTCACACATCAGTATTTCTGTGGACTAGCAATATTCATACCAAAAATCTAATGGAAAAAAGATGTCACTTAAAATATAAATAAAGTATAACAAAAAATCTAGGGATAAACCTAAGAAAATATATGCTACAACTTTATGGGGAAAGCTTAAAAATAGCACTGATGGACATAGAAGAAGATCTAAATAAATGCAGTGACATACCATGTGCACTGATGCAAAGATTCAATATCATAAAGATATCAAGTCTTCTCCAATTAATAAAATTTAATTCCAATAAAAATCCCAACAGAAATTTTTATAAACATATAACACTGATCCTAAAACTTACATGGTAGAAAAAAAGACAAAAATAACCCAGATAATTTTGAAGAAGAAAAAAAGTGTAGATTGGCCCTATCAAATATCATGATTTATCACATAGCTATAGCAATTTAAGTCTGTAATATTGGTGCAGATGAACAGCCAAATAGATCAATGAAACAGAAAAGCAAGACCTAAAACCAGATCTGTCCATACAGGAAAAACTGGCACATTACAAATTAGTGGGGTTACTCTGGATTGTTCAATATATGGTGCTGGAATAATTGGCTATTTGTGTAGAAATAAAACAAAATTATATTCCTAATCTACACAAAAATACCTTATTAAGCCATAAACATGAGGAGTTGCTCTATTTGAATAGTAATCAGAGAACGTCAACAATGATATATCCATCTCACAACTATAACTTGGTAAAAATTAAGTCTAAAAGCAACAATTATTGATTAAGAGGTACTAAAACTAGAACTATTATGTACTGACCAAAAAAATAAATGGATTCAACTGCTTGGGAGAACCATGTAGTCATATCTACTAACATAAACAATGCTCATATGCCAGCAACTTCCCCTCTAGGCATAACCTAGAACAGTGTTTTAAAAACTGCAGGTTATGACCCATTAACAGATAATAAAATCAAGTTAGTGGACAATGAACAAAAAGGAAGGGGAAGGAAAGGGGGAGGAAAGAGGAGGGGAAAAATAACAATGTATCACAGGTTGAAAAGCATAGTTAAAGCTATTACTTTTTTTAAATGGATATTTCATGTTCATGGATTGGAAGACTCAACATTATCAAGATGTCAGTTTTTCCCAAAATGATCTATCTATTCAATGAAATTTCAATGAAAATCCCAGCAGGTTTATTTGTGGAAATTGACAAGCTAGTATTAATATTTGCATGAAAATTCAAAGGATCAAAAAAAAATTAAAGCAATTCTGAAAAACAAAGTTTGTGGACATTTACTACCATGTACCAGGACTTATTGCACATGCATGGAAATGATCTGAAATGTGGTATTGGTACAGGGAGAGGCAAATAGGCTAACATACTAGAGACTCACATAAATATGAATCAAATATGTTATTGCATTGCAATGAAGAAGGGATACTCATTTAAATAAATGGTCCTAAGTCAGTTGGATACCCATATGGAAAAAGTCTACCTTGATCCCTACCTCACACTAGACACAAAAATCAATTCCATATGGATCATAGTCTTAAGTGTGAAAGGTTAAAACAATAAAGGCCTCAGAAGAAACCTAGAAGAATGTTTTTTATTATCTAGGACAAGCAAAGATTTCTTAAACAGAAAACAAAAATCAATAACAATTTTTAAAAGATTAAAAAATTGGACCTCGTTAAAATTAAGAACTTTTGTTTATCAAAAGACATTATTTAGAGGAGACTGAAAAGGCAAGCAACAGTGTGGGAGAAGTTCTATTAATGGGTATATCTGACAAAGGACACATTCAGAATACATAAAGAACTACAAACCAATAAAACAAAGACAGACAAAACAATTTTTAAATGGATAAAACAACAGTCACTTTAAAAAGGGGATATCAAAATGGCCACCAAGCATAAGACTCTCAATATGTTAATCATTAGGAGAATGCAATTAAAATTACAATGAGATACCACTATACACACACTAAAATTTTAAAAAAGACTGACAATACATGTGTTGGTGAGGAAATGGAGCAGTTTCACTCACACACTCCATGACAGTACCTTAGCACAAAATATCTATAATATCTATTATCCAATTCTACCTCAGAAAACATACTCAAAGGAAATGAGTACTAAAAGATACAAGTAAGAATGTTCATAACAGCTATATTCCTAATGTGCAAAATCTGGAAATAGTTTCTTTCCATCCACAGAAGAACAAACCAATAAACTGTGGTATATTCATACTGAAATATTAAACTGTAATAAGAAAATCAAAGCTATAGCAACAACCAACAAAATTAATAAACCTTATAATGTAGAGTAAAAAAAGTCTAACCCTAAAAAATAATTCTATAAAAGTTCACTTGAATGAACTTCAAAACAGCCAAAACAAATATAATGTACTGAGATGCAATAGTTACCTTTGAGAGAGGTGTAGACTGGGAGCACTATGGGAGAGTTTTTTGGGTGCAACAAACATTTCACATCTTGAGATGGTGGTAGATATAAGGAAAACATAAAATAATCTATTGAGCTGTACAATTAAGATTGTGTACTATACATATATTATGTATCATAAAAAGGCCTTTAAAAAGGTGATGCGCTTTGCTCTAAGCGCACTGTAGTATAATATCTGACACAATATTAGACCACTGTCTACATCTCTTTCAGTTTGACTATATATGACGAGGGGTAACAGACACCCTCCTATGCAATTGCTAAGTGAATCTCTTAACAATCACTTAGTCATGGTACTATGTTTTATTGGTGAAGAACTTCAGAATCGTTTGTACTCCCGGAGTTCAAAGAGTCAGAGCTCTTGACTGAGCTCCTGAGGAGTTAGTATTGGTTCAGAAAGACCATCTCCCCCTTCCCAGGTGAAAGCTAGTTCTAGGACATTTGTCTCTGGCTCCCTTTCACTTCAGTCCTCTTTCCTCTCCCAAGTTAGCATATTTTCTTCAGAATTCTAGAAGGTCAGTGTCTCCTTCCTCCCTCTGAATGGTTTTCTCAGCTCTTCCTGAGTCTGGTCCCATAGAGCCTGACCTTCTCACATGTGCCATACATTCTAAAAACACTTCTTCCCAAAGTCAGTTCCCTTCATCCTTAGGAATTGTGGATTTCAGCAAGATGTTATAATCTAAATTGTGCTTATGCACTCTAAACTGCACGTGCAATAATGACATGGCATTTGCTCAGTTTAATTAGGGATACTTATTGCAATAGGGCAGTATCCACATTTCAATGTCAGCTCAACTCCTCATTTATTAAACAAGGCACTGAGCCCTTAGTACATGCTAGAGAAGCAAAGATGAATGTGCCCAAGGAGCACACAGTCTTGTGGGAAAGACAGGCAAGTATATAGGCATATTAGTTCCAGTAACTTTCCATTAACTTCCTACTGCGCTGTGCTTAGAATTTATCAAACTCATCTTGTTACCCCACTTCCCTCTCCAGACCTAATCTTCATTATGCATTAATATCCATGTAATAATCCAAACTAAAACCATCAAGTCATCTCTCATTTGTCGCTCTCTCACACAGTTCATATCTACTCATTCATTTACATGTTAATTCTTTTACAAAATTATCTCACAGCCCCAGCCCATTTGTTTCATCCCTATTGCCACTGCCTGGCTCAGTATCCTATTTCCTTTCCCTTAAACTGTTGCAACAATGTTCAAACAGGTCTCCACGCTTCCATTTTCACCTCCGCCACACTGTCCTCCACACTGTTGCCATGAAGTCTCTATCTCTATCTCTGTCTGTCTCCATCTCTGTCTCTGTCTCCATCTCTACCTCTTTCTCTGCAAAGACTTTATATTGTCCAAGGAAAGAAATAGAAGAATCTAAAAGAGCAGATATGGTGAATCGATGAGTGCTGAGCTACAGAGAACCAATGAGTTGCTCATTTCCCCCCCCAAAATAAATCCGGCCAAAGATGAGGTAAGTTATGAAAACCTGGTATGTCTGAAAAGCAACTAGCTTTTTTAAAAAGTGTGATATGGTACAGCTTATTTTCTTATTCCCACATTTTTCTACTGAAATGAAGATCGCGGATTAAATGATAGAAAGTAGGCAAGTTCTTGAGTCCATGTGGTCTTCTCATTGTTTAGGCACCAACATAGTTCTTGACTAGCTGCACTTCATGTGTACTTAGAAGGCCACTCAGCAGCTGGGAGTGAGGTCGCCATGTCCTCAACCAAAGTAGCCACTCAGATGATTGGAGTAAGAGTGCTGAAGGTCAACCAGGCTCTACATGCGCTTCAGTGAGAATCAGAATTCAGGACAGGACGAGTCATTACAGACTTGAGTAATAAACTGCTAGAGGGAGAGCAATCCAGGCAGACTCGGATGCTATAAAGGCTTACAGGAATATGCACAAAATGGTCCATGAATACACTTTCAGGTGGGTGGATTTGGAGTTGGTCACACTGGACTTCCAGTTCCGTGTCATGTACACTGGATGAGGAACTGTGTGGGCCCCACCCGCCTTCTGTTGGCTATCCCAAATTGTGCAGCAAACAAAATCTTAAATGACACAATACGCAGGTCTCTGAGCCTGTGAAATATGAGTATTGTTATATTGGCATCAGAGGAAAACAGATTCCTTCTGTGTGTTGGGGACTTGGAGAAATAACTGTGGAATGAATGACAAACTGACTGCCACTCATGTGCAGAAAAATGAGCCCAGAGACTGAACCTTCCGTTCAGCTATTTCAAGAGATAACGCAAAGCAGCTATACTAGGTTGCAGATTGAGGTCACCTCTTTGCTTCTCTTCACGTGTGGTGTGGAGAGGGAAAGACAGAAGAGTGAACTGAGAAAGCAGCATGACTTAGAGGATAAGATCTGGCAGATTCAGAGTGGCTCTGTAGTTAAAGCTACTTCCCCCTGCCCCCCAGTATTGCAAAAATGTGTTTTAAATCCTCCAACTTGTCATATTAAATATCTCCCTTCACCTGATACTCAGAACCAACAATAGGATTTTTACAGACTAGGCAAGAAGGAACCCACCACTTGCTAAACTTTCGAGGAGCTTTCGGCTCCAACACGCATTCTTGTTGGGGCAAACCCAATTGACCTCTGAAAAGGAGGCCACCGTGGTGCAGAGGATCAGCATGCGAGGTGTGGGTTACACTTGCACTCGCCCCCTCACCCACCAAGTTCAAAACTCTCACTAACAGAGTCATTACCCTGGTCGGTGAAAAATGCTCTGTAGGTAGCGGGTAACTAACCACAGAGTTAACACCAAAGCCCTGAACACGGCCTTCAAATTGCTGGAGATTTTTTCTATTATCAGACAAGTTGGCTGGTGCCTGTTTCTCCTTATTTCCCCAACATTAATTTTTGAGGAACAGCCATAGAAGTTCTTATAAGTTAAAAACAAAAAACATAGGAGATGTAAATTCCTTAGACTATAAGCTTCATGACTTCTTCAATTGTATTCCTAGTGCTTAAAGTTTGATAACATAGTAAGGACTCATTAAATATTTGTTCACTAAGTAAGAAGATTTGCTATATGATATTTATAAAAGACTTAATACAAAGTGACACAGAAAGAACAAAAATGAAGAGAGGGATTCATTTGCCAGTTAGTAAATGGTAACAAACAGAAAACCACACAATAAAATTTCAAGATGAAAACATAGTAAGTGGGTTATAGAAGGATGTTTTATATTGACTTTTAAAAAAAAATTGTTGACAGTATTACAGATGTCCCCCATTGGTGTATATATTCTTTCTGATTGGTGTTTCAGGATTCTTAGGATATATTCCCAGAAATAGGATATACTGATCTTTTAAAAGCTTAAGTCACTAATATTATCTTGTATTTACGCGTCTCACAACAAAGGGAAAACTACATAAAGCAAAAACTTATAGAAGTTTAGGAGAGGTGGTAAATCCACAGTAATAGAGAAAGACTTCAATATGTTGCTCTTAAAAATCAATGGAATTTTCTAACAGATCTCCCTGGTTCCTTTTTGACTAACAAAAGTTTGTTTGTCAGCCAGAGTGAGCTTTTGAAAACAACTCAGTTCATGTCACACCCTTGCCCAGGTTTCTCAATGGCTTCCTGTCACTCTCAGAATAGGACTCAGATTCCCTGCCTAGGCTCACACCCTTCAAAAGACAGCCCAGCTCACAGCTTTGATCTTATCACCTTTTAATTTCATGTTTCAGATGTATCCTTTTAAAAACCACAGTTTGTCTTGTAACTGCTGGTTTGTCCATTTAATAGATATTTGATTTTTTTCTAACTTATTTTGTGTGTTCAATGTTTCATGCACCCTATTTTCACTTGATGTAGTGGTATTTCGAAATTTCACCATGCGTGTTTAACATGTGTTTAATTTCCTTTAGCAGTTTCTTCTACTAAAGGAACTACTTTAGGGTATCTTTGTGGTGAGCTTTCAAATTTGTATAACAATTTAGCTATGTATTTTAAGATGATGGATGTTGTATTCCAGCTCTGTGAAGAAATTAGTTTTCTCTAGCTTTTACTGTTTTAAATTTGGCTTTCAGTTTATGTTTCATTTTTGTATATGGAATATATTTGTTCTCTCGTGATACTTTTAGGATATTTTCTTTCTCTTTGTAGTTTTTTTAAATTTAATTTATCATGTTTGGGACCTGTATTTCTAGAATCTAAGAATGTGTGACAGCCTCCATGTCAGCTCCTACTTACAGTTACATTTTATAGCTAAAAATTTTTTTACCGTAAAAAATTTCCCTATATTTATGATAAGCTTATCAGTGCATTTAAAAGTATATTATATTTTCTCTAGAATTTCTCTCTATTTTTAGTGGAATTGTTCCTATTTTTATTTATTTTTTGATCCTCACCAGAGGATATTTTTCTGTTCATTTTCAGAGAGAGAAGAGGGAAAGGGAGAGAGAGAGAGGAGAGAGAGAAATGTTGATGTGAGAGAGACACATTGGTTGCCTCCCGCACACCCACCGACAGGGGCCAGGGATCGAACCTGCAACCCAGACAAGTGCCCTTGATCAGGAATTGAACCCGAGACCTTTCAGTGCACGGGTGGATGCTCTAATCACTGAGGCATGCAGGTCAGGGCTGGAATTGTTTTTAAGTTTACCTAGCTAGAAATAGAAGTCAATCTCGAATTATGGACTATTCAGATATGAACAATGAGAGCGCTACGTATTAAAGTATATAAAAGTACCTCTAAAAATGTATAGAGTTAATTCATTTGTTAGAAAAAAGGCTGAGAATAAATGAAGTACGTACCTGAATAAGGAAATTAGAAAAAAACATACAAAGAATTAAACTGAAGAAAAAAGATGGATACACCCCCTATTGGTGCATGATATGATCATAACACACGTGGGGCAAAGATATGGAGCCAGAACTCTTACTCTACTGGGAGATTGTAAATGGGTATAACCATTTTGGAAAACAGTTTTGGCATTATCTAGTAAATTAAAGACGCACAGACTCCATGATTCCGCAATTCCTGCTCTAGGTATATATCCCAGATAATTTCATGTACATGTACACCAGGAAGAACACTCAGGACTGTTCAGACCAACATTGTTTGAAACTGGAAATAATCTGAGTGCCCATCATCAGTAACATGGATAAACTGGGATATATTCACACAGTGGAATACCATGCAGCAATGAAAATGAATGAACTACTGCTACATGCATCAACATGGATGAAAGTTAGGAACTATGTTGAATGAAGAAAGCAAGTGGTGAAGAAACAATATAGTGTGATCCCATTTATGTGAGGTTTGGTAACTTGAGAACCTATGAACTATATTTTCTAGGGATGCCAATATATGTGGTAGATCTCTAACAAAAAGAGGGAGACTGATAAAAGCAAAATTTAGATTAGTGGTTACTCTGAGTGGAGATAGTTCAGTGGTTTTGTTTAATTTGTCTTTTAGAAGAAGCCATTTTAAAGACTTATTGGAAGTAAGTGTGATATAAAATAATAGATTTAAGTATTGAAATTAGAGACTTCAGTTGCTCTAAAAAACTAAAATAAATCTACCTTACATCTGCTTAGTTCTCCAGGTACCATGTTGTTTGCTCTTTTTTTTGCTATAATACTTAAAATAGATAGTATTTAAAATTCCAGAGGCTAAAAATGCTTAGACCAGATAGGCAGTGTCAATAATCTTTTGATAGGCTTTTTTCCCCCCCGGGGGTGGGTGGGTACTGTGTTTTATCAAAAACACTTGACTTATAAAAAACACTTGGGAATATGCCAGATTAAAAAGAAACATAAAATGTAGGTTTGTTTAGGTATAAGACCATAGTTGATGATATTCTTTATTATCACTTTCTACTGTGTTCTGAATTAATATAAAAAGTAAGTATAGTTTCTAAAATGAAATATGCAGAAGCACAGGAAAGAAATAGCAAGTGTTTCTATCAATTCAAAATATCTTAACTAACCAAACTATTTTTGGAGCTCCCAGTTTGTAGTAGAACCATAGTAGATACCAGAGGGAGGAGGGGAGTCACAAAAGGAGGTCAGGCTTTTACCCTCAAAAAGCTTGTGACCTGCTTAGACTCATCAGCAAGAGTCTGTTACCTTGCAACCAGTGCTCGGTGGAGGCTGAGAACAAGGGCTAATGTGAGCTGAAGGTTTCCCTGCTGCACGGGGCCTTCCACGGTTCCTCTCGGGATGAATGGGGACTGGACTGCAGGAATCCAGAGGAATGGCAGAGCATTCCTGGCCATGGGACAAGGGCTCGGAGCCATTCAAGAGTGAGCTTGGGGTGTTTGGGAACAAAGAGTAGATCTATTTTTCTGGGACAGGGATGTTGAGGAGCTTGGGGCAGTTTGCTGGGGAAGGTCTACAGAAGAAAGATGCCAGAGGGCCAGAGACAAAAACAGAAGAGTCTGTGCTTGAGTTGAAATGGGACTGGGAGGAGCTGAAATGGGACTGGGAGTTACTTCAGGTTCTCAAGCTCCCTCATAATCTGACACCCAACCAGAAAAAATGGGCTGTACAATTACCCCTGATTTATACTGAGAAGGTCTTGCTACTTTTCTTAACAGCAAGAACCATTTATTGAAAGCCATTGAGTTTTTGTTTTTTTTTTGCCAGAATAAAAGCCTCAGTCTTCCTTACAATTTCAAAAGGTAAGTAACAACCATTCTCATTTACATAAAAAGATATGGGAATTCAGAAAGATTAAGTGATTCACCCAAGACCACATTTTGAGAGTCAGAATTTTTAAAGATTATGCACCATCTTTGCCCCCCCTAGCAAAGTGGAGGACCTTCACTTCTAGGCCAGAAGTCAGCAAACTTTCCTATAAAGGGCAAGATAGATTTGCCACACACATACACAAACACAATCACATACACACATTTTTATTTTAGGCTTTGGGGATCATACAGTCTCTGTCACTCCCCAACTCAGCAGTTGTACTGCAAAAGCAGCCATAGCCATTAAGTTATTGAAGGAGAATGGCCGTGTTCCCCTAAACTACAGAAATTTTAATTTCATGTAATTTTCATGTCATAAATGTGTTTTACTTTATTTGCTTATTTTTATTTTTTCAGTCACTTAAAAATGTAAAAATCATTCTCAATCATGGGCCATACAAAAACAGGCAGTGGCTACATTTGTGTTGTAGGAAGACATATGCCAACCTGGTTTAGGTGTATTGATTAGAGCACTAATAGGATGACGCCAAAGTTAAATGTCTTATCTCCATAAGAGACAGTTTGCTTTATGCTGTGAAAGATCCTATTTTGTTGGCAACAAGCTTTTTTCCCAGCACAAGTCAAAGTATCTTGTAAATTTGTAGGAGGTTACAAGGGCAAAGTTGGCTCAGTGCAACCCAAACAATAATAAGAATAAACAGTGTATGTGTCCCTCTCACAAATGTTAGTAACTTCAAGCACATTTTTTTTATAGTCTCGGTAAAATTTTCTAAAAATATATTCAGCGTAAGTTTGGGATTCTAAGAATGCCTCACTGAGAAAGGGCACATGTGTTTTTCCTGTTATCTAATATGTTGTATGGGCACTCAGCAGTCCATGCTCAGAGCTTGCTATGTTAGCACCTCCGGGTTTAGCTCAGTTTAGCCTGCCCTTAATTTAAAAAATAAAATAAAAATCTTTATTGATTTCAGAGAGAGGAAGGGAAAGGGGGAGAGAGAGAGAGAGAAACATCAATGATGAGATACTGATCAACTGCCTCCTGCACGCCCCCTATTGGGGATCGAGCCTGCAACCCGGGCATGTGCCCTGACCAGGAATCGAACCTCAATCTCCTGGATCATAAGTTCATGTTCAGCTGCTGAACCATGCCAGCTGGGTGCCTTTAATTATTTAGATCCTGGATTCTATTCATTCATTCATTCATTCATTCATTCATTCATTCATTAATTCATCCATTCATCCTTTAATCAATGAATATTACACATCTACCATACATCAGGCTTGTGGCGGGTGCCAGAAATTCAAAGTTGAATGCTAAAATCCCTGCCTCAAAGAACTCATAGTTTGAGGGAGACGACAAACACATAAATAACACCAATGCACAATACACTAAATGCCACAGTACAGATGTGGTCAGGTGTGTCAGAAGCACAGAGATGGGCTTTGCCTGGCTGAACCTTGGGAATAGGGGGCTAGAGTACAAGAAAGAATATTTTTGAAGGAGGTGAGATTTGAACCAAATCTGGAAAGCACAACCAACCATGAAGCCTCCGTCTATGAATGAGAACAATACTAACTGTAAATTGTTACATAAGGGACAGGCAAGGGAGGTCTGGGGGATAGCCATATCTTTCAAATCCCTGTTCCAGCATTGCCAAATTTGATCATAACTAACAAATAGTCACATGTAAATCACACGGGCCCTCCTCACTGATAGTGCATTTTAGATTCAAAATTTCATACAAACAAGCAAAAAATTGTGCACAAAATTTAAAATGGTAAGAGAATTAAGATTTTTTCTTATTAAATCTGGTTTGAGAATAATATAGAGGTACATGTTTGATTTTTGGAAAATGAATTTAAGACTTAAAAATCTAAATGTCTGGAAAAAGTAGAATGCATTTCTCACCTGAAGGACTTTCCTAATTCTTTTTAGATTGTGAATCAAGAGCAGGTTTTTCTCTTTGGAAACTCGACCTAACTGGTCATCCAGTTGTATTAACAAGTTTTGAAGAAGAATTGTTGCCATGGTTTCATTGTTAGAAGCTGCCTCCCTAAAAAAAAAAAAAAAAAGAATGTTATTACACAGCAGGATACAACTACCTTTTTACCATACTAATTTTAAAGTGATAAATCTATTCCACAGTGATAAGCATTTAAAGATTTTTAAAAATTAAACTGTACATATGAAAAGATACTCAACATCACTAATCATTAGGGAAATGCAAATCAAAGCACAGGAAGATACTACTTTACATGTATTAGGCTGCAATTCTGGGAAACACAAAATAAGTATTGGCGAAGATGTGGAGAAACTGGGTCCCTTGTGTACTGCTAGTGGGAATGTAAAATGGCACAGTCACTATTGAAAACAAGATGAAGATTCCTCAAAATATAAACATAGAATTACATACAGCAATTCCTCTTCTGGGGAGATAACCAGAGGAATTGAAAGCAATGTCTTGAACAGATATTTGTACACCAGTGTTCATATCTTTATTCACAATAGCCCAAAGGTGGAGACAACTCAAATGTCCATTGACAGATGGATAAACAAAATGTTCGTTCTATCTATCATCTATCATCTATCATCTATCTATCTATCTATCTATCTATCTATCTATCTATCTATCTATCTATCTATCTATCATCATCTATCATCATCTATCTATCAGCTATCTATCTATTAGCTAATCTATATAGACAGATAGATAGATATAGATATATATGTAGATATATGAATATTATTCAGCTTTAAAAAAAGAAGGAAATTCTGATATATGCTACATGAATGAATCGTGAAAAAATATGCTAAGGGAAATCAGTCAGTCACCAAAGGACAAATATTGTGTGCTTATACTTACATGAGGTACCTAGAATAGTCAAATTCATAGAGACAGAAAATAGAATGGTGGCTGCCAGGGGCTGGGGTGGGGAGAATGAGGAGCTACTGCTTACTGAGTACAAAGTTTCAGGTTGGGCAGATGAGAAAGTTCTGGAGATGGATGGTGGTGACAGTTGCGCCCAATATGAATATACTTAATGCCATTAACCTCTATGACTAGAAATGGTTAAAATGGTTAATTTTATGTTATATATGTTTTAGCACAATAAAAAGTTAGACAACTGTTTAAAGCAAAAAAAAGAAAATTAAGTTGTGCAATGTGAATAGAGGCTTCAAAGACTGTTTGTAAAATATACTAAGAAAAAAATACTTATTTACATTGAGTTTGTGATAGAGAATTGAAATTAACAACCAATTTACTTTTTGGCTTTTTAATATTTAGAAAATTGTTGGGGTTTCAGCTTACTGAAAAACAAGGGACTAGCACCATTAAGTTTTCATCTATAATAGATGAAACCAGAAAGAACTACAATTCTTATTCTTTAAAAAGTTTTCCAAAACTCTGAAAAAGTTTTTTATCTGAAAAGTGAACCATAGAATAAATCCATATGAATAGGGTATAAAGCATTTGTGCATCAACCTCTAGGAGAAACACAATAATGTTTGATCCTACCAGTCCTGATTTTCAATCCACTGGGCCAGCAGATGTCGAATTTCCATAGGAAAGTTGTCATCATAAAATTGATCTACTTGTTCCAAAAATTTGATTTCTAACTGTTGGACTTGATTCCACTGAGACATGCTATAAAATAAGGCATAAAATTAGAGTTTAAAAATAATGTTAATAACTGTGGTGCATCTTATTATTTTCTTAGATTTCAAGTAAAGACAATGTTGTCCATTAGTTAAGTAACCGATGAATAATTATTTTTCTTTTATAGTCAAGCCATTAAAAGAGAAAATGCTTTCACGGAGCCAGGCTCAGAGGTTGAGCATCAACCTAGGATCCAGGAGATGGAGGTTTAATTCCCAGTCAGGGCACATGCCCAGGTTGTGGGCTCGATCCCCAGTAGGGGGCGTGCAGGAGGCAGCTGATCAATGACTCTCGCATCATTGATGTTTCTCTCTCTCTCTCCCTTCCTCTCTCTGAAATCAATATATATATATATATATATATATATGTATATATATATATGGCATCTTTAAAAAAAAGAGAAAATGCTTTCAATGCAAAGATAAAGCAATTCTAAACTATTTCGCACGCCATCCCTAATGAAAAAAACAGGATTCTCCCTCTGGCCCTAAACCACTTCCTTCCTTGCCTCTCGGATCCCTCGGTTCAGCGCTCTCCAGGATGCTTTCACTCCCTGACACCCCCCTCCCCACCCCACCGCTGTTTGTCTACACCAGTTTTCATTCTCAACAAGCTCCTTCCCCATCCCTTGCTCCCTCTACACTATTAGACTTTGAGCAACGTAAAGGCAAGTAGCAAAATCAGCCATACCTCCTAAGACCCTCATTAGTCTTGATATGTGAGGAGCGTCCAATAAAAGCTTCTTCTATATGAAATTGTGCTATCCTTTTGTCTTCATTTCAGATTTTTCTGACTTCTAGAGTCATCCTCATGTTTCTAGACTTATAGTTTAATTCCATCTAAGATTTATGAAGAGTTTTGTCTATGCATTTTCATGGGCTCTAATTCTTTCAGGTAAAAATATCTCCGAACCGATACATATTGTTATTTCTCTCTGTGATGATCCGCTATGGCTGGGGGAAGCTTTGAAAGTCTACTTTTAATTAGTCTCTGATATGCTTCTGAAAGTGGTTAAACCCTCAATTTACTTGAGGAAGAAACCACACTTGAAAACGTATTTGACAACCTGTCATAAAAAAAAGTTGTGTGTTTTCCCCCATATAACCCCACTCTGGCCACTTTAGAAGCTTTAGACGTATTTCCTAACTCAGGAAAATTAATATGACGTCTCCTTAAAGTTACAGTATTTTACTGTCTCAGAAGTAAAATTTTTATTGTTTTGTCAGTAGTTCTAGATCAAAGAAAAAAAGTTTTATGTAATTAATCACCATAGTATTTCAATCTCTCTCTTGTGTAAGTTGAAGTTTACTTTTGTTTACAGAATATTTATGATAATAAATTTCATCTGTTTCATATACATATTTTGCAGGTTTCAAATGAAACCATTTGGGCTCACCTTTCCCCTGATTTAAATGTATAGAAGAAAATTATTGCCAATGCTTTGTTAAAAGAAAGCAACTGGGAAAAAACAATGTTTCTCTTGCATATCGCTTTATATTTATGAAGACTTTTAAACATGATAATTCTAGGCATATTGTCCATGCTCAGTAAGTGCTTGTTGAATGAACGAGTGGCCCTCCTGATGTTGTGAATAGGGCAGGTATTACCCCAACTTTAAAAATGGGAAAAAATCTGAGGATTAGAAAGGACTCCTGCCAAGGTGCACAGTTTTACAAACTGACCCGAAGTCTCCTGACACCAGACACATCTCTCTTTCCAGATACTGGGTGTATATATATATATATATATATATATTCCACACAAAATTGGCCCTTTGCTCCTATCGTCCTGCTCTATCCCATCAGTTAGGCCAGTTAACCACAAGAGAGAGCATGAGCTGGAAAGAGCATTACAATTGTAATTGCTACTATTGTTAAACCTGCTATGATTTGGATGAAAATATGTTTTCTAACTAAGCCTTAGCTGAACTGAATCCACCCTAAAGTTAGCTGGATCCCCCTCAGGGCCCTAGCCCACCTTCCAGAGCGAGCTCCGCGCGTGTTTTCCCGGGACACTGCCCTGTGGGGGCCTGCGGATCGCTCAGCACCTCCCTCTGCTTTCACGCCCTGCAGGGCTGATTCCCCCGTCCCAAGGGAGCTGTGGGACCCTTCTTCTGAAAACCGACTGTCTGTCTGTTCTGTTTGAACGCCTGGCCCTAGAGATCTACATAAACGGGCACTTCGTCCCGCTGCGGTGCGGGGAGGGGGGCTCTCGGTGCCTGGTCGGCCCGCGACCCGGAGCTTGCAACGCAGACGATCTGCCCTAAAATATCACCTGCTCTCATCAAAGCCACAGCCACAGGGGACCTTAGCCGCGGGCCTTTTCCTGAGCCCGGGACGCGGTGCAGGGAGCCGGGGGAGAGGGGTCCCCGCGGGCGCTGGGGGACCCGCCGCGCGCAGCCCCGCCGTCCACCCCGGGCTCCGGACCGACCGACGGACCCGCGCCAGGCGCGTCCACCCCGGGCTCCGGGAGGCAGAGCGCGCCCGGACGGACCGACCGACGGACCCGCGCCAGGCGCGTCCACCCCGGGCTCCGGGAGGCAGAGCGCGCCCAGACGGACCGACGGACCTGCGCCAGGCGCGTCCACCCCGGGCTCCGGGAGGCAGAGCGCGCCCGGACCGACCGACGGACGGACCCGCGCCAGGCGCGTCCACCCCGGGCTCCGGGAGGCAGAGCGCGCCCGGACGGACGGACGGACGGACCCGCGCCAGGCGCGTCTCTGAATCATGGAGCCGGAGGCTGCCGGTTAAAAACCACCCTCCTCGGGCCAGTCAAAGCGAAGTAACCGTCACGCGCGCAGCTGGCGACGCCCCGCAGGCCCGCGGGCCCGGCCTGGCCCCGACGGAGCGGCGCGGGGCGCTCGGCCCACTCACCTGGCTCCCGGCCCGGGCCCCGGGCGGACGCGCGTCAAGCCGGAGTCGCCCTCCACTGCGGCGGGACGCGGGCGCCACGGCCGCGGCCGGGGATTTGCATTTCTCCTCCCACTTGAGGCTTTCCTGTGCGTCAGTGTGCGCGTTTCTGGGACTTTGCTTGGGTCGGTTCCCACCCACTCTCTACTCTAGAAACGCTAAGCGGCAGGAACAGCCGCCCGGGCCCCTGGGCAGGGCGCCCTCTCGCAGGTGCCAGGCGGTCGGGAGGAGGCGGGTGGACGGGGCCGCCGCCTCCTGTTCCCCAGGGTTTCCCCGGCAGCTGGAACCCCCGCAGACTCACCTGCCTGGAGCCAAATCCCTGTCTTCCCGCTTCCAGACTCAGCGCTCCCGGCGAGGCTGGCCCTCGGGTGGAAGGGACGGGCGGCCAGGGCCAGGGCACCGACCTCGGCTCCGCTGTGCTCCGCTCGCAGCCTCGCCCCGAGGAGCGCGCCCGCGCCTGCGGCCCGCACCTTCCTCCCGCCCGAGCCCGCACCCGGCTGCTGGCGCAGCTCTTCTCCCCCCGTGACAGGCACCTGTTCCGGTCCTGCTCCCGCCTCTCTGGAGAGACTGAGGCCCGGAGAGGAGACCAGGGTGACTCAGTGCGTGAGCAGCTGAGCCCGGCTAAGAGCCCAGATGTTTCAGCTCCTCTCTTAGTGGGCTTGTCATGTCAGACCTCCTCAGAGCTAGATTGACCCCCTGGCGCACAGCAAGAGCTCCGTAAATGGTGAAAATAAAGACAAGAATAAAGGAGGATAGGCTGAAAGAGGTGCACGGAAGGCTCATCTGCTTGTGCACATGTCTAGGGCAGTGCTGCACCCCAAGGTCGAGGCCTGCTCTGTGACTCACCCTGGCCTGCCATCGCACATCTGCAGCCGCAGGATGCGCCTCCTCTCTCAGGGGACAATATTATCATGAGCTTAAATATACCACCCATCTCTCTCCCGTGAGAAAAACGAGTCCGTCAACCCCAAAGTCACACTCTGGACATCAATCTAAATTCGCTGGTCAGGGCCCCTCCGGTGTGGCTCAGCGGTTGAACATTGACCTATGATCTAGGAGATCTCCGTTAGATTCCAGGTCGAGGATCCCCCGTGGGACAGCCTATCAGTGACTCTCTCCTCACTGATGTTTCTCTCTCTCTCTGTTCATCTCTCTGAAATCAAATGAAGATATATTTTAAAAATAAGCAAGTAAGTAAACAAATAAATAAATTCACTGGTCAGGTAGGCTTGATCCTGGCCACTTGCCCACTGGGTGTTTTCCAGGAGCTGAGGCTGCCCTGTCCCCACATGAAGAAAGTGCCTAATTCAGACCATTCCATAACCTACAGGGAAAAATCCTGTTTCCTTCTGGGGAAGCAGTCACTGTCTATAGAAAAATGACCAAATTCTTGGCAAAGTTTTGTACAGTTTGGTCCCAAGCTATCCAAGTCCTGTCCCCTACAGGAGCCTGTGACCTGATGCAGACCAGCCTCCTCTGCCCTTAGATTAACCTCTGTTCAAAGAGAAATAAAATACGTGCCACATGTGTTTAAGTTTTCTAGTCACCACATTGAAAAAGGAAAGGCAAAATTAATTTCAGTACTATAAACAACCCAATACATACAGACTATTCACATTTCAGCATATAATCAATGTAAGAAGTTATTGAGATACTTTCGTTCCGTATTTCATACTGAATCTCTGAAGTCCGGTGCGGATTTGCACTTTCAGGCTCTCTCAGTATGGACCATCGCCCCACCGGCCCACTGGTGGCTGCCCTATTGAACAGCACGGATCCAGGCCACTCATTTAGCACTTTTCACTTCCTGCCTTGTTGTTAGTCATACTGGTTTTGCGTGTCTTTATCATCATTGTATTCCACTGTTGAGTGTCTGCTGTACAAAGCAGAACGTTTGTTCCCGGCTTCCTTTTAAGAGCCTCTCCTTGGGACTCCCCCAGCAGTTCTTGAACTGTTTGGTCTCATAACACCTTTATACTCTTAAAAACTGCTGACAGCCCTGAAGATTTTTTTGTTACTATTCTGTATTAAATTTTTATTTACTGTATTCAAAATTAGATCTTAGAAAAAAATTAAAATATTTATTCATTTAAAATGGCCGTTATAAATCCATTATGTATTAAAATAAACATTTTTTATGAAAAACAAGTATATTTTCCATCACAGAATATTAGTGATTTACATTTTTGAAAATTTCTTTAAAGTCTGGCTTGAGAGCAGACAGCTGGATTCTTATATCTGCTTCTCCCTTTGATCTGTTTCAAAATATTGTTTTGGCTGACATATTTGAAGAAAATCTGGACTCACACAGATATGTATTTGGAAAAGGGAAGAGCTTAATAGCCTTTCCAGATACTGTGGATAGCCTTCTTAGATGCCGCACCAAAATTCAACAAGCGGTAGCTCCTTGAGGGTTATTTGCATTGTGGAATGTGAAACCATAGCAGCAAACTTTCTCTCTACAGTACTGCAGCCAAATCCATGGAAGCATCTTGCATTTTGAATGGAACTTTCACCCACATATGATGTCACACATTGGTCATTTGGAAAATACTGGTCCATTGAATTATGCAGATCTTGCAAATGCCGACACACTTCATCACACACTCTCAGACAATCATGTTAGTTAATATCACCAGTGATCTCATTAGAAAAGTTTTTTAAGTATTGGGAAGCTGCTAAGCTCATAGTGAAGAAACAAGTTTTCTAAATTCTGATTTTTGCTTGCAAGCTCCAGTTTTATCATTGGAAACTGATATTGCCAATTGTTTTCCTTGAAGTGACAGGCTCACTTTGTTCATTTTCAGAAAGATGTCTTCCCAATACACAAGTCTGAATTACCATAGTTCGTCAGTCATTCTTTCAAGTAAAAATCATGTTTTGAGAAGAGAAGCGGCCAGGCTGGTGGACAACTCAATCATACAAGTGCTTTTCCTTGAGGCCATCACCATACATTAGCAAGTCCACTTCACACAGAACATTAGGAGAGATGTATTCAAGGTCTGAGATTTAATAAGATGAATTTGCTTGCATCTTCAAACATATTCTTAAGTGAAACTGGTATTGAAATTTTCTTACATTTTGCAGTGGTGAAGACTATAAGGATTACTAGGATAATTTGGCATCAGCCCCCTGGTTCATGCTATGGCACCATCATTACCCACCATTGCTTTGGCACCATCAGTGCAAATGTTGAGGGAGTGAAAAGGCAAAACAGTATTATCATAAAAATAATTTCAACTTCTCAGACCCCCTGAAAATGTCCTGGGGACCACCCCCGGGGACCCACAGACAACACTTCAGAACTCTCTGCTCTATTCGCCATTTCCTACCTATTGTAACCAGTTTAGCCAGAGGGACGTATCATGAGGGACTCTCCACCCACATGAACACTTTTTTTCTTGGTTAAAATGTCTGCTGTAAATCTCTGCCTCCCTTACTGTTCCATGAACTGAGCCAGGCTTCTAAGGAATGGTATCTCTACGTCCACTTTGCTTCTCTTTCTTAGAACGAAGTCTAAATGGGTAGGTCCCCAATTTCTTGGTTCTACATTGGCCTGAACAAACAAGGAAAACACCATAAAGTGAAATCCCCATTAAAGTGTCCCAAACTCAGAAGCCACCATAGATTCCTCTGTCCCCTGCAAATGATTCCTCAATTGCCCTAGTTCTAATCTCATTCCTTATATTAGATCTTTGAATCTTCTAGCAATTTCTTGTGGGCTATAATATATCCATTTTTACAGGGAGTTTGGGACTTAGAGCGGTTAAGCAGCTTAAAAGTGGTGAAATCAAAATTAGAATCTATTTTTCTGCAAGTCTATAACCTGAGATTTCCCTCTTAAGAAGAGATTAAAAAGAAAAAAAAGAATAGGATTTATGAAAATTCTCCAAAATAGCTGTTATTAATAGACTAATAAGCAAGTTGTGAGAGACTTTGGAAGTGCCTAGTCCTTCCTCCCTCATTAAATAGAAGGGGTTTCAAACAAGATGAAGAGAGATTGAGTGAGGTAGACAGGTTTGTACCCGTAAATCACAGGCAGAGAGGATTCAAAGTCAGTTCCCCTGACTGTGCTTTCCCTGCTGTGCTTATTTTGGAGGCAGTGAGAGGAAGAGAAGGGGATTTCACCTTCCCTGCTGCTGGTTATAAGTGAGCTCCACCGTCTCCCAGTTCTTGTACAAAGATTATAAACATTTGTTGGTTTTCATTTTCATGATAGCACCTTACCTCTCCTGTCCAAGCCTCCTCTCTTATGTGTCCAGAGGAAGGTGGGAGAGTTGGAGTTGGATGCTGGACAGACAGAACGTGTGCATACAGGAAGGTACATTGAATTTCTTGGTAGCATATGCTAGTAGCAAGTGGTGGTGCAGCAAGGCTTATTGGGGCAAGACAGTCTGGAGCGGGTCTTACCAGCTTATCTGTGCGTAGGTCCCCAAGCTCCATCAGAATAGGGACAATGTCTTGTACAAAGGGTTTAAGAATATCTATCCTGTCAGTTTTCTCAAATCCAGTTCCCAATGACAGTGCTCCCTCAAGTGCCACCTCAGAAGCATTACAACTTACAAACCAGCATTCTTTCCTATAACAGCACTTCTTCAGCTCTAACTCCACAAGGGGCTGAGAACTTCACATGCATTGTTTTACCGAATCCTCACAACACACCATAGGATTAAGTATCATTCTTACTTCCAATTGTCAGAAAAGGGCAATAGGCTTAATGAGGCTAGAGGATCTGGTCAGTGTTCATCGGATGTTAAGGGGCAGATTTCAGATTCAAACTCAGGACTGTCTGATTCCAGAAACGAATCTTATCTGCTCTTATAAGAAAAGCAATACATTGCTCAGTGAGCTGTGGGACAAGTAAGTTTAAGAGTATAAAAGTGAATTACAAAATAGACAGGCTAGCCAATACAGTCTATTGATTAGAGATGACATATGCACCCCGATTCTCCAGCCTTCCCTTGGAGCATATGGACAATCAGCGATGCATTTAAAAGACCTCGATGTATCACAAATTAGAAAATACGGTTTGACAGCAAGCTAGGATATTTGAATTGTAGGCTCTTCCAAAAAAGTTCTGGTTTTCTAGTCAGTTAAATAGCCCTTAACCACCCTATTTTATTTTTAGGTACTTTTCATATGTTGTTCTTACTCTCTGAAGTGAATATTTAAAGGGTCAGGATTATATATTATTTTTCTTTGTGCTCCAGTGTTTAGATCAGTGCCTGGCATAGAGCAGGCATTCAAGAAATATTTACTGAAGGATGGAGTAGCTGATGGAGAGCTCTGTCACCGCAGTCTGTCCTGGGAAAGGCTCTTTTGGTGACTCACCTTTTCCAAGCCCTTCCTTCCCACCAAGCTTGTCACTATGCATGGTAATTATAATAATATCTCACATTTATAAGTTAACATATAACTATATAAATGTATATAATGTTTAATGTGCATCAATTCTATCTGAATACCAAGTTGAAGAGGGTAGAGGAGATTATCTTTTAATTTGTCTCTTTTCTCATTTTCTGTCTTAAATATTTTAGGGAGAGAACCCTTTGCTTAGAAAACACCTTGGTTAAGCTACTTGAATTGGTAAAATGTGGAAAAATCAGCTAAAGGGCTCCATTTAAAGATGTAAAAAGAAATTGGAAGAGTGGAGCAGATAGGAGAGAAAAGAAAGGAAGGAAAGGAAAATTCAAAGGGAGTTGGAAAGGGGGAGAGAATGGAGGGGGGAAGAAAACAGGGCACAAAAATTACCCAAAAATGGAGGCCAATGAAGCATTTCTAGTAATGGGGTCGAAGCAGCTATCTCTAATGATCTATATCTAGTTAATTTTTGTCTCTGTTGCATACCTCCTCCATTCTCCCAGGCTTCATGAGTGACCAATATGGTTTCCATATGGTGTTATTGAAGGAAATGGAAAAAAATGGAGTATTAAAAAGTAGTATGGAACATCTTTCCATTGGTTTACATCTTCTTTGATTTCTTCCATTAGTGTTTTGTATACAAATCCTGCACATTTTTGTTATTTGTACCAAATTCCTTGTCTTTTTTGGTGCAATTATAAATGGTATTTTTAATATTTCAAATTCTACTCATTAATTGAAATTAACTTTTGTATATTGACATTCTATTTTGTGACCTACCTAAGCTCTCCCATTAGCCCCGGTAGCATTTTTGTAGATTCTTTGTGATTGTCTGCATACACAATTATGTGGTCTGTGAATAAAGACATCCTTTCTTCCTTACCAATCTGTATGCCTTTCTTTTTTTCCTGCCTAACTAGGTTAAAAAAGTTCATTTCTATTCTTAGTAATTTTTTTTTAGAATTTTAATCATAAACAAGTGTGTCATTGTCAAATACGAGGTGTGTTATTTTTGCACCTGTTGATATAACCATATGTTTTTCTTGTTCATTCTTGTTTATGCTGTTAAACTAGTCTTGCATTCCTGGAGTAAACCCCACTTGTTTGTGATTATATTCCTTGGCAATATTGCTAGATTTAAGCTGCTTTTATTTTAAAGGGATTTTCAGCATCTATTTTCATGAGAGACACTGGTCTGCAGCTTTCTTTTCTCGTAGTGTCTGTGTTTGATTTTATTAGACTGTACGTGTTGAAAGTATTTCCTCTTCAATTTTCTGGAAGAGATTTTGTAGAATTGGTATTATTCCTTAAATGTTTGAAAGAATTTTCTAACGAAGCTATCTCTGCCAATTTTCTTAAAAGAAAAAGTTTAAACTACAAATTCAACTTATGTGTTAGATATACAACTATTCTTGTTACCTATTTCCTCTTGAGCGAGCTTCTGTGGTTTGTATCATTCAAAGAATTTACCCATTTCATTTAAGTTGTTATATTTATGGGCATAAAGTTGTTCGTAATGTTCCCTTTTAATTCTTTCAATATCTGTAGAACCTAAAGTAATGTCACCTCTCAGTCTGGTATTGATAATTTGTGTCTTATTTCTTTTTGTCCAGGACCATCTGACTAGAAGTTTATCCATTTTATAGATTTCCTCAAAGAACACACTTTTGGTTTTATTAATTAATATTTTATGCTCTGTGAGACTACATCAAACTAAAGCTTCTGCACAGCAAAAGAAATCAGCCTCAAAATACAAAGGAACCCCACAGTATGGGAGAATATATTTGCCAAGGATGTATCTGATAAGGGGCTAATTTCCAAAGTGTATAAAGAACTCATACTACTGAGCAAGAGGAAGACAAAGAACCTAATTAAAAAATGGGCAAAGGGCCTGAATAGACACTTCTCCAAAGAGGACATACGGATGGCCAAGAGACACATGAGAAAATGTTCAACTTCACTAATCATCAGAGAGATGCAAATTAAAACCACAGTGAGGTATCACTTCACACCTGTCAGAAGGGCTCCATCAACAAATTGACAAATGACACGTGCTGGCGAGGGTGTGGAGAAAGGGGAACCCTAGGACACTGCCGGTGGGAATGCAGACTGGGGCAGCCACTATGGAAAACAGTATGGAGGTTCCTCAAAAGATTAAAAATGGAGCTGCCATTGGACCCAGTGATCCCACTTCTAGGAATATACCCTAAGAATCCTGAAACACTAATCAGAAAGAATATATGCGCCCCGATGTTCATAGCAGCTCAGTTTACAATAGCTAAGATCTGGAAACAGCCCGAGTGCCCCTCAGTAGATGAGTGGATGAAAAGCTGTGGGACATTTACACCATGGAATACTACGCAGCTGTAAAGAAGAAGGATCTCGTACCCTTTGGGACAGCATGGAAGGACCTGGAGAGTATTATGCTAAGTGAAATAAGCCAGGCAGAGAAAGGCAAACATCATATGATCTCACTTATATGTGGAATCTAAAGAATTTAATAAACTGGTGAACAGAATAGACTCAGGGACATGGAAGCATGGATCAGACTGACGAATCTCAGAGGGAAGGTGGGGTGGGTAGGTGGGGGGGTGGGGAGATTAAACAAAGAATTTATATGCATACATGCATAACCCGTGGACATAGACGACAGTGTGGTGAAGGCCTGGGGGGGGGAGTGGGGGATGGGTGGAAAGGGTCAATGGGGGAAAAGGGGGACATCTGTAATACTTTCAACAATAAAAAATATATATTCTTTTTATACTCTGAAGTCTATTTTGTCTTATATTTATATAGCCACTACAGCTTTCTTTGGTACATGTTATCATGGCTTATCACTTTCCTAATATTTTACTTTTAACCTGTTTATTTATATTTGAAGTGGGTTTCTTACAGGTATATAATTGGCTCTTGCTTTTTTATTCAGTTTGACCATTTCTGTCTTCATCAGGTATTAAAAGGCTCGGGCTGTTGGAAATATGAACTATGCCTAGCCCTGTGTGAGTTCCAGAAATTGTTCCACTTGCTCTTTCTTAATGGGCCCCCTGCCCCCAACTTTGGGTCATTTGCTTCACACACGTGCTAATCAATGCTCAGCCGAAGACTGAAGGGGAGCCCTCTGCAGTCTGGGCTCTGCCCTTTGAATTTTAGCCAATTTAGCTTCCTCAAACTTCCAACTCTATCTCCTCTTCTTGGGGAGACTGCCGGGCTCCGCGCTCCCTGTTTCTGTGCAGCAGCCTGGAAGCTTTCTCCAGAAGATAAGCTGGGGCAGTCATGAAGATTGCCTCATTTCTTCACATCTCTCAAGGATCATTCTCTTGCACTGCCTGTTCACCAGTTCCTGAAAACCAGTTTCACATATTTTTCTGGGGTTTTAAAAAAGTTGTTTAAAGTAATAGGGTAAATCCACTCCTGAAAGGGTTGCCAGATTTAGCAAAACAAAATGAGATTCTCCGTTAAATCTGAATGACAGACCAACAATGAATAGTTTTTAGTGCATGTATGACCCACAGTTATAGCATAAGTATGTCTGAAATTCAAATAATGGGGCTCCTTGGATTTTACCTAGGAACCCTAATCCCTGTTCATCTATCATGTCCAAAGCAGAAGTCCTCAGGGACTCTTTTCGGTGTTGGAGCTGTATACTTGTTTCATTCAATTCAATATGAAATATTTACCAAGCTCCTACATTGTGCTCATCACAACGAAAATGATTTAGGGAGGAATCTCCTCGAGGAGATATCAAATTGTCAGTGAAGACAAGATAAGCATATGAAACTAGTAAGTGCTCTGTTGAACTACAAGGCTAAGCATAAATGCCACAGGAATTCAGGAGAGTTAGAGACCAAGGAGAGCTGAAGTAGTCAGAAAATCCAGGAGATATGGTTAACAACAGCAAAGTGAGATATGAAAGAACTGTAATCAGGCAGATGGAAGGACGATCATGCTCAGCCTGCCCAAAGAAGGTGAGATGCGGCCCTAGCCGGTTCTGCTCAGTGGTTAGAGCATCGCCTGCAGACTGAAGGGTCTCGGGTTCGATTCCACCCAAGGGCATGTACCTTGGTTGCAGGTTTGATCCCTGGCCCAGGGCTTGGGGCATGTACAGGAGGCAACCAACCAATGTGTCTCTCTCACATGGATGTTTCTATCTCTCTCCCTTCCACTCTCTCTGAAAAGCAATGGAAAAAATATCCTCAGATGAGAATTAAAAAAAAAAAGATAAGACACTGATGCAGAATTAAGATTGGCATCCTACTGGACAGTGAGGAAAATAGCCTGTCCAATGGGTGCTGTAAGAGAGTCCCTATAAACAAGGCCTGCTGGTTCTCGAGCCTCTGAGGTAGTTGTTCAGTCTCTCCACTGCACAAGGGTGACTGGTTGGGACGATGATTGAGGACTGAACCTAAACTGCTCTAATTTCCAGGATATGTACCCCAGTGCAGGGCTGCATCCAATCAAAGAAAGGGATGCTTTTTCTAATTCTAACTACTTTGTGGGACATCTAAGGTCCTGGGTGGGAACTTCAGTATCTTCCTTCTGGGTGGTCACAGTATAATTACCCCTGTACCTCTTACTCAGATTCTTCAAGGTGAGAGTCACTATGGGGAGAGGTGGGTGGAGATGTTAGACGGTGCATCATCTCTGAGCCATGAGCCTTTCTCTACTACTGCGGAAAAAGAGTGCGAAGGGACAGAATGAAATTTGTTCTTATGGTGTGTGTGTTCTTTTTTCATGGTTGGAGGAAGCAAAGTAAGTGAGGGAGATGGAGCTGACAGGGTTTCAGATGAGTGTTTTGGTAGAACCACTCCAAAGTTCAGCACCAGCACCCAGTCTGTATCTTAGCAGAAATCCATTTAGTGAAGAATAAAGGGCCTTAAATCCAGCACTGTGAACTCAAAGGCTACTTTCTTTCCTCTTCTTGTTTATCAGTTAGACCTTTTTAAAAAAATGAGGCAATCAGATGTAGACTTAACTAACTGGAGCAATCATTTCATAATTAGTTTTATCACTAAAATTGCAGACTAGGATCCCTATCTGGAGACTGTGAAGTTGGCTATAACAAATCTTTACAGAAAAAGGCTCAATCAGATCTTCACCAGCATAGACTTCCTTGCTGGGAGGAAAAATAAAATAAAAATAAAAAATAAATAAAAATCCCCAAAGAAAATAATCACCTGTAACAAATACCTGATTTGTGTAAAAACCATCAGTAGAGTACACTTTCTTTCATATATAGACATCGCCAAGGGTTATACAGTCCAAAACCAAACTAAACAAAAGAAAACTAAACTAAATTAGGTGCTTCCACGGAAGATGAACGTATGTTTGTAGCTCCATTGGGTGTGAAAATAATGAACTAAATCTTAATAATGAAAGGCTGCTACCTTCTTTCTCTTAAGAATTGTTTGACCATACAAATGTTTGGCTTCAGCCTACATTGATCTTCTGTGTGAACTACCAAGTTCATTCTTAGTTTTATGCTATATTAGAGCAATAGGGGAAAAGTTTAACACACAGTTAAGAAAATAGTTTTTAATGGAAAAGATATTTTTAGGACAGCCAGTCCTATTACATAAATCTTCAAGTATGGTCGAGTTGTAAAGGTTTTCTTTTCCTAAGCCAGTTTGCAGGCTAGAACCTTGAATAAGCACAAGGGGGCACTATTCTCACAGGGAAACCAACCCACAGACCAGCTAAAAGTGGAGGCTTCTGGTTACCTATAAAAGAGTTCTTTTCATATTTAAATGAGACATATTATTCTTGAAGCTTTTGTCATCTGTGACTGTGGAATGGCCTCGTCCCTGAGACATCAACAGGGCTTACAGAATCAATAAACTAGACCCACTGACTTGCTCAATGGCTGAGGCAAGTGTATTGGATAATACCTCATACCAGGATGAATGTGGGGGAAAGGAGAGTGAGCGTGAACAATATTTAGGTCAAAGGATTATGAGGACTCATTCTTGGCTTTGCTTAACTTGAATACCTGAATGGTGACATTGTCAGATTCATACTTAGAGAGATCTGAGCCAGGAATTTGGCCAATTTAGATAAAATTTTTGTTCATATTTTATTTCTTTAAGGTTGTTTACAGAGTGGTAATGCAAGAGATCAGGGATCTCTTGCCTCTTCATAGCATTCACCAATCACTCCCTTAAAGACATCAGCTGAGTGAAGATGGTATACTTGCTGTGCAAAGGCACCTTTAGACAAGTCCCTGTCTGTCTCTTCCAAATAAGCTGCCACTCTTAAGTCCTTTCTTTATGGACTTTCTAGAGCCACGACTGCTTGTTGGATGTTTGGTTGGTTGGTTGTTTTTTCCAGAAGACTTTCTCTAATAATCTAATTCACTTCTCATAAAAAGACAAGGCCTCTGTATTCACGTTTTCATTGATACAAGGAGTAGAAAAATCCACAAGGAAATTACAAGGACAGAATTCATCTTTATCAAGTGTTGCTATGATATAAAAGCTTAATTAATAAAAGTCACATTCATTCTCAGAAATAACTAAGATCCATGGTAACATACCAGAGAACTTTCTATTCAAATTCCTTTTCAGAAGGCATTCAGTCTACAGATTCTCTCAGGGGGGAGAAGATTGTCATGTTTGACCATACCAAAAGCAGCCAGTTTATCAGATGCAACATTCAACTTTGACATGATTGCATAGTGGTAACTTGTACTATAAATGTATTGTCCTCTTGCTCACACTGCAGTATTGCCCCATTATAAACAAGATGTCTGGCTTAACTGGGATATCCTCTAAAAATATTTAAATGAAAACAGAAGCTGACATCATAGGGGAAGGCTGTATCCCTGTGTCTGTATTTCTAACTTCCTATGTCATTCTTAGAGCAAGCCACTGGATGTTGCTTAATAATGATAACAATGGATTACATACAGTGGTTGGCAGAGGGAGAAAACACGATTAGATCATCCAGTCAACTCATCTTTCCAGCAAAGGGCAGAATCCCCAGATAAGGAATCTAACACTTCATTTAAGGCAAAGGGCCAAGGAGTAAGAACTACACTGACTTCCTTGTGTCCTCCAGCAATATTGACAGCACCCAAACTGTTTTAGTTGGCCACATTCATGCCCTACTTAATTCCTTAAACAGGAGCGTCCAACACAGTGCTGCTCTTTTCTTTGGAAGGAACCAATGGAGTAAATGCTCTCTGGTGGAAGGTAATTAACTCTTGTAAATGATGCCTGCGCAAAACTCAAGGTCAGGTTACCACAGAGAACACCTTGACGAGACAAGGCCAGCACAGGGAACAAGTCTCCTGTCGGGAGAGTCTTCACCTTTGCTGTATACCGTATTGTGTAAACTCTGGCTCAGAAAGGGCGATTGTTTCTGGCTTGTTTACTCACCTGATTGAATTCATTCAATAGCACAGCTGAAAAGCTAGGTTTCTCTCCCCTAGGCTTTGGTCTTGATATTAACTGGAGAGTCTCTCTACCTTGTTCCTGGGTATATTTTCTTCTCAAGTTCAAATATATGGCTAATTCAAATTCTTACAGTGGATTTTATAATAACAGGGTGAGAGACTGGCACTATTCAGACTGGCTGCCTGATTCCCACTCCACTTTGGGCTTTGTTCTGAAGAAGGCAGGAGTCTCAATCCAGGAATACTTCATTCCCCACAGTGACTCATACTCTTGGAGTCATGGTGGGACCCAGGATGGCCAACCACAGCAGTCTAACTCTCTAAGTCTCTATTTTGGGGGTTGTGAGTGGTAAGGACCAGGTAGGCCTGGAGCTTTCAGTGGCTTCTTCCCCTGTCTAAGGAAGATACTGAACAAAGCCAGCATGTGTCCCTGGACCTCATCACAGCTAAAGCCCAATACTCCTGGACTTCAGTTAACCTAGAAAATAAATTCCTTTTTTTTTTTCTTAAGCAACTTGGAGTTTAATTTTTTTTTTAATATTTTTTTTATTGACTTCAGAGAGAGGAGGGGAGAGATAGAAACATCACTGATGAGAGTCATTGATCAGCTGCCTCCCACACGCCCCCTACTGGGGATCGAGCCCACAACCCAGGCATGTGTCCTGACCAGGAATCGAACTGCGATCTCCTGGTTCATAGGCTTACGCTCAACTACTGAACCACGCTGGCTGGGCTAGAGCTGAATTTCTATCAGAAGCAGCCAGTTATAGCCTGATTGATGGCCCCAGAAAGAGAACAAGAGACTGACAGTAGACTGTTTATAAAGAAGCTGTATTCAGACTTACAAGGGCTAGGACTTACTTCACAGAGAAATTGCTGAATTGCTTGACGTTTTGCAGGATTACATCTGTTCTTCTTTAACATTTCATGAAGGACTGAGGAAGTGCCAGCACACTGGGAAAAGAGCAGACATAAAATGGCTATGTAATAAAAGGGAAAAAAGTTTAGCTCTGAAAATTAAAGACCTGTAAGCTCAACTTTTATAGCAAGGGAAAAAATTGTCACAGTGAAAAAATGTGAATGGAATAATATATTGACTTTACATGAACAACATTTTCCCGGAGACCAATCTAATATTTTAACTTACTGACACATGATGGGTGTATTATGTCTGTGTGTCCGAGCTGGGACCCAGCAGTGTAAAGCCGAAGAAGCCATGACAAGACTAGGGTCTCAAGGTCTGAGTAAGAGAGGTAGAGACCAGAGCTGGAGACATAGCTAGTAGCAGGGATCTAAAGCCAAGGGAATTAAGATCATCGAAGATGCTATGCCATTTTCTGTCCCTTAAAGAATTGACTTTCCAAGCATGGGCCTATAAAGATTGTTCAGTTCCTTTGAGACACTGTGTCCACCATTCAAAGAGCTGTCACTAGATGACTGCTTTGCACATTATTATTTATTCATCCTTTATTCATTCATTCACTCATTCACCAAATACTTGTTAATATCTTGTTTGTGCAAGGCACCTTACCAGGTATAAAAAAAATTAAAATTAATGATTGGTGAGGTGTTTCTCCAATGAGAACATTGGGAAGCACTGTAGTTATGATCCAATCAATGCTGACTTCTCTATTTAAAATTTTTTCCAAAGGGAATAACAGTTAAGATGTAACTAAGTCCTAATTACTTTTTCCCTGACTTGAAGATTTGGTATTTGCTAGGACAAAGTTTCAAAGAAGAATTAATGTCTTAAACAGCTCCTTTAGTCATGGCTTGACTTCTTTTTGACTATTTTTAACTTACAGTTTGAAGCATTACAGCCTTGTCCCTAGGTTCCTGATTTCATAAAGTACTTTTTTATTTACTGCTTTATATAGTTTCAATATACTGCTAACCAGTGCTATCTTTTATCTACAGTTTTCTTTTTGTTAAGGTCAGAAGCAAAACAAACAAAACAAAATATATAGAAAAAAGATTATTTCAGTCTTTTCACTGTTCACTTTTATTTTTACTTTCCTTATAAATCAATCAACTTGAAAGCATGTTTCTACGTCACTCCCACTTTCTGTGGCTTCCCATTATTATATACGTTCTTTTGCAAAATAACTTATTAAGAAAGCTTCATTTAAAGATCTCTGACTAGTTTCTATTTCTTAAATGAACTCTCACTTTTCACTTATAAACTTAATATAAAACATCCAGTATGAATACCTTTCAAGCAGTTATTTCATAATTTCTTTATACTTATAGATAGGTGCCTACAAGATGAGTCAGAGGGTGGTTTATTTATTCATCTATGATTGATTCAGTAAATTACTGAGAACCAGCACTGAACAATGAGCTGTAGTCAAGTTAAAACCAGGTGAGATACTAGTGTATACAGGACACATTCCTGCTGTCAAATTTGGTCTCAATTGTCGGAGAAGACAACTCATAGGATTGAACATAAATACCACAACAAGGTGATATGTGATTCATAATAGGTAATATGAATAAACTAAGTAAGACTAGATGGTGAAGATTGACCCTAAAGGGTGGTTAGGACTTTTGGTAAGTCCTTAGCAACTGAGAGAAGACAGTAAGTGATGAGAAAGGTGTGAGTAAAGGCTGAATAGATAGTACAATGCAGTGTGTTAGGAGAAGGTAACACAAGGCATATTGGGAGGAACAGAAGGTTCATGCTGACAAATAGAAGTGGATAGAGCTGGTGGGTAGTCAAAGTATGATGTTTTGAACGTCAGATTCATGAGTATGGAGTATTTCTATGACCCAGTTGGCCTCTTCTGACTTCATTCTCAGCCACTCCAGCTCATTCTCAAAACTGCTGCCAAAGAGATCCTCCTAAAAGATAAAGTTAACATATAACTCCTCTGTTTAAGATTTATCAGTGGATTTTAAAGGGATGTGGGTCCCTAAGCCCACTGCAGTAGGGGTGTTTATGAGACTGTTCACAATTGAGCACCAAGATGAGGGTTCTCTCTGGCTGAGCCAGAACACCTGGTGGTGTTCCCAGTGGCCCTGCCTGGCCTTGTAGGTAGCTGGGTAAACAAAACCCTTCTTTAGCCAAAGCAACAGTCTCAGACAGAAGTGGAGAAATAGCACTTGGCACGCATTATGCCATAACAAAGAGATATCTTTGGGGACTAACTGAATTCTGGGGACACTTACACAATGGAACTGGATGTTATAGCCTCACTGAACTCAAACAAACCTCCCCATAAATGTGTCAAATTCACATTGTAAATGTGTTTGATTCCAATAAAACCACACCCATTATATTAAATTTACATTGTTAATTTAAATTTTATAGATTATATTTTCATTTAAATTTAATTGAACAAATTTGCCTTATATATGGTGGAAAGTAGGGATGGATATATTCCTGAGGATTTTTTTTTACCTAGTTTTATGTGTGTGCCTAAATAACATTATGGTAAAAATAATGTAGGTAAACACTGAATTTCACACAATTTTTTAGTTTAAAGGAGTTGTGTGCATTACCCAAGTAGGGGAAATAACATTATCTTGTTTAGTCTTAAAATCATCTCTGTAAGATAGGTATTATCCCCATGTTATAGATGAGGAGACTGAGGGTCAGAATGTTCAAGTAATTTATGCAAGGGCAAACAGCAATTAATTGGCAAAGTTAAGATTTTAACCCAGTTCTCTTAGATGCCAATACTTCTGCACACACAGATTCGAAAGTCATCCTCAGAGACGTGAGAGTAGAATCTGTGAATGAGACTTCTAAGACACAGAAGCAGAGAAGTACAGGGACCTAGGCTTACCTACAATACTTATTTCCAGGGCTGCATGGTTTCAAAAGGAAACTACAGATCTTGGTCTTACTAAAGTAAAGAATTACATTTGATGACTTTTCAAATCTTCTCTCACTGCTTTAAGTCTATGATCTCTTACCAGATTTCTACTGCTCCCCAAACATCTCGGTTTCAAGAGTCAAGCTGAAAATATCCTTTACAGTGATAGGTGCCTATTTTCCCAAAACACCAAAAGCAAACTTCAAATACCATTCCCACTGCTTCTTTCTGTCCTTGCCTCTTTCAAAAACAAATAACAGCAGCAAAGAAAACCAACAAAATGTGGCGCTAGTCTGCTTGAAGTCTAAGCCAGATCTGTTCTTGGTTTTCCAGGCCAAATTGGGAGATGCAGTTAGCTAGGTTATAAGCCCTTCACAGTGCTAAAGAACAATGGAACAGAGAGCTTCAAAATTAAAACCATACGTTGGCTAGGAAACAGCTCCAACGGGTGCTTGATTACTAACTAGGCATTCTGCTTCCAACATGATTTGAACAAACACAGGAAGCCCCGCAGGCATGGATGGAGAGACGTTTGCCCTCGCAGGACAAAAAGCAGCATCCGGCTGATGTTAGGATCCCCCCTGCCCCCCTTCTGGAGACAGCAACAAAAGCCAGGGCTATGAGGGAGTTCTCATTGTTACCGCCTCACAGGGAGCCTTTTCTTTTCCGGGAATCCTCTCCAGAGGGAGAGGCTGTGTAGAATTTTCCTGAATGTAATGAATGTCAGCACATTCCCAACTAGACCACACGTTCCATTCTTATCGAATAAACTGACTTCTCTGTCCCAGAACGTTCTTGTTCACTGCTGTGATTAATTTCAAGTTCACAGTGATGTAGGTTTTTAGATGAATTGCACAGTCCACTCCAGACATCAAATATGCACTTCTAGAATCTCACCCATGTGAAGAGGTCCTGCTGCCTTACAGGAATGAGGATTTTAAAACAGTTGGCTTACTCTCAAATCTGCATCTTACGAAATGCTCTGCCCAGACTAGCCTCTCTCCTTTTAGGTGGAAGAAACCTGCCCTTCCCTACTCATTCGGTCTAATACCAAGTGACTCAAGTGGGAGTCATGACCAAAATGAAACTATTAGCACACAATTCAAGATTCTGAAGTATTTTTTCAGCCAAAGGAAGCAACTAGGATTTATGAAAGTCCTCTAATTGACGTTCAATAGGCCCCTGAATCATGCTTAGCCACTAGAGGTTTCCAAGTTAATTGCCCTGAGACATGCTATGAGCTTCCTCTAGTGAGCAAAAATCTTGCCCCATTTGTCATCCCTGTCAAAGAAAGTGAAATATGCAAAATAAAAGCTGGTCAGAAATTACTCTTTGCATGCGCATTTCTGCATCAGAATGATTATTTCAGCATTGATTGAACTCAGATTTCCTCCCCAAACTTTGATGGAGGCTCTAAGTGGCTCAGGTCATGGAGAATAAGTTGATTCACGTTTCCATCTTCTCCCTTTTCAAGACTGAGTTTTCTTCTTGAGACATTTTCTTAGGATTTAAAGTAGGAAGGAAGTTAATTGTTCTTGTGTGCATCTAGGCAGTCCAAGTACCCACAAGGACAAATGGCTGCTGGAACTCATCTGCTCTTTCTGCATCTCAGAACTGTTAACTCCAGAAGCCTCTGCTGAGGTTTCCATGGAGCTTTGGGAAAAATCTGTTTGGAGCCTCCAGAGGATCTGCGGATGTCGATGTGACCAAGAACAAGACACTGAAAATCCAGGAGCAGAGTCTGCGTGTGCAGAATCCTACACAGGGCTGCCCTGACCATCCAGTGATGACCTGGCTCTTAAATTATTGCTCCTTCATGATCTGCAATTCTCCCAATTTAGTAAATGACAACACAACTAGTGAGTGCCTCCAGGGCCCTGGCAATTCAGAGATCAATAGAAGAGTCCTTCTCATTGAGGGGCTCAGGGTCTGTAAGGAAGGTAGGAGCTTTGAAATAAGCTAACGCAGCCTGAAGAAGGTGAAGAGGCATCACTAGGTGATTTTTGAGCTAGGTTTTGAAAGCTGAGCAGGAGCTTGGTCAAAAGAAAAGAGAAGGCTGACAAACGCAACGCGTTTACAAAGGCAAGGGCCCTGTCTGCTGTGGCGGGGTGTGCGATCTGGAGGAGGGTGGGTGTTGCAATGGGCGCGGCAGGCTGCGCCAGGTCAGGAAGGCCTGTCCCTTCATAAGCCGAAGGATGAGGTAGTGTGCCTGGCAGCAGTTTGGTGGAGAGGCTGGGGTAGGAAAATTTTAAGGGAGAGGGACCAGAAGTGAGGTTTTGGCCGTAGTCTCAGCAAGTGTTGAAGGCTGGGACTAAGACACTGACAGCAGGATCAGAGGGAAAAGAACCACATTTCAAAGGCTTTTTTTTTTTTCTTTTTTTTGAGTTGGAATTGACAAGATTGGAAGTGGTTGATGAGTGAGAAGTGCACAGAGGTTTCTAGTTTGGGGGACTAGGCTGACGGGCTAGTTCGGAAAGAAACCTCTCCCTCTCTCTCTCTGTGCCTGTTTCTCTCTCTTAGCCTCTGCTCTATGTTTCTGTATACCTCTGTTTTCCTCCAGGACACTCTATCTCTGTCTTTGTGTCTCGCTTTCTTGAGGTGTCAGCTTCTCGGTACACATCACAGCTTCCTTCTCTCTCTAATGACCTACTTCTTCACCATCCACATTTGCTCTGCTCCCTGGCAACTTCAGATGACACGTGCCTTTGACTTCA
This sequence comes from Miniopterus natalensis, assembly GCF_054644295.1. Lineage (NCBI taxonomy): Eukaryota > Metazoa > Chordata > Mammalia > Chiroptera > Miniopteridae > Miniopterus > Miniopterus natalensis. The sequence goes on along the minus strand of NC_142088.1, from coordinate 29,306,430 downwards.
ATACCCCTCCTTCAATCCCATGAACTTCTGTCACTTTCCATTCCACTGTTCATTATAAAATTCATTCCATGTTTCTTCATTCAAATTTCCAACAGAATCTAACTAGACCAGCTCTTCTTTCTGTGCTAGTTCAGAGAGTCATCAGCCTGACTACTTATCAGAATCACTTGAGGGACTTTTAAAAAAATACCAATGCATGGACCCACTGTAGACCACTGAATCAGAATCTTTGAGGATGGAAAGCCCAGCATGTATATTTGTCTTAAAGTCCCAGAAGTGATACTGACGCACAAATGGGACTGAAACCACTGCCATATGACAAGTCATAATTTATATTTCATAGCAAAGACTTTGAGTCAGGTGCTCATAATTATTCCAGTTTCAAATGGGGAGAAGGGAGGTGGAGTGGGGAGCTGGGCCACACTGTGCAAAATTTGGCCATCCAGGGGCCATGAGTAGAGAGAGGTCCTCTTAGAGCAGGCTGTGGCCATGCAGGCACCATGAAACGTGTTTGCTGCAATGACCCTCTGAGGGATCAGTGTTGAAGCATGCATGCCTCCTCATGGGGCCTCTAATCTGAAAGGGAGGAGGCGCCTCCTGCTGAGGTGACAGACACCTCAAGTGAGCCTTGGGGGAACACAAATGATTAGTCGGATGAAGAAGAGAAATAGGACCACAGACAGATGAGAATATCTCAAACATATCCAATGATTTGGGAGCAGGGAGGCATTGTAAGTTTGCCCTTAAAGCATCCTCCAGCACCCCTTGCCAAACCCATAATAATGCCTCCAAAAACTCCTTGTTTCTTTATCCTGGAAGTGATCTAAGCCCCACCAGGACTTGAAGGGATGTACAAGCCAGAATAGGCGAACTGTGGAAGGAAGGCGAGAGATGAAGCTGGAGAGTCGTGCAGAGGCTTGATTGTGAAGCTTGGTGGTCAATTTATTAGAGTAGTAGCTACGACTTATTAAGCAACTACATGCCAGGCACTTTATATACATTATATCATTTGATCCTGAGGTCATTATTATAACACTCATGTTACACACAAGGAAGCAGAGACTCAAGTAACTTAAGTTTACTTGTCCCAGTCACAAAGCTGGAGAACCGCACAGCTAGAATTTGAACATAACCATTTGAGATCTTTGCCTTTAAATTTATAAAAAGGGAGGGGGAGGAATGGTATATTTGGAAATGAAATAAAAACACACAAGTACTTATGTGGCTGAAGATGTTGCATAGTGGATCATTTTAACACTCAAGTGGTTTAAATTATTCATAATTATATCTGTATAGGTAAATGTTGTATTTTATATACTATATTTTTATTCTTTTCAAACATTTTAGCAATAAAAAGAATACTTTTCTTAAACAAAAACTAGTGTGGATGCTCAGAATGTGAAATACATGAAAGGGGAGCCTCTCAAAGTGCTTGGAGGCAGGAGGTTGATGAGGTGTCAGCATCATTTCTTCTTTCTTCTCAAACATCTTCCCAAAACTCAGGAGTTCTGTGGCTCTAGCCTATGGTCCCAAATAATTTTTAGAATCCTAAGATTTTTCTACACACCACTTAAGCAAACGGGTCCAGGCAGCAAACAAATGCCACATGCTGGTGACAGAGGTGTATCTTTGCCACAGTGGAATGCTGTGGCCGTGCAGAAAGGTGGGCCCATCCCATGCATGCTCCAGTGACCTTGAGGAGGGCAGAACCAATCACAGACCTGGTTCGTGCCCACTGCCAGGGCAACCACCTCCTTAGAGAGGCTCTGACTTTGGTTGTTGGAGGACACAGAAGCAAACAGTGGGGTTAAACCTTAGCTTGGATGGGAGATTGTCATCAGTTCTTGGTGAAGTCCTTGATTAGCCACAGCAAATGATAAAGTAACCCAGGAACAATGCCCCATTTTCTTGTTTTAGAATTCTTTCCAAGGGGGAGGTGGGAAGCATCATAAAGTGATCTACACCTGTTCAAACATTTTATTGCCAGCACAAGCCCAGCACACTCTGGTGACCAGTGGTGTCCTGATTTGCTGGGACTGAGGAATCTCTGAGGGAACTGGATTTTTAGTACTAAAACCAAGAAATTCCCAGGAAAAACAAGATGAATTGGTCACTTTACCATAACCCAAGACACCACAAAATTTTAGGTTGTTAAGGGACCACACTTAGGGACTGATGCTGCTTTGGAGTTCACAGAGAACAAGTCACCTTTCTATATTGTAAATGTACTCTTTAACAACTAAGTCAAAGTATTTGTGTTGCAAATTTGACAAATACACTTGGTGTCTCAATGCAAAGAAACAACTTTATAAACCAATTAAACATGCTTGAATATTCACTTACTGCTTGTGATGGTTCATTTTATGTGTCCACTTGACTGAACCATGGTAGCCAGATATTTGGTCAAATATTATTCTAGATGTTTCTGTGAAGATAATTATTAGTTGAGATTATCATTTATATCAGTAGACTTTGAGGAAAGCAGATTACCCTCCATCATGTAGGCCTCATCCAATCAGTTGCAGGCCTTAACTGAAAAAAGACCATGCTCTCTGAGGAAGAGGAATTCTGCCAGCAGGTAGCCTTCAGACTCAATCTGCTACTCTTCTCTGAGTTTCCAACCTGCCAGCCTACCCTGCAGATTTGGGGCTTGGATCTACACAGTCATGTGAGCCAATTTCAATTCTTTCAGTTCCTTAAAATAACTGTATTCTCTCTCTCTCTTGTCTCCCCTCTCCGCCCCCCGCCCCCGACACACACACATACACATACATCCTATCAGTTCTGTTTCTCCAAAGAACCATAATACACTACTAATACACAATTTAAGCCATCTCTTCCAAGTGTTTAGTTTTATAATTACCAGGAATGATAAAAACAAACAAACAAAATAAGAGGTCTTACTAAAAACTAATAACCTGATAAAGTTGTTTGTTTGGACCTTTAGAAGTTTAGAGGAATTTTCCAGCATTGCCTTAGAATTTGGCAATAACTACTTTTCCTTCCATGACTATTTATTGCGTCCTCCTATAGCTCATCACACACTTGTGCATTTTGAACACAGAATGAACCTACTACATGAGCAGAAACTGTGGGGGTACTGGGGAGGAAGACCCTTTGTAGATACCCAGCTTAGGTCATTGAATCAACTCGTCACACAGACTGGATTTTTCTTGACTCTGACTTTGTTGTCTTTACTTTTCTGAATCCCAAGTACAGCCTTTTCCACAGCCACCTGAGCCTGCATCCAGTGGCTTATCAGTGTAGAGATTCCAGTGACAAAGTTCTCATCTTCCTTTCCTCCTCTTCTTTAATTCAGATTTAAACAAACGGATATGCATTTATGCTTCTCTTGAAATCTCCCCAGTTTGCTTTTCTGGGTTCTTCTGAGAAATAAAGTTTGTTTCCTTTCTTTTACCCTGCACACTGTTGTATGCATGTTGTGTATGTACACACATAAAATAAAAATTCTGAGTTTTTATTTCATACAAACAAAATGTGCAAGGATTCCTCCTCATTTTCTTCATTCCACATCCTGATTCTGAGGTGGCTGATCTAGTTGACACGAGGTCTCTTCTCTCCTCAGTGACTCAAAGTTTTTTGGAGAAAACTTGATAAGCAAGCCTTAGCCTTGTTGCACCTCAAGAACATTTTAGATTTTTAGCTGATTTTCATTCTTAGGGCAGCTTTTATTGCAGCCTGGGCTTGCTCCAGACCCCCTTCTTCCTCTGGGCCACATTTGAAACTGGCCTTTCTATATAAAGACATAGGTACATAAAGAGGGATTGAGAGATTCTAGCTGGCTGTCTATCCATCTCACTCCTAGGAAGGTCATAGTCCACTGCCCATCACCAGTGATTCCTGAAGATCAAAGCACCCCCCCCCACACCTCCCCACCCACCCCACCTACCCCTGGCCAGATTGTTCTGAGAGGTTACCATGATTATCAGCCTGGAGGTAATGGGCAGATCTTGAGAAGAAGCTCTGACAGGGTTTAGATAAGATCACTGCAGAGCCTCAGGGCAAGTAGAAATTTTTCTCATGGGGCGGTTGGGGGCTGGGGGACTGTTTTTGCTAGCTGGGTGGGGCAGGGATATTTGGACATTCGCAAGGATCAGGTTGGTCCATTCAAATGTCCCCATTCCAGGTCTCAGGCTCCTACTCTTTCCCTATCAGGGCCCTCACTTCACCATAGGAGCACTTTGAGGCTGCACATTTTGTCTCTTTTATAGTCTTGCCACCCTGTAACATTCAATCCTCGATGTGATTTTCTTCCTTTTCTGCCTTGCAGCTGCAGGAGAGAAGAGGCTTTTAGAAGCTGCCATAGAGGCTCTCTGGTTTTCATAACATGCTTTCAGTGGGCAATTAGCTTCTCTGAGCCTTTTTTGCAAACTTTCCAATGCCATCAAAAGCAGCCACCCCATAAGCCCTTATAATTATCATTTCCCCATTACTAATCAGGTACGGCAGCCACCTGATATGCCAACACCTTGCCTTCGACCTGTACTACATGCCATTTAAGCCCAGGTGATTGTTTTAGCAACCGTGACATCATCACATGCCAGGGATTAGGGACACTGAGTTTCCCACCGTAAATGGGGATAAAAAGTTCTGTCCTGAAGGTCTGCTGTCTAAGGGCACAACCACTGTCTTAGCCTGGCTTCCTCAGAACCTGAGGCAAAATTTTATGTGCTAACACTTTGTTGTAAGGTGGAAACCCAGGGAAAAAAAGAAATGAGTCGGGGAATGGACAGTAACAAACACAAAAAGGTGCAGGACAGTGCCAGCCAGGGCCTCACCACAAACATTAGTCTTGAGAGGATATCTCTAGAGAGAGAGTACGAAAATAACTGCATCTTGGAATAGTCTATGAGGGAGAAAAAACAAGCAATTTATATGCATGAAATCTCTCATTTTGTGTCTCCCATTGGTCAAAGTTCACCCAGCTGTGGCAACTTTCCCCTACATCTGAATTGAATCAACACCCCCTCCAGGTAGCCACTGGAGCTTCTGCAAGTTCGATCCAGGCAGCATGTGGCCACAATCATCTGTTTTCCTTCATTGGTCAGGTCTGTTGAAGCTTCTTAGTCTGTTGGGACAACCCTAGCGCAGCAGCCAGGCCTTGAGGCTGTGACAATGGAAGGCCTGCGCTAGGGCCCTGCTGGTTAAGGAAGACGGCTCATGGCCAAAGCCAGGCTTTAGAAAACAAGTGAGGATTGAGTGGATCTGGGTGGCACATAACCTGGGCCTGGTATATTCATTTTTCCCTTCAAGGAAGTACAGCTTGATGTTAAGCCCACTTCTTAAAGGTGTAGCAAATTGGTGCTCTACCTTTCTTAATGAGAACCTTTCTTCATTTCAGAATTTCATGGACTCGGGACTGGAGAGGTCTGTGCAAATCATTTGGATCAGCCTCCATATTTTTCAGATGAGAAGCATGAGCTTTAGAAAGCTTAAGTGACTCTCTCAAGTCAAAGAGTAAGTAGAGAAGAGAGGTTGCCTACCTCCAATCCAGGTGTCCGTCCACAATATCACACTGATATAAGGCAGATGGAAGGGGGTTAATTGGCACACTACTTTTGACTTTATCAAAGTCTTGAAGGTGTTGGCTTAATGAGGTGATGTCTAGAAGCTGTTCTAAGAACATGGAAGGAAAGGTATTTTGTAATTTTGAAGCACTGTTGTTGGTTTTGGAACAAAAATTCTTTAAATAAAACTAGCCTGCCTTGTTAGTGAATCAAAGTGAGTGTTATAAAAATCAACATTTCCAAAGGCAAGACCTTGTCTTTGGACATGAAATAGAGTAGAATAGAGAGAAGGAAGTGCAATAAACAAGGTGCATGTGTCAGATGGAGTTACTGCCTCCCTTTAATTCTAAATCAATTATGGACAACTCTCCAGGGTTGGTGCAGGTCTCCTTCCTATGTCCTTATGTTCACACTGAGGTGGAAATGTAGCCCTCTCTACCCTTTTTAGCACAGCTCTCCACTGAGGCAGCATTCTTAGCTGCCATAAAGGTCAATATGCACCTAGAGCAGAAACCCCTCGCTCCTTAGAAATAACCTCATTTCTAGCAAATCTGGTTGCTTTGCTCTTGGCAGACATGCTGACTGCTGTGGCACCTGGAGACTCTTGCCCTCCTGACAGGTGTGCTGATGGTATAAAGACCTGAGATCCACCTTCTGACAGCCCCAATTTCTGGAGCTGCAGAAGCTGCACTAGGATGTGCCTATCTTCTTTTATTTTATGTTCCAAATAATATCCTAGGAAACTTCTTGTTTTTATTTCCTGTCTGAGAAAATTAAAAAAATAATTCTCATTCAAGTCTGTTTTCTATCATGTCTTAAATTAGCTTGGCACCAATTTATGGGAGTATGTGCCCCAGCTCTGTGGGGGGAAACTGATGAGTTGGCTTCCAGTTTCCATGAGTGGATGCCAACCATGGTGTGCCCTAGTGCTGGCTTCAGATGCTTTCTGCCAAGGGCAGAGTTTCACTTCTGAATTCATAGCAAAGCAAGCCCTGAGCGAGAAGACAGCTACAGCCAGGAGGGAAAACAGCATCTCTTTAAAACTGTCAGTTCTTCTCCTTTTATCCCTTTACACTATTGATATGCAACAGGAAAAACACAGATTAAACTTAGTGAAGTGTGAGAAAAAGCACAGGAAGTTTCCAGGCAAGACTGTCACATCAGCAGAGCAAGCAAAGCATTTAAACTAGTGTTTCCACCGTGGAAAGGATGCTCGCTTCCAGGGCCTGCCAGGTGCTACACTAGATGCTAAAGACCTCTCCTGGATTGCAGGGAATTATGCACTCACTTTTGTGTATGTTCAGTTTCCAATTTTACCACTTTAAGATTAAGAAAGGCTATTGCCCTTCTGTGGCACCACAATGCTGAAGACTGAGCTATATATAATCACGCACTTCTGTTGTTTCCTGAATTATGCAGGGTGTTCTTTCTAGTGAATTCTACTTTGGAGGCTTTCTGAAATAGTCTATTTATTACCTGCTGCCCAGGAAAATCCATTGAAGGCTTGCACAACTGGAGCTAAAAAATAAGACTTTACCCACTAAAAGATGCTGAGCAGGCTGCTGAATTGAACCCTCTGGCAGTGTGCCTTTTTATATTAACGAAGCTTGTTGAGTGTAGATGCTTCTCAGACCTGGGAGGTGCAGTAAAGCCTGGAGAAATCCAGGAGGGGCAATCTCCAAGTCTTTGATAGATATTGGAGGACTTTCTGCCTCTTCTTGAATATATGCCCTTAGTAGAGCAATTCAGGTAACAGGACAAGTGATATTCCTGCTGTGTCTCTGAGATTAGGATGGATATGGTAATCTAATGCCTCTGTGGGCACACTGAGGGTCTCGACCTCCTACATTAACACAGGTGCAGAATAATCGCCAAAATTGGGAGCAAGGGTGTTCATGAGCACTATGCACTAGGTCACTAGGTAGATGAACTATGTCTTATATTTGAATATAAAATGCAAAACTATAGAATATCATAATGAGGATATTGACATTGTTATAATCTCCTCATTTATATGTTTAGAAATTGTATTAGTAATAAAATACAAACTCTTTAAAGAATAATATTCTAAGAAACAAAACCTCAGATATTTCTGAAAAGCATATGCAAGAAGGCATTCATTATAATACTAAAATGGCCTAAAAATAAGTTAAATGACGGAAAATCTCTTATAGGAATACCATTCAAGTTACTGTTGGGTGGTGGGATTAGAAGTAATCTTTATTTTATTTTTCTTACTTTTATTTGTATATTTTTATCTTATCTCCAATTCAATATTACCTCTATGATAAACAAAAATTATTTTAGAAGTGTTTCTTTGGGTGTGAATATGAACATAGCCTGAGAGTAAACATACAAATACCTAGAATGTTAAGAATTACCTTTTAAAAAGGTTGGGTTAGTTTGCTGACATGTGTTAGTTTGATTGCTACTCCATTAACAGAATATAGGTACACGTACATAAATATTTTTAGTTGAGATAATGGTAGATTCACATTCAGCCATTGTAAGAAACAAAGCATTTTGCCCAGTTTCTCCCAATGCTAACCTTTTGCTAAACTGTAGTATAATCTCACAACCAGGATATTGACATTGATAAAATGTATGCACCTTATTCAGATTTTCCCAGTTTGCTTTTGCTCATTTGTGTGTGTGTGTGCACGCACACGCACGTGCGAGCATGTGTGCATGTGCATTAAGTTCTGTACAATTTTATAACCCGCATAGGCCTGTGACTACCACAGTTAAGATCCTGAACAGTTCCAACACCAAAAGGATCCCTTGCATGGCCCTTTTATCACCATACCCACCTCTCTTGTGCCACCTCCCCAATCTCTCATCTCTGGTGACTTCCAATCTGTTTCCATTTCTAAAGTTTTATCATTTTAAAAATGTCATATGAATGGAATTATAGACTACGTAACCTTTTGGGATTGGCTGTTTTCACTAAGCACAAATCCCTGGAGATTCATTCAAGTAGTTGCAGCCATCACAATAGTCTATTCCTTTTCATTGCTGGGTAGTATTTCATGTTACGTGTGTGCCAGTTTTAACCATTCAACTGTTAAAGGACACCTGGATTGATTCTTACTTTGTTTGGGCTATTACAAATAAAGGTGCTATGAGCATTTGTATGTAGGTTTTTGTGTGACCATATATTTTCATTTTTATGGGATAAATACCCAAGGAATGCAATCATATGGTAGTTACATGTTTAGTTTTACAGGAAACTTCCAAACTGTGTTCCAAAGTGACTGTATCCTTTTACATTCCCAACAGCAATGAATGAATGTTTTAGTTTCCCCACATTTTCCCCAGAAGTTGGTATTGTCACTTTTTTATTTTAGTCATTCTGGTAAGTGTGTAGTGAAATTTCATTGTGGTTTCAATGTGTACTTCCCTAACAGCCAATGATGTTGGACATCTTTTCCTGTGCTTATTTACTACCTGTATATCCTCTTTGGTGAAGTGTCTATTAATGTCTTTTTGCCCATTTTCTAATTAGATTGTTTGTTTTTAACTCTTGAGGTGTGAGAATTCTTTACAATTATAGATACTAATCCTTTGCCATATGTGTGATTTGCAAATATTTCCTCTCAGTCTGTAGCTTGTCTTTCCATCCTGTTCACGTGGCCTCTCACAGAACAAAAGTTCTACATTTTATGAGATACAATTGGTTGATTTTTAAAAAATATATCTTTATTGATTTCAGAGAGAGAAAGGGAGAGGGAGAGAGACAGAAACATCAATGATGAGAGTCATTGATCGGCTGCCTCCTGCACGCCCCTGACTGGGGATCAAGCCCACAACCCTGGGCATGTGCTCTGACTGGGAATTGAACCCCAGTCTCCTGGATCCTAGGCTGATGCTCAACCGCTGAACGACGCCCAGCTGGGCCAATTTGTTCATTTTTTTCCTTTTATGGATAGTGTTTTGGATGCCAAGTCTAAGAACTCTTTACTTAGTCTTAGGTCACAAAGACTTTCTACTATCTTTTTTCCTAAAAGTTTTACAGTTTTGTGTTTTACATTTAAGACTATCATGCATTTTGAGTTAATTTTGGTGTGAAGTGTAAGGCTTAGGCCAAGACTTTTTTTCTTTTTTCTTTCTTTTTTTTTTTTTAGGATGCCCAACTGCTCCAGCACCATTTGTTGAAAAGGTTATCCTATTTCCACTGAATGGTTTTCACACCATTGTCAAAAATCAGTTGAGTATATTTGTGGAGGTCTGTTTCTGGATGTCAATAGCATTTTGACACAGCACCTTCCTCACATAGGGAGATGGAGAATGAGAGTGACTGTTTCACTGTGCATGAAAGAAGAGGACTGTCTGTGGGGTTATTAGTGTAATAGAGCCAAATGGAGAACGTGAGTGAGCACAGACCTGGCCCACAGAGGAGACATCTGCCTGGCAACTGCTGAAACATCAGACCTGAGCTTCAAAAAAATTCACTCTTGCTTAAGGCCAAAGACTGTGGTGAGTTCTCTGCCTCCCTGTTGTCTCTCACTGCTTTATCACTTAAAGACTCTTGACTTCTCACTATTTTCTGCTACAGATGATCAAAGACTAATTTTTAGGATATCTCTTTCCATTTTCAGTGTTTGCCAGAGGCTATAATTACTGCCTTCAAAGTAGTGTTTCCTCCTGTTAACCCCCTGCTGTCCTCATATTTGCAAGTGTCCAGACAGGTAGTTGAGCAGATGCCTCTAAAGGTTTTTTCATGCCAAGAGGGCACCATGAATCTAGGAAACCTCATGACTTATTTTCTAGAAACCTAGCCCTACTCACTTTACCTCAAGCAGGTGCTCCCTGTATTTTCTCTGAATCAGTATGACTAACATGACTTTGTCTTGAACTTGCTCATATTCTTTGATCACCTGGAGAGATGGTTGAAGGATAAACTGACTGCAATCTGGAATGCTCCCCAACTATAGTTGCTTTCACCTTTATTCTCTTTACCTTGCTCTCAAGAATTTAACTCCTCTTAATCAGAATAATCTCCAACACGGATGGGTACACACAACAAACACTTAAAATTTCTTAGGAAATGAATCACCTTTCTCTCCTTCTCTGTAAGACACTTATGCCCCTGTGCTTTGATTTTCCCCCTGGGAACCTCTTACTTCCCTGTTCATGTGTCATAACATGCATGGGGAAAAGTCTCTCTCACCCTCCTTCATGTCTTCTTTTTCCTCATTATATTTTAATTATATTTCTTCTGGTCTTCCTTTCTGTAGGGGTAATGAATTATAATTTTTGTAGTTTGAAGTATTTATGAGGACTGACATACATGTTTCTATTATAGATCCTTGAGGCTGTTGGCAGGGAGAAGCTGTAGGTGGACTAACTAGAAGTGGAGCATCCTATGTAACTGGCTAGTGGTGCATATTTGGTTTTCTCTGGTTGATCCTAAGTTGGAATCAGGGACAAAAATTATTAAAGTTATCAGATATCAATCAAATCCTGACCACTTGGGGATGATTGTTACAGGGGTACTGTTTGATTTTATAGACTGATTGCTAGAGATAGGGGTCTAATTACCTGGACTGGTTACTATAGATAATAAGTTGGCTTTCTGGCCTAGTTGCTACAGATTGTGGGGTAGATTTCTATTTTTGTATATAGAGACTAACCATTGTTCATTTGTATAGTCAGTCTCTCAAGAGTTTAAGTAACTTGTACATGAACAGATAATAGTTAAGATTCAAACTCATGCTACAACGAGAGTATGAGTTTTACCACATTGATATGCTATTTCTGTGGAGGGATCCCAGGGAAAGGGTAGCAGAGAAAAACGAGTTGACAGATATGGTTGCACTTCAGCTGATACCTGCTGGTAGACACTGTTGGTTGCTTACCAACACAACCCCCATCCACTTCCTAAACAAACTCTGATTTTATTCAGGTATTAAGTCCCTTTGCTATGCAACAGGATTGCCCCTGGGGAATTGATCCCTTCTCCAATTCGAGAAACTCTGATTTTTCTAAACCAAAAAGTGTGCCGCATCATGGTCACCTTCTCCCTCCCCTGCCACTCAGTTATAAATATATGACTGGATTTGACCCAGAAAGAACAGAGAAGGGTTGGTGGATCTCTCTTTCCAGCTAGGTGGCAACCAAGGAGCACATATGCACCCTTTTGCCACTGGTTGTCATCATTGACCATAAGCATGACCACCCTTAGGTGAAATCAGTGCTGTGGGTAACAGAATCAAAAGGCAAAAAGAACCTAGGTTCTTTATAACATGAATGAACCACTGACTCAAACAATTCTACAGCTTCCCTTTAACTTCTCTTACATGAAATAATAAATTTCCTCATCATTTAAGCCAGCTTCAGCTGGGCATTCTGATACATGGAGCCAAAAGCATCCTAGTGGGCACAGCAGCCTAGCAACAAGTCTTTGCCTTCATACTCTGTTCCAAGTCCAGTGGTAAAACCTTTGGACATCAGTAAAGCAAGGTGGACAAGAGTCATTACACTGGGCCCAGAAGGCCTGCATTTGAAGCCAGCTCCACCTCTTTCTCATTGCTGACTTTGGGCAAGCTCCTTAATTTCTCTGTGCTTCACCCTTTTATCAGTAAACTAGGGATAATGATGATGCCTAACTCATAGGATTGTGATGATTCTTGGAGCTAAAATGTGTCAAGTGCTCAGAAAAGTGCTGGAAAATTATAAGAGCTACAAAAATGTTCATTATTGGTATTATTATGAAAAACTTAGCAAATATTCCCTAATCTCTCTTTCTTCCAGAATTTAAAAAAACACACAACACCTTTCTTTTTACTGTATAAAATTTTAAATCATTTCCATTATTGCAGCTAATGAGTCCAGTCCAACTTTTTCACCTCTGCTTCAAATGTGTAGCCAGGTTCCAGCATGCCAGGGGCAATCATATAAAAAGGAGCCATTCTGTCTCCTTTCTTTACATGCCTCATGATCTGACAATTGAACAGACTTACTTTTGCTTTCACTCTGCCTCTTCTAATGTTTTCTTTTTTAATAATCTTAATAACTATTGTGTCAACATCTTTCCTTTCAAAGTTGTTGAGAAGCCACCACTTTTAGACAATGTGTTCTGTGGGAGCTGGCACTAGTCCATTCCTGACTCCAACACTGTTCTATCTCCCTTTCGATGGGGAATGCTCAACCAAGAAAAGAGAAACTGCTACCCAAGTTCTTACTCTGTGCCAGATACTGCACTAATTATTTTCACTATTTCTTAAATAATATATTTCTATTAAGACATACACACAAATTGAGTGACTTTTGGGGAGTTCTGTATTAGTCGGAATAACGTGGGTTATATATGACGAACAAATAAGCCCCCAATTTTTGATGGTTTAAAATTACAAAAGCTTGTCCTTCCCTTTTATCTACATGTCCTCCTCAAGTAAGTGGGGATGGAGAAACAGTGTTTTATATCAAGAGTCAGCATACTTTTCCTTAGAGGGCCATTTGGTAAACACTTTAAAAGTTTCCAAGCTACATAGTCTCAGTTGCAACAACTTAATTGTAACCTGAAAGCAAGCATGTGTAGAAAAATGGGTTATGGCTGTATGCCAATAAAACTTTATTTATAAAAACAGTCCGCCAACTCAGGGCCTGTAGTTTGCCAATACTTGCTGTACAACATCCTCACTTCAGGACTCAGGCTGGTAGAAGCTCCATCATGTTAAATGCCACCCATCACGGTGGTAGGAGGAACAGGACTGTGGAGAATCAAACCCCAGCTCTTGCATGCTTCCCTTGGAAGTGACCTTTATCACTTGCACTCACATTTATTGACTATAGAAAATCACATGGCCACACCTAAGTCCAAGAGACAGCAGTGGGGAAGAAACGCTGCTGAGGGCCTAGAAGAGGAGAACCAGAGCCTCTGACTGCAGCAGTCATGTCTGTCACATATTGCATCATCCTTTTATTAATTTCTTTTCGTGGCTGTATTTTGCTGAGCTTCACATTCCTAGTTGAGGAAATGAGTTATAAAGCTGTGGTTTACTGTGTCCTTATAGGTTTGTTACTCAGCTTTTGGATAAATTGGGCCTCTTTTCCTCCTTTTCCTGCTTTTCTTGTTCAGTCTCTGGGCTTGTTATTACTCAGCAACCAGAGCACTAAAGAGCCAGAGGGAAAGTGGCGTATAAAATGCAAATTTGTTCACCTCATTTGAGGTTCCTAGACCTTGTACCACCATCTAGGAGAGTCTCTTCTGAGGGCCCATTGTCAGGCTTGGAGTTACAGAAATTTGCCTATTATTGATTAGTATCTAATTTACACAATCTATTCAAAGTATTCTTTGGGGCAGCATCTGGCCTGTGTTGGACAGTTCTGAATATTAGAAGTTGTGTGTGTGTGTGTGTGTGTGTGTGTGTGTGTGTGTGGCGGGATGAATATTCAAGAACCAATTTGGTTGGCTTCTCGAACAAAGCTTCATTTACATCTCATTACCATTTTCTTTTCTTCTATTTTTTCTTTACCTTTTCTCTCCCTTTCTTCCTAATGAATCCTGATGTTTTTGGAGAGTCAAAGTTAGTGTTAGGTGGGCCAGGTACAGAAACTAGGATACTGAGACTCACCAGGGCAGGAAGCCCCAGATGCGTAGCAAGGGGCAAAACTGGGAAAACAAGAACCTTGTCCCCAGGGTAACCTATCCTTCCCTAGAATATTGTTGGTCACTCGGTTTAGACGACCTGAACTTTCCTCCCTAAAGGTAACATCTAGGCCTCAGTTTTGTTTCAGCTCTAAGCCCAGATAAGCAGCAAAGCCAAACAAGTGACACCCAGTGGCTGACTCAGGATCAGCTACGTTGACTAATAAACCCTTGCCCTGGCACCAATCAATCAGTGGAAACGACAGCCCTGAAAGAACACACCTGGAAAGCTGATGAATATTCTATTAAGAGCCTCCCCTGAGACCTCCCTTAAGATTTCCAACTGCAAGAAAGAGATAAATACGCTCAGGTCAAAGGACCTAGCTCACACTCCCCACCAGGGGAGCACACCAGCACCATCTCCACCTCCACCGTCCCTCCAAGGGGACTCCGTGAGACTTGCAAGCAGGGGAGAAATGGGCAGCGGCAGCTCGTTCCAGGCTAACCCCCTGAGCCTGTCTCCAAGGCCCCCTTCTCTCGCTGACTTCTCAGGGAGCCAAAGCAGCCCAGCCTAGGTTCTCCTGTTGCTTCTTCTATGCTCCTCCTTGTTTCACTGTCGCAAGTATATTTTTGCTGCCATCATGGACCCAATACCCTTTGGCTCAGTGCTGTGTAGCCCTTCTCTTTCCAAATCCCCACCCCCTTTTAATAAATTTAATTTTTCTTTATTTACCCATCTGAGATGGCTATTTAGCCTACCTGTGCACCACCGACCATTAACCTATCAGTTAGGTTGGAGGGAGCTGGAATTAAGGGTGGTTTTTGGTTATGTTTCCCTTGCCTATGTGCTTAGTTATGGCTTACTCCAAATTTCTTTCTCATTCATCCATTCATCTATCCATCCAACTTCTAAATGAGTACCTGCTACTTGCCAGGTCTTCTGTTAGGTGGGTGATGGGGATATAACTGTGAATGATAGCAACAGAGTCTTTGACCTCATGGAGCTGAAACCTTTTGTAGGAAAAAAAGAGAGATAATTGATAAGAGACCTAAAGAATGCTGGATTGTAAGGGAGCATGTGGTGGGGGCATCTATCTCTTGGAAGGTAAAGCATTAGAGGGCTGAGTTCCCGTTACTCCGTGTGAATGAAGGCACTGTTAAGGGATTTTATTCAAATGATTTTGTTCTTTAACCTTCCCTTCCATTGTTTACGCTCCTGCTATCTTTGCTCTGCTTGGAGAATGGCAAGTAGCCAGCAAGTTCTTGGTTGATTTCTCACTTATCTGGGTTTGACTTAAAGATCAGTTGTCTTCAGGCCTGCTTCTGATAGTTGCCAGAAAGAGCTGGCTCTCTCTCCACCCGCTGGTGTACAGCATTGCTCAGGTGAGAGTTTCACACAATTTGAATAGAACTAAAACTTGCCAGAAAATAGAGGGAGCAGGACAGACATAATTTCTTTCTTCATTTTGTTATCTCCAAGGCTCGAGATTGAGGTTTTATGTTCTCTATCATTTTGTGGAGGAACTTGAGTTGAAGTGGGTAGAGGAGAGAAAGGATGGGTGTCCTAGTCTGCTCAGGCTGCCATAACAAAATACCATAGATTGGGTGACTTGAGCAACATTTATTTTTTCACAATTCTGGAAGCTAGAAGTCCAAGACCAATTCATTTTTTTGTGAGTGCCGTCTTCCTGGCTTGCAGATGCCTTCTTTCTTGTCTCCTTATGGCATTTACTTAGTCCTTGTACTTGGGTGAACAAGCTGTTTGTTGTCTCTTTTTATAAGGCTGCTAATCCTATCAGACCTTCGTGAGATCTAATTTAATCTTAATTACTTCCTTACTCTGAATACAGTCACACTTGGGGGTTAGGGCTCTAACATATGAATTTGGGGAGACACAAACATGTAGTTCACAACAATGGATTTGAGATGAAACACCTGAAATGAGGAAGGAGTCTCTCTAACTTCATTCTTGCTGTCTGGAAGATTTAACCTAACACCAATGACTTGTTCTCTTCAATTATGCCCATGGGCGTCACTCCCCAGGTTCTAGCTTAGATCCTCAGCCTCAAAAGCTGCTTCTGTTTGGGAGGACGAAGGTGCTAGAAGTCCTAGAAGGACCTGGAGTAAATGCCTGAGTGGGCAGTTGGAGTGGCGGCCTCCAGATTGTCCTTCAGACTGCAGTTAAGAATGATCACATTTCTGGAGCTAAAACCAGGGAAGACTCTGGATTCAGATAAAAATATTTAAAATTGAAAATTTTCCAGACAATACGTAGTACAGTATATGGTTGCTCTAGGGTGGGTGCAGGAGACAGCAAAGGAAATAGAGAACCCGATAAAGGTAACAAAATAAGGGAAAAAGAAACCTGGCTGAGGGGCAAGATCTAAGTTTTACCCATGGCTCTAAAAAAGAGTTGAGGTTCACATGTATGTACTCAGGCCCTGCACGCTTGCCAGAAGACCTCCCTTCTGTATTTCCCCTGGGCCTCAAGACTGCTGTTAGAGTTCCCCCAACTAGATTTCCCATGTCTCTCTCTGCATGTGAACAGATACTGTAGGAATTTCTGTTCTCCCCAACCCCCCCCTAGTGCGTCATCCAGAGCCAGCACCTGGAAGCAGAAGAAAGTGTGGTCGGGACAAGCAGTGGACTGAACTTGAACCTCCGAGGCCTGTGTTGTAAAGCTTTCTAGGTCCCTGTTTCTGGGGACAGATTGCCAAGGTTTCTGTAACTCCAGAAAATGTGCAGCCCTCTCCCAGGTCTGCTATGTAACATAACCTCGGAGGGTATAATTCGCACCAAAGTTTACATGCATGGTGCCCCAGGTTTGTGCAATGCGCAGCCTGCAAAGCCATTCGGAGTGACCCTTCCTCTACCCAGTGATTACCTAGTCCCAGAGGAATCAGTTACTGTGCCATGGTCTCTGACAATAGCAGGAATGGAAGCAGGACTAAAAATGACAAGGCCAGGATTTACTCATGTGCTTGTGCAAAAAGTTTTATTTTTCTCTATGATTTTTTTGACCGTGATATTGGAAGTGACCTGTGCTCTCATGGGATCTCCAATCATCAGATTTCTTTAAGCTTTGCAAATGGCAATTTGCCTAAGAAATGTAATTATTTATTTTAAGTAAATGCTGTTTTCACTCCCTTGAATGTCTAAATCTCCTCTGGGAAAAATAGGTTAATAATTCTTCTATTGACAAGGCTGACTTGATCTAGTCTGCAGTGGACCCAGCATGTGCAAAATTATTCAAATTAGGGCTGAAAAGTACAAGGAAAATGTCCCTGCAGCTTTCAAAGCAGCAAAAAATATTTTTCCATAATTATTTAAAATCTAGCAATGGGTGATACATGCTAATATTCAAGAATGTTTAAACCAGTGGTACTCAAAATGTGGTTCCTCCAGGAGTATTACCTAGGAACTTGTTAGCAATGCAAATTCTCCCTTCCTACTCCAGACAGATTGAATCAGAAACTCTGGGAGTGGGCCTAGTATTCTGTACTTTAACAAAATCTCCTAGCAACCTTCATGCTTGCTCACATTTGAGAAGCAGTGTTTCAGGCCCAGAAAGGTGATGCTCCGTATTATTTGCATCAGAACCCCCTGGGGAGCTCTGCAAAATCTGATGCCCAGGCTACACTCCAGCCAAATCAGAATCTCTGGGGGGTGATCTCAGGCCTAAGTTCCCAGGCGATTACAATGTGCACCTGAGGTTGAGAACCACTGCTTCAGGAGCAATCATTGTCAGACTTTCTCATGTATAGAAATGACCTGGAGTACTTGTAAAGTATATAGATTCACCCCCAGAGATTTTGATTCAGTGAGGCCTGCAGCAATTTATATTTTTTGCCAATTGTCCAGTTGATGCTGTTGCAGAAGGTTTATAGACCAATCCATAAGGAACATGAGTATAGACCCACGATTGCTTAAAGAATCTTGAGGAAGGGCTGGGCTTATGGGTAGAAACTAAGAAGCCATAGCCCTGAAGATTAAAAGTTGTAGGTGAAGGGAATTCAACTCACGATTGCAGGGAGAAGGTGGGAAATAAACTGCAGAAAGGCATGAGACTGTTTCCTGATAATGTCCCTGTCAACCATTGCTTTTATTGCTCTGGGGAGCTAATGAGCTCTCTTAGTGAGCAAAATAATGATATCGAAGACTGACCAAATAACCTCTTGAATTACACTGTCCTGTGTTGGGAGCTAGCACATCCTAACAAAGCGAGTCCACAGACCAGGAGCAGCAGTATGAATGTAACAGACTTTAGAGGCAAGTGGGCCTAGATTTGAATTTAATGTCACCACTCGCTAGCTATGTGGCCTTGGCTAGTTACTTATCTCTTTGACTCTGTATTTTGATCTGTCAGATGAGGATATAGATACCTTCCTCACCAGGTCATTATGAAGATTAACATGAAAGGCACTTGGCACCCACTAGCCTCACAACAAAGAGTAGCTGTTGTTATTCTACTAACCATTTATCTCCTCAGAGTCTGCTTTCTAATTTATTGTACCAGATGCCAGCCCAGTAGTAGTTTTGACATCCTGAGAAATTCCTCCAACTCCTCTGCATAGACTCCAGAATTCACAAGCAGAGACATGAAAACCTGCCATTTAAATGAAAGAACTAAAAATTGACAATTAGGGATTATTTTTTATAAGCCCCGTGC
This sequence comes from Miniopterus natalensis, assembly GCF_054644295.1. Lineage (NCBI taxonomy): Eukaryota > Metazoa > Chordata > Mammalia > Chiroptera > Miniopteridae > Miniopterus > Miniopterus natalensis. The sequence continues at coordinate 29,287,643 of NC_142088.1, read as the reverse complement.
TTGATTACGTACTCCAAACTATTCTTGAGCCCGTGGAGCAAACTATACCCATAGCAATTTGGTAAAAAGTTAACTTGAGGGGGAAAAATCTGAAATTCTTTCCCAGCTGTGCCTTAATTGTATGTTCAGACAGAGGATACATACATTTTTCACTGTGGTGACATCAAGGATCGATGCTGCTAAAGAGAATCTTAAGTGATTGATAGCATGTTTCCTTGTTCAAGAAAGTTTTTTCTAAGTTTCTTCTGATAAGCCTACAAAAATAAAAGAATATGGTGGATGAAAACATTAAGAATTAAAGCTGGGAAAGAATTCAAGCAGTTGCCCTGTTTATTTTTTGAGTTTTAGATGGAAAGTCTAGCCCGAGGCCCTCATGATGGCCTGAGGCAGACGAAGGTCCATCAACCTAAGTTCTTACTTTAGGAAGAAACTGCTGCTCTCTTCCTGCCACCGGGTAAACACGGGTAAGCACAGGTAAACACAGGCAAACACGGGTAAACACGGGTAAGCTCGGGTAAGCGCGCTCCTCGGGTGGCTTTGGGAGGGAGAGCAGCTGGGAGATCACTCCCATCAAAATTACCCCTCAGACACTAGAAGATGGCAGTTGAGTCATCCTGTCTCCTCTTTTTTTGCAGGAGAAACCCCAGTTCCTTCAAACTCGCCTGGTAGGCTTGCTTTCCACCCTTTAATCGGCTCTCCTCTGTGTGCCCCGCCAGCTCCTTCCTTCTGGTCCCCGCCCTGGCCCCCAGGACTGGGCCCCGGCCAGGAGGGGACCTGGCCGTGCTGACAGCAATAGGGAAGCCCCTCTGTTTCCACGCTCGAGTGAGCCAAGAAAGCAGTGAACAGTCATCACCAACACCTCCCAGGCATTGTTCTAGAGGGTGTGGAAAACGCTGCTGGCCCCGGGGCCACACAGGAACATGGGATGGGAGGGGCTGGAGTCCAATGAGAGAATGCCTGTAGCCAGGCCGACGCAGGCAGCTCTGAGGCCCACTGTGGCCAGTTCTTCTGATTTTTAAAAAAGTCTCCTTAATTTATTTATAAATTGAGATATAATTGACATATAACATAATAGTTTCAGGTATATAAGGTAATGATTCAATATTTGTATACACTGCAAAATGATCCCCAAAATAAGTTAACATCCATTACCATATATAGCTGCAAAAAAATAATTTTTTCTTTTGATGAGAACTTTTAAAATCTATTTTCTTAGCAACTTTCAATATGCAATACAGTATGATTAACCATAATCACCATGCTGTATATGACATCCACATGACTTATCTATTTTATAACTGAAAATTTGTACCTTTTTTCACACTACTATTGTTTTTTTTCTGTTTTTATTTGATTTCTGCTTTTATTTTTATTATTTCCTTCCTTCTGCTCACTTTGGGCTTAATTTACTCTTCTTTTTCTAGTTTTTTAAAGACAGTTGCTTACATCATTGACTTAAGACTTTTATCTTTTTCACATAAGCATTTATGTTATACATACATTTCCCTTTAAACACTTCCTTAACTGTGTCCTACAAGTTTTAATGTTGTGTCATCATTTTAATTCAGTTCTAATATTTTCTACTTAATCTGTGTTTTTTTCTTTGATGCATGAATTATTTAGAAGTTTGCTGTTTAATTTCCAAATACTTTGGATTTTTCAAACATTTTTCTGTTAATGATGACTAATTTAGTCCTATGATTGCTAAAGAAAATGCTTTCTATGATTTTATTCATTTTAAAGTTGAGGTTTTTTTGTGGCCCAGTATACAGTCTTTCTTGGTGAATGGTCCATGGACACTTAAAAAGAATGTACATTTTACTGTTTGGGGGATATACTGTATTGTTCTGTAGCAGTTTGTCTGGTGGTGTAGTTCAGGTCTTTCATATTTTTACTGATTTTGTGTCTACCTATCAGTTCTATCAATTACTGAGAAGACAATTGAAAAAAATATATAGACTTGTTTATTTTCAGTTTGTCAGTTTTTTCACTGTGTATTTGAAGCTCTGTTATTAGTTTCATACACATTTAGGATTTTTATGTTCACTTAATGAATTAATTATTTTATTATTATAAAATTTCCTCCTTATCGCTCATAATATTTCTTTTTCTAAAATCTATTTCATCTGATATTAATGTCTCTAGCTTTCCTTTGAGTAGTGTTTAAATGGTATATCTTATGTCATCTTTTCATTATTACCTTGTTTATGGATTTATATTTAAAGTGTATCAAAAAGACAACAAATAAGTGTTGATGAAGATGCGGAGAAAATGGAAACCTTGTGCACTGCTGGTGGGATTGTAAATTGTTGCAGCCACTATAGAAAACAATATAGAGGTTGCTCAAAAGTTAAAAATAGAACTACCATATGACCCAGCAATTTCACTTCTGGGCATTTATTTGAGGAAAACAAAAACGTTAATTTAAAAACATATATGCACCCTTATTGCAGCATTATTTACAATAGCCAAGGTATAGAAGCAACCTAGGTGTTCATCAATAGGTGAATGGATAAAGATGTGGTATGTATATATACAATTAAATATTACTCAGCCATAAAAAAGAATGAAATCTTGCCATTTGTGACAACATGGATGGATCTAGAGGGTATTATGCTAAGTGAAATAAGTTAGGCAGAGAAAGACAAACACCATATGATTTCACTTATATGTGGAATCTAAAAAGACAAAACAAACACAACAGAAATGAACTCATAGATACAAAGAATAAGATGATGGTTGCCAGAAGGTAGAACAAGGAGGGAGGGTTGAAGCAAATTAAGAGGTAAGACCTAGTTATAAAATAAATAAGTCATAGAGATGTCATGTACAGCATAGAGAATAGTCAATAATATTGTAATAACTTTGTATGGTGACATATGGTTACTAGACTTATCATGGTGGTCACTTCTGTAAGGTACATAAATGTTGAATTATTATTTTATACACCTGAAACTAATATAATATTATATGTCAACTATACTTCAATAAATAAACACAGTGTAAATAGCTGGGACTTGGTTTTCTATCATGTGACAATTTTGCTTTTTAATTGGAGCATTTTGACAATTTATATTTAATGTTATGTTGATATTGTTAAATTTGTATCTACCATCCTTTTTTGTTCTTGTTGTTGTGTTTTGATTTTTTTAAAAATATGTCTTTATTGATTTCAGAGAGAGGAAGGGAGAGGGAGAGAGAGACAGAAACATCAATGATGATCGGCTGCCTCCTGCATGCCCCCGACTGGGGATCAAGCCCACAACCCGGGCATGTGCCCTGATCAGGAATTGAACCCCGATGTCCTGGATCCTAGGTTGATGCTCAACCACTGAGCCACACTGGGCAGGGCTGGGCTGTATCTACTATCTTGATCTTTGTGTTTTGTTTGTTTCATCTGTACTTTGTTTCTTTTTCCTTTGCCTAAAAAACTTCCTTTAACAGTTCTTGTAGGACACATTGCTGGTGATGAATATTCCCAGGTTTTGTTTATCTGAATTTCTGGATATAGAATTCTAACTGATGACCTTTTTTCTTTTCCTTTTCCTAGTTCTTTAAAGTGTTGAACCATTGTTTGGCCTTCTTCCCTGTATCATCCATCCCCTTGCCTTCCCCTAAGAGGGTGTTATCACTATTCCATATTTTATATTCATTATTCCTTTGCTTTTTAAAGAATTATTTTATCTCCTATGTACAGATCCATAAGTAGTATTTTTTTAGTTTTGTTTAGTTTTGAGCTTTAGATTTTGATTTGTGATAACCTTGTGGAAGATAGATTGGTACAGGAGCAAGCCTGAAGGCAGGGAGACCATTTAGAGGTGACTGTCATAATCTAGAAGAGAGGTGATGAGAACCTGGATTAGGACAAGTGAAAGAGGAAAGGGTCAATATTAACTATTCCAGAGACAGATTGCTGAAACCAAGGGATCATTTAAAAGAAATATAAGCCCTGGCCAGTGTGGCTCAGTTGGCTGAGCATCTTCCCATGCACCAGTTCAATCTCAGTCAGGGCACGTGCTCTGGTTATGGGTTCATCCCCTGTAAGGGGCGTGCAGGAGGCAGGTGATCCTTGTTTCTCATCAATGTTTCTCTCTTTCTCCATCTCCCATCTCTCTCTAAAAGTCAATAAAAACATATTTAAAAAAAAGAAATATAAAGTTAGAGCTTCTTTAGATATCTCTAATACTAGAAATATAAAACTGTTTAGTTTATTGATATAGTTTGTATTTTCATCCTTGTTGTGCTGGTGGTCCCTATGGCTTCCAGAGAACAGGGAAAAGCAAACTCACACACTTCCTCCCTAGAAGGTCTGCTCTGTGATTTTTAAAGATAAGTAAATAAAATCTACTTCTGAGTGGTGTTTAAGGTGTGGTATTTTATGATCCTACTAAGCAGCTGATCAGATCTTGGTTTTTTAACTCCAAAAACAAGTCCTTCCTTCTAGGCCATAATGTCTTGAATTTACCACACCCAGACTTTTCTCATATTTTTTTAAAAACAAAAATCTCACCATCTTTTTGGAATTTGTCTGTGCAACATTGCTATTGTTTTCAGAGTAACTTTCCTAAAACCCAACAATTTGAGCAATTTTTGCAAATTGTAGTTAATTTGAGGCTGTCTACACTAGGGGAGATTTTTAACTTTAAAATAAGAAGTTGAATTAGCCAGTTTTATTGGGACTAGAGCAATTAACTTGTAATTTGTGGTTGGCTCTAAACAGCCACTCATTGGAATGGGCGTCTGGATATTCCAAAAGGCCTCACACTGACCTGAATTAGGCAATTTGAGCAAAGCAGAATGGCTTGGAAGAAGCATTCTCCAGCCAGGAGGCCACTATGCTATACCAATTAGACTTGGAAACCGGTTTGACTTTGCTGGGTAAGAAAACAACCATACAGCAAGAGTTTAAAAAAAAAGAAAAAAGTGATCATGTGAAAAATATAGGGTATCCCCCCAAGAATGTACACACACACACTTGGAATAATTATAAAGGCAGTGTTTATTAAAATACATTTCATTTTCAAAATTGAGCTATCAGCTGTTAAAGTATATATATTTTTGGGGACCCCCTGTATAAGTGGAATACAGTAATAGATTAATTTAAGTCATCTTTCTAGAGTCAATACCCCTTCCCAACTCCCTAGACATTCAGTTGTCTGCTGGCAGGGTCCCTCCATTCTCTTGACAGAGTGCATATCACACTCAGTTTTTTTGCTTTGTCAACCTACTAATTCTGTAAGTTCTTTGGGTGCAGGGATTCTTAAGCCCTCACCATTATTTTCCAGCCTTTCTCAGCATATAGTAGACTCAGGAAATACAGAATGAATGGAAAACTTTAACCCATAATTTTATGCCTAGTTATAACTGTTAAGCTTCTCTTTGATGCCATCCTGGTTTTCAAAAGGAAAGACTCTGAAGTATGTCAGATATTAAAATATTTATCTTTGTCTTAATCTCCTAGAAGATAAATATCCAACTTCCCTGTGGGATAATAAAAATAATAGGTACATAACAGTGAATATTTTGGTGGCCTATCAGTTTACACAGATTAATTTTATTTTCACCACAACCCTCTGGGGCAAATGCTATTATTATCGCTGTTAGACAGACATGAGCAGAGCAAGGATGGTGAGCGGGGTGTGCAGACTCACCCGGGCAGGAAGCCCCGGATGCCCAGCAAGGGGCAAAACCGGGAAAATAAGAGCCTTGTCCCCAGGGAAAACTATCCTCCCCCAGCATATTGCTGGTTAGCTGTTTAGGCCCCTAGCATTTCCTCCCTAAAGATAACATCTAGGCCTCAGTTGTATTTCAGCTCTAGGCCAAGAAAAGCAGCAAAACCAGATGCCACTGCCTCAGGACCAGCTGCATTGACTAATAACCCGCTGCCCTGGCTCTAACACATCAGTGGAGACCAGGACCCTGAAAGAGCGCCCCTGGAAAGCTGATGAATATTCATTGAGACCCTCCCCTGAGAACTCCCCTAGGATTTCCACCTGCAAGAAAGAGATAAATACACTCAGGACAAAGAACCCAGTGTGCGCTCCCCACCAGGGGAGCACGCCAGCACCATCTCCTTCCCCCTTCTTCCCTTCCAGGTGACCCCATGAGACTTGCAAGCAGGGGAGCAATGGGCAGCGGCAGCTCGTTCCAGGCTAACCCCCTGAACCTGTCTCCAAGGCCCCCTTCTCTCTCCGACTTCTCAGGGAGCCAGAGCAGCCGAGCCTAGGCTCTCCTGTTGCTTCCTCCATGTTCTTCCTTGTTTCACTGTCGCAAGTATATTTTTGCTGCCATCATGGACCCAATACCCTTTGGCTCAGTGCTGTGCAGCCCTTCCCTTTGGATACCCCCATCCCCTGTCCCCTTTCCTTCAATAAATTCAAATTTTTAAAATTCACTGTCTAAAATGACTATTTAGCCTGTCTGCACACCCCTGACCTTAACCTTTCAATCATCATTATAAAAAATAAAGAAACAGAGGCAGGGAATTTAAGTCTACTTGCATATAAATTTTGCCTTTCTTATGAAAGAGGGAAAAAAGCGCTAAGGACAATGACAAAAAGGTTTCTCCTAAACTTCAGTGTAGATAGTAAAAATAAATGCAATAAAAAGGAGAAGAAGAATTCATTCCTGAGTAGCTTAGAATAGTGCTTACATATAGATTGCATAACAATCTATTAATAAGTTCCTAAAATTCATGTGAATGTGGAACTATGTTAAAGATAAATTTTAAGAAGGATCCAAGATAGCACAAAATTCGCCTCCACCAGGTGGCACTAGTGCCTCTAACTGAGGGTCATGGGTGGGCACATTTTCTGATTGCATTGTCAGCACCCTTGGTAAAAAGAGTCCAACACTGGCGATCAGTGTCCTAGGCCCACAGCTTTGTATCCAGGGCTAACTGAGGAGCTGTGAGGCACCCACCAGTGCACTGTTTTGCTATAAGAGGAGGAAAATTCTCAGGTGCATGGTCACTGTGGTGTAGTGTGTCAATGTAAGAAACATTCAAACCCATGAAGAATTTTGAGCCAAATTGTTGACAATTTCCGGGAAGCAAAATCTCAACGGATTGAGCTAATGCTCCCGAGAATGGCAGTTTTGCAACTTATTTTATACATTCCGCTCAAAAGAGGAGACGTGTGTGGGTTACATGAAATCCATTGGTGATAGATTAGGGAGGCAGGAGAAAGCAAAGCAAGGAAACCTCTGGGGTTAGATAAAAAGTAAAATGATAGACACACGAGTCCTTACACAGGTGGGTGATAGGATAGTTAACAGTCAACAATTAATAACAATGAGGGGGTCTGTGGTGTCTGCAGAGCAGTGCCTGTGCTTTGAGGGGTCCAGAAAAAAGGAAATTACTTTGACATTCCAAAGATATGTTATCATAGATGCAAAAAGACAATATACAGGCTCAGTTAGGGTAAAGTCTGACCTTTGTCGGGGAAGTTGCTGGCCTAGGACATGACTACCCACTGTAAGCTGCTTTTCGTTAAAAAGTTTTCATTTCAGACCATCCTTTGTGGTTACTTTGAGTTTGCAAGGCCGCCACTCAGGCCTGAGCTAGTCAGGTTAGCATGTGGCCCCTTTTCGTCCACAACTGGATAGATGCAGGTCTGTTTCAAATCCACATCCAAATGCAGATTTCTTTAAATCCCAGCCCTACCAATTACTACTTGCAGGACCTTGTGCAAGTTACTTAACCTTTCTGTGTTCCAGGATTCTCATCTATGAAATGAGGAAAACGGCTATACCTACGTTTTTCTGCATCACCTGTTGTAGCAGTGCTCTGCTCAAAGAAGGCCCAAAAAAGTATTTAATGAAATGGAATTAATAACATGATCTTTCAGTAACTGGGAACTCAAGTGCAATCAACATTTTACTTGGCTCAGAAGATACCATCAAGGAGAGGAACTTGAGTTTCAGTTTTAAATGCTAATACGAAGCTATGACTATTGACTAGATGTAAGATGGTCATGAGAAGAAGAAATACAGATTTAACATCTCCAATGAGCTAGTCACTCCTCTAGGTGCAGCTGCTGCAAAGATGAGCCAGGCAGACACTCCCCTCACCCTCATGAAGCTTATAATCTAGCAGGGAAGACAAACATTAAACAAATAATGACATAAAAGCAATCAATTACAAAGGTGCAAAGTACCAGGCCTTACAGGAATGTAAAACAGATGAATTTAATCTAGTCTGGGAGTGACAGTAAGAGCTAATCAGGTAATTAGCCCAAAAGAGGGTGGATAAGAGTTCCAGGCAAAAGAAATAACATTTGCATAGGCCCCTGATTGGGAAGGAACTTGCTCGATTCAAACAGCTAAGAAAATTCCAGTGTAGCTGAGAGGAAGAAAGAGTGGGACAGAGAGGCTAGGAGCTGGAGAGGTTGCCCATTGGGCAACAGGAAGTATGAAAGGATTTTAAACAGAGAAGTGACATAATCAGATGTGCATTTTTTAAAAGGTCTTTGTTACGACTGAAATGGAGAAGCTGGATTGAGAAGGTAAGACAGGTTTGGGAGAGACCAGTACAGAGGCTTTTGTATTATTTTAGCCAAATGATGATGGTAGCCTGAACCAGTGTGGCTGGGAGTGGCTCTGAGAGACACTTAGGTGTGCATTTGCTGATTAGATGAGTAAGAGAGAGGAATCAAGGCTTCTGGTTTAAACTTGAGGATTGATGGGATTGGCATTTCCCAAGGTGGAGAACACTGGAGAAGAGGCGGTTGTGAAGGAGAGTTCATGTGTTTATTGCAGGATATTTTGAGTTTGAGGCACTTAATAAATATTCAAGGGGAGCTGTTGAGAAAGTACTTATATGTATGGAGCTAGAAAAAAAAAAGATTATGTAATTTTCGATGTTATCAGCATACCGATGTAAATGGAAACTATGATGAGCCCTTCTAAGGAGGCAGTGAATGAGAAGACAAGATGTCCTGGGACAGCACCCTGGGGAACCCCACTGTTTTCTAAATTGGTAGAGATTAGGAATTTAAAATTAGAAATGAAAACAGAGAAGGAGCATCAGAGGTGTAGGAGGAAAACCAGAAGGCTCAGTTCCCCTCCCCCCAAAATGATTAAGAAAGAGTTAAGGGTCAGTGGTATTGTAAGCTACTGAGAAGTCAGGAAAGTTGAGAGCTGAAACGTGTTCTTTGGATTTGGGGACAAGAAGGTTATTGGTAACTTTGGTGGGATCAGTTTTTATGGCACGCTGAAGGCTGAAGCCAGGTTGGGGTGAGTTGAAAAGTTAAATGTGAGGTAAGGAAATGGTGATAATATACACTAAAAACATTTTCTAGAAGTTTGGCTAGGAGGTGAGGTGCGGGGAGGGCTTTTTTAAAATGAGGGAAACATGAGCAAGTTTAAATGCTGAGATAACTCAAGGGTGGGATGGGGGGTGGGGGGGGAGAAAGAGAGTTGAAAATATAGCAAGAGAAAAATTCCTTAGAAGGCAGCAGGGAACAGAATCCAGAACACAGGAGGAAGAACAACTTCCCCATGAGGACAGGATGAGACAAACTCAAAAATGTTAGTGGAATAGGTAGCAGGAAGTTGGTGTAATGCTTATATAATGCTTGTGATTGTCTCTTAAATGCAGAGGGTGTCATCTGCTGATAGGGTGGGAGCAGAGGGAAAATTAGAAGCCGTCCAAGTGCAAACTAAACAAGATGAGAAATCCAATAAGGCTGGTTATCATAGACTTATAGTGCCACAAATAGAAGGACCTGATTTTCATGGCCCTTAGGCTACACAGAGACTGTGAACTGTTGTATTCATTCACTCACACATTGTTATTGTGCGTCTGCTCTGTGCCAGACCCTCTGCTGTGCACTGGGTTCTGCCGGACAGATACATACCAGAAAGCCTAGGGCAAAGTAGTTTTGGATATTTGATAAGAGAGTGACTTAAGTGAAGGGCCACTGAATCTTAGCTTGTAGGGGGGGAAAGCTTTTCCTCTGGCCTTTAGGTTCTGTGGCTGGGTCTGAGGATTCAAGTGACAAAAGACAGGTTAACAGGAGAAGACCACACACTTTTTTTGCTGTTAATATTTTCATGTGACACAGGAGCCTTCATAGGAAAGAAATGAAGGCTCAGCCCCAGCCAGTGTGGTTCAGTTGGTTGAACACTGTTCCATGCACTGAGAGGTCGCAGGTTCAATTCCGGGTCAGGAAACATTTCTGGATTTCAAGCTCGATCCCTACTAGGGAGTATTCAGGAGGCAGCCGATCGATGTTTCTCTCCCTCTCTGTCCCTCTCCCTCCCTCTCTCTCTAAAAATCAATAAAAACATATTTTTAAAAAGAAAGAAAGAAAGAAATGAAGACCTGGAGACCCAAAGAAGTTCATAGGCCTGAAAGCTCATATACCTTTTCAACAAAGAACAATAAATGGTAGTGATGTGCCAAGACAAAGGAAAAGGGTTTGGGGCTAGGGCAGTAAGTTGTGGGAAAGTGACTAGAAAAGATATGGGGAAACTAATGGGTTATAAGAGTTATTTTAGCAGGTCTGTTTGTACAGATTCATTTCATCTCCAGTAATAAGAATGCTTTCCTTTTCCCGGTATAGAGAAGGCATCTTTCTCATAGGAACTTCATGTCCTTTTAAGTAGAAAGGGGGAGGTCAGGGAGCCCTTCTTGCACCTGCTGTTTGTTAAGTTGTCTTCCACTCAAAATAATCAGTGTGCTAAAGTAGCCTATTTTGGGGTGTCATGTTCTTATTCCCTCCAGCTACATAGGGAGGAAAGTGAAGGACAGAGAGAACTGATGAATATGTAGATCATAGAGTAAGAAAGCCACTGCAGGTCCAAATGAAGTGAAATAGTGGATGTCCTGGGAATTTGCTACAACCATGGAAGAATAGGGGTTGTGCCCCGAGACTAAGATCTCTGAATTACTGGTGTGCAATTTTGATGTGGCTCTAAGAACTGGTGGCTTAGCTGAAGGAGAGAATATATCACAGCAGCCAGAGCGATCCTTTTAAAATGCAAATTTGAACACGTCACACATAAAAACTTTTGTTTGTTTGTAGGGAAAAGATTTTTTAAAATTCTTAATACAAGCAGTTTGGCCCTGCTAACTCCTTCCAGCTTCACCTCATAATGCCTCTTCTCAAACCACTCTGGTCTTCAACCTCAGGGCCTTTGAAAATGCTATTTTCTTGATCTGAAATGCTACCTTGTCCAGCTCTCAAATGCTTTATCAAGTTAACCCCTACTCAACCCTCAATATTTATGTATCAGCTTAATAGCACTGCCTCAAAAAGAGCCTCCTTTGCCCTCAGACTAGCTCCATGAACTTTTCCTTCATAGCAGTTATTACAAGTTAACATATATTTGTGATTTTTAAAAAAATTATTTTTGTGTCTCCCTTATAAATCATAAGCCCCATGAGAATAGCAACTATGCATGCTTTGCTTCTTGTTGTATCCCAGCAACCAGTACTGAACTTAGCACATATTAGGTGCTTTAAAAATATTTGTTAAATGAGTGGATAAACAAAGAAGTTAAGTGACTTGCCCAAAGTCACTGATTAGACTTGCTAAGAATAACAATATTAATATTTATAAAATGTGTTCATTAAATTTTATACCTTTGTGACTTTCCCATGTATGTCACCATGAGCGAGTGACACCAACAGACAGGACTGGTGGCAGAGAATACAAAAGCTTAAAGAGACAGTGATATAGAGCAGGGGGTAACACAGCGTGGAGGTTTGTTACCCAGAAGCCTTCTCTGGGGTTTCTTGTGCAGAATGAGGGTTGTGCCAGTGTGAGATGGTTGCCTTTCCATAGTCACCGGAGGCTTTATGCTATTCTGGTCTCTCCCCCTGCCTACCCATTGTAGAAAGTCTAGCTTCCTACGTGCCTGCCACCAGGAGCAAGGCGCGTGTGCAAAACAACCCCTGCATCTGCCTGAGCACTGCCCGCCAGGCTGACTGAAGAGGTCAGTTTCTCAGGAGCATCCCCGAGCATAACCCAGGCCTGCCTGAGGCCTCGACCTGCCCATCTCTCCCCTTATTATCTTGAGCTTTCGTTTAAACAGTTGGTAGCAAGATACTTTGACCTATTACCTGAAGGTTTTGTTCGTGTATTCTCTTGTAACCCTATGGCTCTTCTGCCATTTTGAATCCAGGGCATGGGCCACCCACTGGCTCACAGAAAAGAAGCAGCATAGTCCTGACCTGTGTTCAAATGTATAAGCCCTACAGGGAACAAGGCATTTTTAGGTGAAGTTAATGGATTTAAGAGAATACACAATGATGCAAGAAAAAGATTTTCCACCCCAAAGAACTGTTTGATGAGTCAAGGGTGGTAAGTTTCCCTGAGTGTCAGAAGAGAAACAAAGTACATGACCTGCTAGTTTGTTCCCAGAAAAAAATAAAAGACATCTCCCCCACACTCTACTATTGGATGGGAGATAACAGGAATTCTAGGTAAATAAGAGTAACTACCCCTAGCTGCAGGTAGAGCTTGAGGAAGCTTCAAGATGTCAGCATGGACATGACTATGGAGTTTGTCTTAATTCAAGGGCCTGAGGCTGCCTCACAGAGCACCCCCAACCCAACTTGATGTTGCTCTGAGGAGTGATTCCAGTTTGCTCATGAAGAGCACAGAACTGCTGAAGGCCCTTGGACAGCCCCCCAGGCCCCACCCCTGCCCAGCAACAGAGTGAGGCCTCACAAAGAACTTTGGTAGCAAGGATAGTCACTGCCTTAAGGGACCCTTTGGATGGGAACAAGATGCATCCAAGCAGCCATCTGGGGAGCCCAATCCCCAAGGGCCAGATGAGACAATCGATCTCAACCTGCTATTCCTTCTTTCTTCCTCCCATCATCTTGACCTCTTCCAACTTACTGCTGAAACCACGAACAAGAAGAGAGGGGAGAGGAGTGTCTTTGAATTGTCTAAGATTATGTTTCTGCCACTTGGAAGAATCTGAAGCTGATATCAATTGTAGACATTCACTATTTTCTAAATTAAAGAAATGAACCTTTTTTTACTGAGAAGTAAAACTTACATTTCTTGCATATTTGAGTTTGTGAACAAAGAAGCATATTCTATACACATATTGCTAGTTTTCTTGCATTAGTGCCTGGTCTCCATAGCAGGACTGCAAGATATTCAAGGCTGCAGAGTAGCTATCCCCTTCTGCCCTCTTTTCTTCGTACTCAGCACCTTGTACATAACAGGTCCCATTGTTGAGAGAAGACCTAGGGAACAGGCCCTAGCTGGTGTGGCACAGTGGTTAGAGTGTCAGTCTGTGCACCAAAGGGTCAAGGGTTTGATTCTCGATAAAGGGCATGTACTTGGGTTGTAGATTCTTGATCCCTGGCCCCAGTCAGGGTGTATGCAGGAGGCAACCAATAGATGTGTCTCTCTCACATCTATTTTCTGCCCACCCCACCCAGCCCTCCCTTCCAATCTCTCTAAAAATATCCTCCGGTAAGGATTAACAACAACAAAACCTAGGGAGCAGGATGTATATAGTTGTTTTGCTTACACGTTGTTTGCTGGAGGAGAGGATCAGTTTAAGAGTCTCTCGGCTCTGACTTCACTGTTAAGTTCTATAGGTTCCCCAAGCATTCATTTTCACATTAGAAGGTAAATATTTGTCAAGCACCTACCACATGCAAAGCCTTCCATCAGCCTCTTTCTGAGGATGCAGTCCTAGTCATTTAGGAGTTTGTTGTTGGAGATGTAGATGAAATGGAGCCGAGTAAAATGAACATGCATTGACTTTAGGACACACCCAGGAGGGTTTGTTGTCTGTTATTTTAAATATACATATAATCTGATGCTAAAAGTGGCACATGTTTATTTGAGGGAACTTGTCAAATTTAGAAGTAAACAGATTGATTACACCCATAAACTTGGAGCCTCTAAAATTAGAAGTAGGCAGTGCTAACATTTTGGTATATATCATTATTAATACATTATAAAAATGTATCATGATCTATTGGGGTTTGCTATTTAAAGAAATCCCTAATATATTAGGGGATGTGTGTGTGTGTGTGTGTGTGTGTATTTTTGCTTTCTCCTTAAAAGGGGGTGGTGGTATTGAGAGTTTTAGTGACCAAATATATTCAGTGACAAATATAGTACACTGGTGAAAGAAATTTGAAAATGTATTGCAGATTAGAAAAATTTGAAAATTAGGTTTTTGGTAGCTGGGTGGGGTGGAAAACAAAATAAAGTATATTTGAATCTAATCTGTGGCATATCCATGAAAATAGCTCTGTTGACTAACTTAAATGTCACTTCCTTCTCAATGTCACCTCTTACCTTTCCTGGACAGAGTTATCTAGCTAGTTCCTCTGAGCTCCCAAATAGTTTTATTATCTATACTTAATAATATACTCATTATTTTAATAACAATAATTACACTATTATTTCTATATTACATTTTAAGGAGGCAATGCGGTGTGGTTAAGAACACAGAATTTAGATTCAAACAGCCCAAGTTCAATTTTCAGCCTTAGTATTAATTAGCTTTGTGACCGGGAATGAGCTATTTAACCCCTCTGAACATGTGCCCTCATCTATAAATGGGAATAATCACCCCTACTTATTAGAACTGTTGTGAGAAACAAGTAAGACAATATTTGTACATGCTGACCCACCCCAAAACACAGTCAATAAATAATAGGCATAATTATTTTTGTTACAGAACTTGCCATGTTGCTTTGCAATCCCTGGTTTAGGAATGCCTTCCTCTCTAGACTGTGAACGCCTAGACAGAAGGCTTTGAGTCCTGACCTCTGTCATCCAGCCTCTCTCCCTCCCAGCAGAGTAGCTTGTAAGCGGTCACCAATCCCTGCGTATTTGCTGGAAGATTCATAGCTATGGAAAGTGCCAGATCAAATGCTTTCCCTCCCACCAGGAATTCTGTATTTTTACTGAGATTTTTCAGGATAAATTCTGTGAATCATTAACTATTATAATCAATATTTAACATGGTCATTTCCACTTTTAACACAAGCTAACATTTAATGAATGCTTGTTATGTGGTGGTTTTGTCCTGGTGCTTTCCGTTGTATTTAAGCCACCTTAGAGGCGGATGTTATAGCCTCGTCAACAGATGAGGAAAATGAAGCCCAGAGAGGTGCTGTGGATTCTGTAATTCCCTCCGAGGAAAGGCCTCGCTCCCCTTCCTTCTATGTGAGTCCCTCGAGATGAGGAAAAGAAGCCACTATATCTTTTTGTTTCTCTTTAGCAGAACATGTTATTTATTTTGCAATCTCTTTTCTCTTCTGGAAAAACAAACAAAATAAATTCTTGCTTCATTTGTGATTTTACCCCTGCTGAGGTCCAGGGCAGGATTTGTCCCCTGCAGAGCCCTGTTCAAGGATGCAAGGGAAGGCTACAGCACTCCACTGAGAGTCCCAAGCAGTAAGTATTTTTTTAAAGAGGGGTTTGAAATAGACTTTCAATATATTAAAATAATAATAAAAATAATTCGTATCTCATCGCTGTGTGTAAAAACAATCAAATCACCAGTGGAACCATAAAACTAGCAATAAGCTAAAAAACAATAATAATTGAGAGTGGGAGGCATTAAGTATTTTTTTTAAAAGCGGATTGCTCTCAAAGAGAATACTTTATCCCATATGATCTGCACTGTTGCATTAATGGAGTTTATCAATCATTTGTTCTTGTTGCCTACATGAATGAAAGATATGTTTTAAACATAAGAGAAACCTTGGATTTTTTTACTTCAAGGAAGCGAATTGGAGTCTTTCCAGATTCCACATTTGTTCCTATTGACCAGAAGTCTTCCGACTTGGGAAAATATTTTTATTTCCCTCCCCCTTTTCTGAATGTCCTACAAAGACCTGTGCTAGGATGGGAAACATTTTCCGGGTCCCAAAGGAGCCCTCCATCTGCCTGAAAGAGAGAGCTGAAGGGAGTGCCGAGAGGGGCCCGTCAAGAGGAGAATGGAGGTGCCCCAGAATAACTTTCTGGAGCGTTCTGCGCATTCTTCATTCACAGTAACGCTTACCACCTGACAGATAGAAGGGGATTCTGGAGGGCGTTGCATTATACCTCCTTCACACACATCATCAAAGACGCAAAACATGTCACATTAAAAGGACAACTGCATGGTGCCGAGCGTATTTATTCTTTAAAAAGTTCCTTTCGTTCACTTTCAGAATTAGACACAGAAAGAGCAGAAACCACTATACTAGATTGAGATCAATTGTTATTCTTCTCTAAGGAAATAAATAAATTAAAAGGAAAGGGCGTTGGGTCAGGTCCTTGAAATAGGAATTTTGCCTTATTTTTGCTAATATTTCTATCATAATAATAATAATAACCTAAAACATGTTAAGGAGAAAACTAATTCCACCTAATGAAACTCTCTTCTGATGTACTAATGAGAATTCACTTGTGAAATATGTAGTAAATTTTTAAACCAATTGAATCCTAAAGGTACTTGGTGGGTGCTTCAGCAGGACTTTCTGTAGTGAAACAGGCAGCCCCTCCTTGGAAAAATACTTTGAAAAATACTGTAATTGTGGACTTTGTCCTGGAATTAAGGATGACATTGGTTGCTTCTGGACTTAACTCTTGGAGGGAGATAATATTCTGGATGCATGAAATGAGTAATATAATGTAGTGTATTAAGAGTGGCGGGGTGGCTGGCCCTGGGTGGCTCAGTTGGTTGGAACATCGTACCTTGTACCAAAAAGGTTGTGGGTTCGATTCCCAGTCAGTCAGGGCACATACCTAGGTTTTGGTTAGATCCCCAGTCAGGGTGCATTTGGGAAGCAACAGGTCAATGTTTCTCTCTCTTTCTCTCAAAATCAGTAAACATATCCTTAGGTGAGGATTTAAAAAAAAAAAAAGAGCGGTGGGGTAATGCCTTCCTTCAAGGTACATGTAAGTACTCATTAAATGCTTGATCAGTAAGTGTCGAAGGATGCTACTAGTTGTTTGGGGTCATAAAAGTCATTAGGAACAGTCCAGAAGCAATGAGGCTCATTTGATCCCGCCAGGTGTGAGTCCATGTCTCCCTTCTTCCATTCATCTGTGGATACCTGGCATACGTCAGGATCTGTCCTGGGGCTGGGAATACAGCTGTGGACAGCCCAGAGACTGCTCTCACAGAGCTGACATCTTAAAAGCTGGAGAGCACAACAAACAAAGGCTCTGTACACCAGGCGATAACCTCAGGTAGTACAAGTCTCCATGTCTCTGGTTTCTCTGCATCGAGGTTGGGTCGTGCCTCATATGAGAAGCATCAGAGAGGGCCTCCCTTTGGAACTCTTATCCCTGCCCCCTGTCCTCGGGGGAGCTGAGTGGCTCCAACTTCATCCTCTGAGGCTCTCAACTAAAAAACAGAAATCAGAAGGGGGCTGCTGCACTGAAAAAACAACAACAACTCCTCTGGATAATTACCAAATCTCTTATGTCTTCTCTTAAAAAATGCTCCTTTAGCATGTTAAGCTCTAGTTTACTTGGCTGCATCTGCCATCAGAATAATCAGACTATTTAAAGTGAACAGATTTCTTTGGGAACAATGAGTAACATGATTGGTTCTATAGAACAGTAATTATATATAATTCTCCTGCCTTCCCTCACCACCCTTCTCCCCACACTCCTCCCTGTTTTGCCTTATATAATTGAGTGAAAAGCAGGGTCCGGAGCCTACGATTTCACCCCATCTAGCTTACATCATCCTCCAATACCAGACAATTTCCACCTCATTTGTGGCTCTATAAAAAGGGAGCTAGCTATGTCCTTCTAACTTTCTAAGTTAAAATAGTCATAATTTTCTTTTTATGTATGCATTTTTTTTTTTTTTTTTTGCTGTGCAGAAGGAGGGATCTTAAGTCTGGTTTCATCTATTGTCAACAATTCTGCTTCAAGCAAGGCCTTTAAAGAATCTACACATGGTGGGAGTCCCTAACCAAGAGATTAACTTCCAGCATCAGATTTTAACTGTCTGGGCTGTTGAATTTGAATTCACACCTATGACTCTGATGTTTGGATATCATTGCACAGCTAGTGTTGAATCTGTTTTCCAAGTGGGCCCATTGTTGTGTGAACCATTGTTACCTTTGCTCTGAATCAGCATGACTGGATCCCAGAGAACAAGGTGTGGAATGGAGCCAGGCCAGCAGCACTGAGGAACTGCTTATCCTTGTTGCTCCTCTGGGCAGGACCATGCAGAGTTGCCAGACAGGGAAGCCAGACAGCTGTAAGGGAGTAAGCCCAGTTGCCCAATTCTATGCCAGGTGAATGGAAGAAATGCTGTCAGAGTATCTTGAAGTACAACTCCAGGCCCCGTGACATAGTTGTGGCAGGACTGGGCACACCTAGAACATGAGACTTCTCAATTGGAAGGGAGGTGGCTGTTATGGAAGAGGGGTGTTTGGTAGTCTGTGGATTAAAAATCAGAACAGAACCTTGGCCAGGTGGCTCAGTTGGTTGGAGCATCATCCTGTACAACAAAAGGTTGCAGGTTCGATTCCCAGCTGGGGCAAGTACCGTCGGCAAACCAATCAATGTTTCTCTCACATTAATGTTTCTCTCTCTCTCTCAAAATCAATTAAAAAACACATATCCTCAGGTGAGAATTAAAAAATAATAATAATAGATAAATAAAAATCAGGACAGAATGTCAAGTGTTACTTACAATAAAAAACTCTGCCTCTAAATTAAAGGAAGACCTTTACACATGATCATGTGGAAAGATGCCCTCTGACACTCATTGAAGAGCACTGTTGTTATGTCCCCTAGAATAAAACGTCAACGTGCTCTGAAGAGACAACAAAATTAATTTTAAGGTTGCATCAAATATTGGTGAATGTATTCATCTGGTAATCAAAGTTTCCTCTTATTTCTTGAGTTCCAGGGTTACATGGTATATCTGTTGCTGCATAAAAAATTATTCCAGCTTAAAACAAGAAACTTATTCCACACAGTGTCTGAGGGTCAGGAATCAAGGAATGGCTTACCTGGATGGCCCTGTCTTAGTGTCTCTCTCATGAGGCTGCAGTTGAAATCTGGGCTGGGAACTACAGTCATCTGTCCTTGACTGAGGGCTTTCAGGATGGCTCACTCACACAGATGCTGGCAGGAAGCCTCAGGTCCTTACCACATGGGACTCTCTGAAAGCTGTTCAAATGTCCTCATGTCATGGAAGCTGTCTTCTCCCAGAGCAAGGGATCCAAGAACAAGGCAGAAGCCCCCGTGCCTTTTACAATTGATCATGAAGACATATACCATAAGTTCTGCCATATTCTATTCATTAGAATTAAGTCATTAGGTCCAGCCCACAGTCAAGTGGGGAGTGGAAATTAAGTTCTACCTTTTCGAGAAAGAGCTGTTGAAGAACTTTAAACTTTTCCACATAGTGTTCCTCTAGCATGTCAGAAAATGTAATATACTCAGGACCAGCTACAAGATCTGTAGAACCCAGTGGAAAATAAAAATGCAGAACCACTTGCTTAAGGATTGTTAAGGCTTTAGAGACAGTGACAACAGAACATCAAACCAAGTGTGCGCCTCTTCTAGGCGCCAGGCCCTGTGCTGCTTCCCAGGTCGCACACCCATGAAAGCCAGTCTGAGTATAGTGGTTAAGAGGATGGGCTTTGAAGTCTAGAATGTGAATCTCAGCCTACTACTTAACAATTGTTTAACTCTTGGGAAAATTACTTACTCTCTCTGAACCTCAGTTTCCATTTCTCTAAAATGGGCATGATTAATTTACTTGCCACTTAGGGATTTTGTGAGCATTAAATGAAGGAAATACAGTGCCTGGCTTATTATAGACACTTGAAAACTTGTAGATCCAATAACTACCTTTTTAAGGAATTTTAGAGGTAAAGAGAAAAAAACCCACTAAGTTAATAACTCATATTGATTATTTAGCTGATGGTCACAAAATTCTTAAAGTAGGAACAGTATCTCATGTTCACTGCAATACCTACCAGCACCTCTCTTACTTAACATGGACCCATATTTTCATGAGTTTGAAAAATGTAGCCTGTAAGCTACAACAAGAATGGCTAAGAAGATATGTTTCAGAAATGGCATGTTTTCAGCATTTGAAAAGGTAGGTCCAAAGGTACTGTTTTAAGAAAATCCATATAAGATCAATGTTTCATTGGCTCTCTTAATAGTAGGTATTAACAGAAATTGTTGCCATGAACCACTTTCTCTAAATAACTCAGCTGATGAGACTATTTTAAATGGGAGTTTTCCCATAGCAATATTCTCTTTGAGGGGCTCAAAAAACAAAAGCAGAAACTAAAACTGTTCCTGGATGAGGTCTTAATGCTGGCAAAATGATTTTATAAGACACTTGAGAGCTTTGGGCAGGCTTTCTGCTTCCTTTCTTATGCAGCTGAGCGAGAGCCAGCGAAGCAATCAATCAAATGGAATCTGTGCAAACTCCAGCCCACAGCTCGGGTGTGCTATGCGTGGACGGCGCTCCTGCTACCCTGAGGTGGAGGTTCCATTTGACACCCAACAACTGGCCTTCTTCAAAAACTGTCAACTGTTCCCACATGGACCTTCTTCCACTAAGCTCTTAACCAAAGCATATTGTTGGACCAGGACATCTTTGTTTATCTGACAAAAATCACAGGTGCCAGACCATGAAGTGGAGTCCACAGAACTCAGAAATACAGCACAGGGCCTTTAACTGCTACTGAATGGTGCCTGAAAGAACTGATGCGGATTCCAGGGGTGCCTCTCTTGCTGATTCTAAAAAGACGGTCTCATCAAAAAGGTGCCAGTTATTTATCTGTATGAGCAGATAAAAAGGAAACATTAAGAAAAATAGTGCAAATTGGATTCTTTTTGCAAACACATTAACACTGCAAAATAAACAAGCCAGGTATAGGTGTGAACAGACATTTCCCCCCCACTTAACTACAGGCAGAGCTGTGCTCTTAGCAATAGTCTTTTGCTAATAGCAAATAGCAAATATTTCTCAAGAAACTTCTTTATTTATCCCCCAATCCAAAATTAGTTCCTTAATTTGAAACAGCCATAAACAAATATTACTAAAGAAATCCCTTGGGCTCTCTTCTCCCACACCCTCTCCCCCCACACACATTTTTCTGCTGCTTTGTCTGTTCTCCACTCTTCCTGCCTTTGTGCCCCACACAAGGACCTGCAGTGGTTTGGCTTTCTGAATTCCTTTTGTAAGTCTCTTGAAAGATAGCTAAATTCCATTTTGACAGGAAAGAATTAAATTCACATTAATTTCAATCAATTATGTATTAAATCTAAACAAACTTCAATAACATCAAAGTATGGATTTTAGTATCCTACTGGTTTCTAAGGTCACTGGCAGCTCTTTAATTCTTCTGTTGGCTGGTTTTAGCTCCAACCTGCACAGTGAGTATAAATGGAGCCTCTGATTGGAGCAGCTGCTCTAGCAGACTTAAAGAGATCTCTCCTCTTCTCTTTTATCTCCTCTTGACTTCCAATCTTGCCACCCTTTTGTCATTTCCTACTTTCCTTCTTTTGACCTCCCTTCACTCCCCTTATCAACAAGGAATTCCACAGCCATGTGGCTTTCCTCTTCAGACTCTTCTCAACCCCATCTTCATAGAAAGGAATGTGCTGATCATTTGCCTGATCGCCCTGGCCTTTTCTCTGCTCTGCTCTCTATCATAGGGGGACTGCACTTTCCATCTTCCTTGTTCTCTGGCTTCCACAAAGCCTGAGTCAATGGGAGGCACTGGTGGAAGACTGTGGGGTGACAGGAGGAGAGAGCCAGGGAGTTTCTCATCCTCTGTGTTGAGTGCGTTCTCTGGCTGTGGCTGCTGCTTCTCCACAACTCCAGCTGCTGTCAGTTAGCCCCTTTCTTTGTGGTCTCAGTGTCCGCCAGGAATCCTCCCTCTGTGCTTCTGACTTCTCTCTGACAATCCTATCTTCCAGGCTCGAGCAAGGAGGTTAATGGCTTCTGATTGTTGTTCATCTTTGGGTTACCCAAGCCATCTGTACTTAACTCCTTGGTTCTGGTTCTTCCATCACATATATAAGAAGTTCCTGTATTTAATTCCCTCTGTTTGAAATACCTAGAGTAGTTCCTGTTTTCTTACAGGAGCCCTGACTAAAATAGGGGGTTCAAGATTATCAGAACAACAAACAACGGGGGTTTCCAGGTTGGTGACCACATGGAGGTTCTGGGACAGTGCCTGTGCTCGAGAAGGCATGGAAGCTCCACAACACTTTCCACACACCTGGTTCTTTGCATCTCTCCATCTAGCTGTTTCTAAATTACACCTTTTTATAATACACTGGCAATCTAAAATCAATTGAAGAAATTATAACCTCCTCTGAACTTCTCATACCTCAAGTCTTACGAAGTCTTCATAAGTTGAATCCAGATGACAAGTCCTCAGAGAATGGCAGAGTCATAAGATGGAATGAGCCTAGGTCCCTAAATCACCACAGGGAGGAAGGCAGCCTCCTGAACAGTGACACCATCTTCAAACTGGCACACGCACAAGGAAGAAACTGTTACTGCATTTGTGCCATTACCTTTTGGGTAATTATTTGTTATAACAGTCTACACAACTCTATTAGAGGAGAATATGAGTTGTAGGGCAAGAGATAATACTCAAGCAATAGCTTAAATCTTGAAAGTGTAATTTACATAACTAATACTCATATGATAAATATACATATTTTGATTGATTTTTGGGCTGATGAGGTTATCAAATTTACATAGTAATGGAATCTTCCTTGTAAACACTTTTAGACTACTGTGTCAGTAGTCCTGCCAACATTGAAAAGAGACATAAAACTCCTGGACACAAGGGGTAAATCATAATTCTGATGTAGGAAGACAGTAATGGTGAAAAGAATAACTAAAAACACAAAAACAAAAGAGCCCAGCAACACAAACCACCACAGCAACATCTCAGACCGGCAGTTCTCCAGAGTGGAATGCTGCTATGCATGATCTTATTCTGTGCTTCCTTTTGGGTTTTTATACACATGATAAGCCTTATAAAACTAACAGCTATGTGGATGAAAAAGGAGGTTCTGTGGAAAGTACCTCACAGGGTGATCTGATCACAAATTCCTAACTGGGCAGGTCATGGTGGGAAGGCACGCCCAAGGCATACAACTTCTTTAGTAAAAGTTTACCTTTGCCTTAAGCAAGCTTTGTCCATAGTTTCTGTGCATCTAGGATAACACAACTTTGAAATGCCTATTTTTAGACCCTTCCTTCTAAAGTGTGACCACTCTCGCCCTGGCCAGGAAGCTCAGTTGGTTAGAGTGTCCTCCCTATAAACCAAGGTTGTGGGTTTGATCCCCGGTCAGGTCACGTACAAGAATCAACCAATGATTGCATAAATAAGTGGAACAACAAATCTCTTTCCCTCCTCCATCTCTCACTCCCTCTCGCCCTCGCTCCCCCCTCTCTCCCTTCCTCTCTCTCTCTCTCAAATCAGTACATTTTTAAAAAAAGGTTATGTTAAAGTATGACCACCCTCAAGAGAGCAAATAATCTTGTTAACTATCCTGTAATCCAATTCCCTCCTTGATCTCTCCTACCCTCAAGTAATCTTCCTTGAATTTCCTCCTTAATTCCAAATGCATAAAAGAAGCTGCAAACTGTCATTTCTTGACCACCATTTATCTCAGCCCAGTGAGATCCTGCTTCCAGGCCTATTCTGTTTGGCTCAAGTAAATTTTATAAAAATTCTCTACAAGTTTGGATGTTTCTTACATTGATAGCTATCAAAACCCAATGTCAAAGGTGAGTTTGGGGTGCACATGAGGGTGCACTAGGGAAACAGATGGAACATCTTTTCCTCTAAGCACCTGGGACACGCTGTTGCTCGCACTCTCCAAAACGGGGAGAGGGTTTTCTGCTCCTATCTTACTAACATGGGCTTTACAGCAAAATGGTCTGTGAGATTTGTGAGTGACTTTCTCATTCCCATTTGGGTGGGTATGTCCTACCTGCTTTGCACCACTGCCTCAGAACTCCGGTCATGTGGTTTTGATCATCACTGTGTTCAATAATCCTGAATCTCACCTGACAGCAACACATCTTTGTTACTGAACCTGGGAAATATTTGCTGTAGAGCAGTAGTTTGTAACATTGAGTCAAAGTCCTTTTGGAGAATCCTTAGACTAGTCAGAGTCTTCTCAGAGAAATATGCAAATGTGAAAGAGCATGTTCACTTCTGCATGTGTGTGCGCGCTCACACACACACACACACTGACATAAATCTCAGCAGGCTTCTTGATTCCAGATTAAGAATCCCCTATGCCCCTGGCCCCACCACATGGTCCTTGGTCATATATTCTTCTTCCATCCATACCCAGCATGCCCTGGGTATTGTATATGTATGTAACTAGTTTTATGAATAACTTATTTTCTTTAAATCCACCTCCTTTTATTTATTTATTTATTTTTTAATATATCTTTATTGATTTCAGAGAGAGGAAAGGAGAGGGAGAGACAGAAACATCAATGATGAGAGAGTCACTGATCGGTCGCCTCTTGCAGGCCCCCAACCGGGGATCGAGCCCGCAACCCGGGCATGTGCCCTGACCGGGAATCAAACCCCGATCACCTGGATCCTAGGTTGGCGTTCAACTGCTGAGCCATGCTTGGCCGGGCTCCACCTCCTTTTAGATGGTATATTTAACTTCAAAATATAAAATCCAGTCCTGGCCAGTGTGGCTCAATTGGTTGGAGCGCTGGCCCATACACAGAAAGGTTGCAGGTTTGATTCTTGGCCAGTGCACATATCTAGGTTTTGGCTATGATCCCTGATCCCAGCACGTATGGAAAGGCAACCGATCAATCTCAGTCTCTCTCTCTTTCTCCCTCTCTCTCCCTTCCCTTGTCTCTAAGATCAATAAGCATGTCTTCAAGTGAGGAATAAAAAACAACAACAAAACCCAAAATCTGTCAGACACTCTTTGGAAAGATTCTTCCTTATTTTGGGCTTATCCTAAGGCAGATAGTTCCATGTCTTACTTTTAAAAGATTTCTCATAGTGACATTAAATGTTTCTGTACATAAAACAGTAACTTCCCCCTGCTGCTCTGCGATATCTCTCTTTCTTATTGGCACCACATGAGATGAAGTTCAGTGGGACAGGGATTTATGGAGTGCTGTTGTTGAATGTATGTGTACGTTGCTTTCCTGTGGTGAAAGACCCATGACAAAAGACTTCCGTTTGGGGATTGATTTGGGGCCTAGTGTAACATGTATCCTGTAATAAGTCACAACAGATGCTGCTATTCAGCCCCTGCTATCCCTTGTAGGTTCTAGGCTGGATAATTTTGCTCATTCCTTTGGCCTTTGCTATGGTTTGCCATGGACTGGACTCATGTTCATAACTCTGAGAAGTGCTCAGCTGTGAAATAAGTACTGGAAAGATGAAATGCCATCAACCCTGAGCCATTGTGATCTTTCAGTCCCATGTAAGCAAGAAATAAATATTTAACGTTGCTCAATAAATCTTTTGGAGTTTTAAGGTTCATTGATTAAACATATTTACGAATTGACTTGGGCAGGATGACTAGGAAAAACATATGTACTGGCTCTGAAGTAGCGGTAGAAACCATTATGGAACATTAGTGATAAGCTGAGTGGGGTTAGTCTTGTGTATTAGTTTTTACAGAAATGAGAATTCTTTAGCATTAATATATGAAAACATATACCAGAAGTGTAGAAAATGTCACTTCCAAGGTTGATTAAAAATAAAAAATTGGCTCTCTTTTTTTTTTCTTTCCTTATTTTATTCCCCTATCACCATTTATCACCCCTGTCCCTCATCCACCTCCACCCACCCTTCTCCCCCCCAAAATAGGCTTCTTTTAAAAAACATTTGTTGCTATTTGTTGTATTTGAGGATTGCTGTGAGAGGAAAGGGGTAATCTTTCAAACTGAGTGATAAGAACTATCTGGGACCATGAAAGAGGATATTGGAAAGGCTTTGTACTCATTCGTTCACTCATTCATTCATTTATTCATCCATGCGTGCAACAGACATTATTGAGTGCCTACTACATTCCAGCACCCATGTTAAACATAGGAATAAGAAAATGACTAAGACATAGCTCTGTCTTCAGGGTTGTCTGCATGCGATGCAAGGGTCTGATAAACAAGTAATTTGATCATGGTTTGATATTTTCTTTGACAGAGGAGCAGAGAACTGAGGAAATACACTTTTCTTGTCTGGGGGAATCAGGAGACCTTCTCAGAAGTGGTGATGCTGTCGAGAAAGAAAAGGTGTCGACCAGGGGAAAATGGCATCTCAGGCAGCAGAGACAGCAGATACAAAGGCAAAGGGAGAGCCTTAAGAGATCAGGAACTGAAATGACTTGATGCAAAAGGCCTGGATGGGAGTGTGGCGGTGGATAAGCTGGAGAGGGAGCAATGAAGTATCTTGAAGACAAAGGCTTTGGGTGTAAGAAGCCAGAGGCAAGGAGTTTGGAGAAAAGAGTATGACTACTTGAGGCAGCTAAGAGGTAGAATAATAATAAACCTCCCAGAGAGGTGGAATTCAGAAAATGACAGGGAGAGGAGTCTAGAATGATGTTTACTTCAGGATCAGGCAGCTGGATCAGTGGTGCCATTCACCATGATTAAGAATGAAGGACAAGGAATGGGGTTGGGATTGGGTGGAGATGATGATTTTTCTTATCGTGTTGTGCCTGAGGCATCTGTGAGTTTCTGTTCTGAATATATTGAGTCAGAGGTGGATGTTCAGTAGACATTTGAATATATGGAACTTAAGTTTAAGAGATACAAATTTGGGAGACATGAGTAGTTGAAGCCTGTGTGTGGGTGAAATTGGAGAGAAGAAAGGGTTGATAACAGAACCTAAAGTAACTGACATTTAAAGGGGAAAGGCAGAGACAAAGGAATGACAAATAATATTGAGAAAATCAGTGAGAACATTAAGAGGAAAATACAAGAGGGTAGCAAACACAAGTCAACAAAAAATGGTTCAAGACGGTAGCACAGTGTCATGTGGTGGAGGAGTCAAGTGATAGGAGGACCTAAAGCTGCTTTTAAAATGTGACTACTGACAGATCATTAAGGATGTGGACAAGATCAGTTTTAAGGCCTTCATAGGAGCAAAGAGTTGAGGTATGAAAGGGAGGTGAGAAAGTAGACAGAAACCATCTACTAAGTTTTCCAAAACTTGACTGGTGGGAGAGAGCTTTTAAGACCCAGGCTTCCTTTTCAATAAAGATAAAAATGCAGCCTTATTAGCCCTGGAAGGTAGCTCAGTTAGAATATCATCCTGATACACCAAGGTTGTGGGTTTGATCTCTGGTCAGGGGACATACAAGAAGCATCCAATGAATGCATAAATAAGTGAAACGACCATATTATTTTTCTTTCTCTTTCTCAAAAAAATCAATAAATAAAAATTATAAAAAAAGAAGCAACCTTATTACCTCAAAATTTTGATCAGAAAGAGCCCCCTTTTCCAGTGGATCACAGCTCAATCTTCTGAATATTTCCACCCATCAAGCAGACATTTTACTAACAATTTTTTACTTACATTTTTTTTTCTAAGAACATAGTTATAGCATAGTATAAAACATCATCCACTCCTCAGGACATCGATGGCCTGCTGAGGTTACTAATGTGGACTACTGAGGTAACCCACTGAGGTTACTAATGTGGACTTCACCTGGACACCTCAGCACAGTGATAGGGGCTGGGGGTTACAATCTTTAAATTTCAGGGTTAATTTTACAAGCAAGGAGTCATGGATGAACTTTTACTGAATGGGAACCAGGTAAAACTATGGTGTCTGCAGTAGCAACTATCCTAGGCAACAGCTAATTGGGAATATGAAGATTCCATATATAAGTTCTCACATGTATGTCGTGGGCCAGCCTTTTTTGAGGGATCTCACAGACCCATGCCCTTGGCCCCCATCTCTAGCTACTCTAGAAATTTTGAGTTTATTCTCTCTTTTGTATTAAGGCAAGGCTATCACATTGGCCCAAGAATTTTAGATGCAGTACCCTTGGCAGATTGTGTCTTCACAGCAGGAATTCTCCTCTGAGGTAGTCGTCATGGCCAACCACCAGGCTGGCGATGGAGGGACTTCCCCCAGCACTCCTACTCACTGTTCAAGCCTCCCACGCTTGGCCCACTACCTGTGGGCCCAAGACTTAGGAGATGGAAAGAAGATCTTCCATTAAAGAGTGTGCAATAAAGAAATCCAAGGACCTTGCATTCAAAACCAATGCTCTCTGTGGATCCTTAACACAAACCCTCACTCAGCAGGAGGCAGTTTTCAGATTTGCTAGTTTCTAACATAACCTGATGGAAAAGATCACCAAGTACTGAAATGTTCTGATGGAAAGGTATTAGAAAAAGCATGCAAACAATATTTACTTTCTTACTAGGGCCAATTCAGAAAAACAACCAAAAAATTTTTACAAGCTACATGTTTTGTCTAAGATAAAAATAGCTTTATTATTTTTTCCTGCTTATAAAAATAATACATGTTTATTATCACAAAAACTTGAACATTGTTTGTATGAAGAAAAAGTAAACACATGAAATCCCAAAGTCTATAGGCCACAGTTTAAAAGACACCGCAGTTTCTTTAATGTTTGACATTGTTGACTAGAAAAATGTCAGTGAGTGTCTTTTCGCCATTAAATTTTTGAATACTTGAAATTTGATATTTAAATGTTTGAAATTGCTCTGGCTGTGTGACTCAGTTGGTTAGAGCGTCATCCTTACATGCCAAGGCTGCAGGTAGGATCTCCGGTATAAACGCATAAATATGTGGAACAACAAATCGATGTTTCTCTCTCTCTCTTTCTCTCTCTCTAAAGTCAATAAATAAAAATTAAAAAAAATACTAATGTTTGAAGCTGAGAAAAATCAAGGCAGCTTTCAGAGCTTTTACTCAGAATTGAAATCCTGGATTGCACTACAGCAGTTGAGCCCATATTGTGTATCACTGACCTAAAAATGGTTGGGGGAGCATAAAGAAGGCTGGGTGGGAAGGGGAGCCTCGGGGAGTCTGGGAGCAGCAGCAGGGCCCTCATGCCTTTGGGACTTGGAGGATGTTATAAAGGAAAAGGGAATTACATCCATGGGAAGGAGGTGCCAAAGACCTAAAGCTAGACCCTACATTCTAGAAAACCCCAGACCCTGACTGGCATGCTCACCTCCCATCCTAGTGATGGGACCAGCACAGGACTCAGTAGACAATAAATACTTCTTGATAATAGAGCATTTGAGATCTTGCTCCCTGGCATATGCCTGTAGTCGGGCTCAAATAAACACTTAATAAACCAACAAACAAACAAATAAATACTTGTTGATGTAGTTCAAGTTTCGTCTACTTCCCTGTTTGGCCCTGGGGTAGTGCTGCCTGATTACAGGCACTAAAGTGAAAGGAGTCTTCAAGGTTGAGCCCCTTCTTTGGTCGGTAATCTAGAGCAATTAAAGCACCAATCAAAATCAGCCACTGGGACCAAATGCATCCAGGCAGGGGAGATCTCATGTGCCGGGAAATAAAGAGATTCTTTTCCTCATGTCCAGGCTAAATCTGGGTGGTAACAGCTGCTTTAGGCTGATTAAAATTCATAACGAATAATGAAAAGTTATAAAACATGCTTTCCCATTTGATTGAAGTCTGAATCTGTAGAAGCCTTTGGGGGTCTGTAGGATCCCTCAGGGAGTAGATAGGAGTTTTGAGATGAATTCAGAAGAGTATAAATTTTTGAAGCAATTTGCAGACCCAATGCTCCTGAGGGGAAAACCTGTGAGGTTCCCGAGCTGTGTCGTGGTCATCTCAGGTCCAGATTCAAGACGGGGAGAACTTGTAAAACACCCACTCGCTGGGAGGAGGGTTGGGGCAGGTGGGATCAGGGCCTGGCAAGAAGACCCCAGAGAGTCTAAGACTAAGTGTCTGCTCCCTTCTCTTAGCCATATTGACATGGATGGATTTCAGGGGAACACCCACATTTTGTTGTGTCTGATGGGAAGTTGGGTTGGGAGTTGGGTTGCTTTTCAATGTCCTGGCTCATGTGATCTGCTTCTCTTGGTGCAGCTTTCTTTTTTTGTTTTTTTTGTTAATCCTCTCCAGAGGATATTTTTTTCCCATTGATTTTTAGACAGAGTGGAGGGGGGGGGGGGGGAGAGAGAGAGAGAAACCTCAATGTGAGAGAGACACATGGATTGGTTGCCTCCCACACTTGCCCCGACCAGGGCGGGGATTGAACCTGAAACCCAGGTGCTCAGGCTGACACTCTAACCTCTGAGCCACACCAGCCAGGGCAGTGCTGCTCTTTTTAAAGTTTTTCCAGCTTTATTCAGAGTGGAGATAGATCACCACTGTGAACCCATCAGCAAGGATTGGTTTTTGGTCTACTTTGCTGTGGGAAGTCTTTAAAATTGCTCCAAAATCCATCTGAAAACAATGACTGAGATTATAGGGCAGTTCAATTTACCTAAAATAATAAAATAAAGTCTTCGTCGATGTTTCCAAGTTAAATTTTGGTTTATTTAGTCAGTAGTCCCTAAAGTTGAATTATATACTATCTTGGTTATTAATAGATTAAAATATTTTTGAGTTAAATAATTATCTTTATTAGCATTTTCATATGCTAACACCTGTGATGATTGTATACACCAGACTCAAATAAATGAACAGTTAGTTTTAGGGACTGAAGCAGAAACAGAATATTGCTTCATATATTTGCTAAATTACTCATCATTTGGTGTAGATAACAGTATTTTTTTCCTTTGCCATATTTGCTTTTCCTTACAGTCCTTCCCAGGTTTCCTCAGCAACGAGATGACAAGCTCCAGTTAGCATTAAAAAAATGAAAATGTTTTTTAAAAAAGATTGGAAAAATGTCTAGTCATTTTTTAGATTGATTTATTGTTTAGCAGCAAGCTTTTGCCATAATGGTAGAACTTGCTACAGCTTGAGAGGAAATAAAAAAGACAATTATTTTACTAGTTGAAATGACAAAATGCTGAATTATAAAATGTCAAGAGAAAAAATTTAGGCAATTTAAATTTCTTTTCAATGGGTCTATAATTTATTTGAGGGACCAGTGTTCTAAGCTATAGAAAACTGCATTTTGTGAAGAAAAAAATTACACTTGAGTTTCATTGCCCGATTTTAGTGCTCAATTACAGGTTATATTTTTATAAAGAATAATTGTTTTTTATTTTCATATAGTCTAGTACCAATAGAAAACCCTCTTAGTGAGCTCTTTGAATTCCTTTTTTTTTTTTTTTTTTATCTTCAAAAAGATTTAGTAAATTTTCCTGCCTGGGAGAAATTCCATCAGTCTTTTTACTCTCTAATTTCTTGTTTTCATTTTTTGACACTATTAATAAAATTCATTTTTTTTTAATTGAGGGATAATTGACATACATTATATTAGTTTTAGGTGTACAACGTAATGATTTGATATTTGCATACATTGTGAAATGATCACCCCCAATAAGTCCAGTTTACCTAGTCATCATACCTAGTTACAACATTTAAAAATTTATTGATTGATTGATTTTAGAGAGAGGAAGGGGGAGAGAGAGAGAAACACTGATTTGTCGTTCCACCCATCTATGCATTCCCTGGATGCTTCTTCTTTTTTTTACACATATTTTTATTGATTTCAGAGAGAGGAAGGGAGAGAGAGAGAGAGAAACATCAATGATGAGAGTCATTGATCGGCTGCCTCCTGACGCCCCCCACTGGGGATCGAGCCCGAAACCTGGGCATGTGTCCTGACTGGGAATCGAACCCTGACTTCCTGGATCCTAGGTTAATGCTCAACTGCTGAGCCATGCCAGCAGGGGAGGTTGCTTCTTGTATGTACCCTGATTGGGGATTGAACCCGAAACCGTGGTGCATTGGGACAATGGTCCAATCAACTGAGCTACCCAGCCAGGGCAGTTACAACATTTTTTATTTTTCTGTTGTGGTGAGAACTTTCAAGAGCCATTTTCCTAACTACTTTCTATATGCAAATTTTTAAATACTTAGAGTAAAAATTGTGATTTTCTTGCTGAGTCTTGGAGGCTGAAAATGCTATTGAAATATTTTTTATACCTAATTTGAATTTCAAATAATACTTTAAGCATTAATCATTTATTTCCAAAGTACTCTTTAAGTACATAAAAAAGATTTTCTTTGGCATGAAACTATTTAAGAAATACAAATTCAGTGCTTACTACATTTGGAGCACTATTCTAAACTAGGAGATATATACTTAAGAAATAAGACAACACAGAGGGCTTTCTGTATCTGCAAGTTCAGCATCCTTGGATTCAACCAATGTCAGATTGAAAATATTTGGAAAAAACTGTTAGGCTGTTGCTGACATGTACTTATAGTTAGGCCTATGATGGTTGTGTCTGTACGCAACATGTACAGGCTTTCTTATCTTATCATTATTCCCTAAACAATACAATACAACAACTATTTACATAGCATATCCATTGTATTAGTACTGTAAGTAATCTAGAGATGATTTAAAGTATACGGGTGGACGTGTGTAGGTTATACGCAAATACAACGCCATTATATATAAGGAACTTAAGTATTTGAGGATTTTGGTATTTGATGTGGGTCCTGGAACCAATCCCCCGGGGAAACCAAGGATGATTGTACACAGATTAAATGCTCACAGATGGGAGAGGAAGTACTAAATGCAGCTCTGAGGTAAGAGATTGGGTCTGAAGCTAGACTGACTAGATTCACATCCTGGCTCTAATGTTATTACTGTGTGACCTTAGGCAAGTAACTTAACTTTTCTCTGCCTCAGTTTTACCATCTGTAAAATGGGGTAATATAGGAATAATAACCTATCTCATTGGGTTGTTGTCAGGGTTAAATTAACATACACACAGAGCATTTAGAATACTTTCTAGAACACAGTAAGCTCTCTAACATTCTTATTTTCATGGGCCTGATGTTTTCAAATGGAATTATTCCTTTAATCTAGAGATCTACCACCTAGTTGGAGAGGCCAACATTTATAATAGAATGACTAGAAAGATTTCATAAACTGGAGCAAATTAATAGTATAGTGCAAGGATGTGGCATCAAGATGTTACCATAGTAACAAAAGCAGAATCCAATTCAAGAAGATGGTCAGGAATAAGTGAGAACTGAGTTTGGTCTCAAAGGATAAGTAAAGTGGGTGAAAACTGTGTTTGTGTAGGTAGCCAAGGAGAGAGAAAAAGGCAAAAACAAAGACTTAGATTTTTTAGAATAGAAGGCTCTTAACACATTCAAGGTGATGTTACGATGTTACAATAAGGACAAGAGAACATGAGCCTTTTGGCTAAATTTCTAAAGCTAGCTGCAAACAAGTACAGTGAGAAACTCTAAAATGATGACTTCCAGCCCCCTATTTCACTTGCTATACCAAAATGAGGCAGAAGCAGGTCATGTGGTCCTTTTGTTGCTCTTTTCCCCAATGTTGAATTATTTTTAATATTTTTAAAAAAATTAAATGAAAACAACTAAGGAAAACATGCACCTCTACACATTTAATGATAATCTTCTTCCTGGGGCACACGTGAATGTACTTTTATTTCTATATTTTTCCACAAGGATGGCAGGGCTTCCCTTGTTTTAGCTGAAATCATTACATGTTTTCATGGAGGTAAAGCACACTTCTTACAGTCTTCACTCCCGTAGTTTGATAATTTATGGTTTTCACTCTAAAATCTTTAATAGTCTTTCTGTTTCTTCATATATACTACTTCCAGATAGACTGAGGGGAAAGTAAAAAATGCTTTTGTATTAGTGGGTTTATTATCTATCCTTGACAATTATTAGAAACTCTGTAATTTGCTTCTCTTAAATTTAAAAGCTGATTGACTTTTGAAAAGAATGGCCAGGAAGGTAAAAATATTAAAAACCTCATGGTATGTCTTCAGAAGTTTGGATTTTGAGATTTATGAAAACTAGGTTAAGGGTATTTTTAAAAGAGAAGCATAGCTTTGCTCTAGAAACAGTTTTGGTTTTCTAATAGCTCTTGGCTCATTTTCTCAGTGTTTATAAGAGTGAAATCAACAGTTTCTAGTATTTTCTTTTCTGAACTTGTTGAACAACAGGGAGAAAGCCTCAAGTGTCCCTGCTATGCTAGGTCTTTTTAGGGGCAGAATTGTTCCAATATAACTAAATTGCATCTTTCTTGGGCCAGGAGCTGCAAAATCTTCCAAAGAATAGCTCTATCAATAGTCCTACTCAGCACATACTTGTCCCAAACTTACTTTTTACTAAAACTTGGCCTTCTTTCAAGATCAAAAGGTTATAGAATTCCCCCACTCATTTGTTTACATTTTGTATTTGGAACCTGCCATTTGAATTTCTGCTATTTTTGAAAAGCTGGACTGGACAG
The DNA here is from genome assembly GCF_054644295.1 of Miniopterus natalensis. NCBI lineage: Eukaryota > Metazoa > Chordata > Mammalia > Chiroptera > Miniopteridae > Miniopterus > Miniopterus natalensis. The sequence continues at coordinate 29,253,291 of NC_142088.1, read as the reverse complement.
CAGAGGTCACAGGCTCCCTCACTGCCAAGCTGCTAAGCCAGTCATTTGGAGCCTAACAGCAGATGGGCAAGACGGAGGAGTCCAGCAGGTGTAAGCAGGTAGCAGGTTCGTCCGCTGTCTGCTGTGAAGGCTGGGACCTCCAGGCTGTTCATTAGACCAGGTTATCAAGGTCTGAGGTAGTGGGCTTGACTGTGGTGGAGACTGTGGAGTCAGAAAGCCTGGGTTCAAATCCCAGCTCTGCCATTGTTCCCAGTGCCTATTGCTATGTAAGGACTATCCTGAAGACAATCTCTTATCGCTGTTCTCTCTCTTGTTTCTGGGCACTGACTAGGCCCAGCTAGCTTTTCTCTCTGGGTCTCTCATGGGTGAGTCAGTGACTGGGGCTGGAGTCATCTCAAAGGCTAACTTGTATGTCTGGCAGTTCATCTGGCTGTAGGCTGGGTCCTCAGCTGACACCATAGTCAGAACAACTTACACATGACCTTCCATGTGGCCTGAACTTCCTCACAGCATGGCAGCAGGGGTCCAAGGGTGAGTGTCCTGAGAGCGAGCCAGGTACAAAACTATAGCTCCTTTTACAACCTAGAATCAGAATCCATGTAGCGTCGCTTCTGCTCCATTCTATCCATTAGAAACAAGTCACTAAGTCCAGCCCATTCCTTAACGGGATGGGGTTAAAGAATTGGTGGACCTATCTTCAAACCACTGTGGCCACATATTAGCTGGAAGACCTCTCTGTTCTTGGCTTTCCGGGTCTGTAAAACAAAAACAATGAGAGCAATTTACCTCCCACGATTTTGTGAAAATTAAATAAGAAAAAGGAAACAGTACCTGGCACTCAATATGTCTAAGCCTAGACCATTATCCTGCCTTCTGCGGATCGGAACTGACGCTTGTTGGTATCATTGATGATGGTATCGTTCCAAGAAGATACAGTCTGGGGAATTGCCACCTTTCCAAACTCTATTGGTGGCATCTGACAAATCCCAGTGCCGGTGGTTCTTCTGCCTGTGGGAATGGAGTTACTATATATGGTCTGAATTCTTTGGTTCACCTCATTTTAGTGACAGTTTCCAGATATAGGTCAGTCCATTTAAACCTGGCCCCATTTATGGCAATTTATTTCGTTACAGGATAAAGTAGTTAGAACCATGAGTAATAATTACTGCGCCTACATTGCTTTTAACACCTTACTCAAGTAATCCTCAAGTCACCCAGTGAGTAAGCGTGGAGAAGCACCCTTCCCTCCTGGGGGTGAGGAAACCGGGACCTGGGTCATGTGGCCTGTTCTGAATGCTACAAAGAAGCAAGAGGCCGGCTGGAGGGAGGAGCCGGGGTCGCATTTGCTGGCTCCTCCAAGCCTGAGTGACGCGCAGATTACCACCCCACCACTGACCACTGCCCAGCGCCAGTTCATACGCTCTATCCACATACATACGGCTATTTGATTTTTCTTTTAAACTATCTTTTATTTTCTCTAACAGAATTGGCCAGTGTCTACTTAGTCTAATGAGAGATTACGTGGGTTAACAGATACTTAAAACCTTGTAAGTAAAAGCACGCTTTGCCACTCAACACATTTTTTTCCTCTTTCGGTAAAATTAATATTTTATGATATCCTTGGGTATTCAAACTTTTTTATCTAGAAGAGGAGGAAAACTGAGAACACTCCCACTCTTTGCGGCATTTGCCCCCCCCCCCCCCCCCCCCCCCCGGCTGGCTTCTAGCTGTCACCCCTCCCCCGCGCCCTGTTATTATAGTCAATCCGGAGTGAAAAGGTGAAGCGCCCGTGCCTCCCGCGGGGCCGGACCGACGCCTCCCCTCCCTTTCCACCCAGGCCCGTCCAGGCTCCCCACCCGGGCGCGGAGGCTGCCTCGGCGTGCGCCGGGGGGCGCTGTGCGGCCGGCACCCGGAGGCCCGAGGGGCGTCGGTGGGGAGGCGGGGGCTCCGGGTCCCGCGGGCGCGCCGAGGGGCGAATCCCGGGCTGCGAGCTCGCCGCCCCCGCCCCTGGCCCGGCCCCTCCGCCTGCCGGGGGAGGGGAGTGGCCGTGCCTCCCGCCGCCCCGAGCGCTCCGCGGCCGCCGAGCACTCCGCAGCCGAGCGCGCACCGGGCGCCCGCCGAGCACTCCGCAGCCGCGCGGAGAAGGAGCCGGAGCGCGGTGGGGCCGGCGGCTGCGGGACAGCGACCGCCCAGCAGCCTCGGCGCAGAGCCGCTGCGGGAGCCGCGTCCCGGTGCCGCGGGAGAGAGGACGGCGAGGAGGCGGAGCGGCGCCCGGCGAGGTAGCGACTCTCTTCCCCTCTCCCCGGCCCTCCCCCTGGGTCCCGCCGTGGCCCTCGAGGGGCCGTGAAGCGGCCGCCCCGCGCGCCTTTGTGCCCGGTCCCGTGGCTCCGCCAGTACGCGGGGCGCGGGTCAGCGGGTCTGCGGCGGGGGAGGCGGCGCTGCGGCGAGAACCGCGCACCGCGGAGGTCGCGCGGGTGGTGGTGACCCCGCGGCTGCTTCGGGGTCTGCTGGGCGAGAAGCGGGCTTGCAAACTAAGTTGCTCTTACTTTGCCCCATCCCCTCGTACCTGTGGGCCGAGCGTAACCCCGATCTTCCCCGTGTTCCCCCCACCCCTCCGTCTTCCTAGCCCACAGCTGTTTCCCGGCCCCCCGGTTCTGTGAAAGGACGCGGGCGGCCTCCCCCGGGAAGGAGAGCGGAGGGAGAACAATGGGGAGCGGGGTTCAGGTGCAGCGCGCCCCGGCGGCGGAGCGGACCCGACGGCTTCCTGCGCGCGCGGCTGCGCCCCTCCTTTGTTCCGCCGCGGCGGCGGGGCTGCCGGGTCTGGTTTCCTGCCCGGGACCCGGCTGGTTCACGGTCCCCCGGGGGGGCTGGGGGGGCATGGAAACCAGATTGGGCACCGGGAGTCCTGGAGGGCGCTGGGCCGGGAAGAGGGTGGGAAGGGGGTGGTGAGGCTGTGCTGCAGAGTTAATTACAAACACACAGCGTTTTGTCCAAGGGCCTCTGGGTTTCTGGGGCTGATTGGTAATGCTTTGTTCGGGCTGCGGGTGAGCGCTTACTGCTGCAACAAGTTGTGTGCTTCCCTGAGTTCTAGGCGCTCCCCAATGCTAGTTTTTTGAAATCAGTCCTTGTTAGTAACAGTGGAAGAGGACTTTTTTTTTTTTTTTTTTTTTTTAAACTGTGAATCAGGGTGTTTGCGCGTATGTGCGTGCCTGTGGCTCTCTGTGTGTGCAGCTCGTGGATACTGGCTCGAATGGGTAGGAGGCAAATTTTATAGAATTGATTTTGACATAAAATAATTTTCTCAGTATAGTATAACAATTTTCCAGGAATGTTTAGGAGGGAAACCACCAGAAAGTTAGACATTGCTAAATAAATGAATCAGATTATGTAACACTGAATTGAAAAACCCTTTTACAGTCTTTCCCAGAAAACACACCGCACACACCAATGTTTGGGTTTTGAGTAGAGGAGTCAGGCGTTTGTGCTTTCAGTCCCTCAATGTGGGCCATCTGGAATAAGAAAGACCACATTTCCCACTTTGGTGAATGGGAATTTTTTTAGGGGGAGGTAGAATTCAGTGTAATATGTTGGGCGTTTGTTAAGAGACCCTTTCCTAGATTGGAATCAAGAAACCCAAGAGGATTGGCTGACCTGCGGAGGGAGCCTGGGGGATTGAATGATGAGTGTTTTGTGAATGGGGTATTCCAAGCAAAACTGTTTTGGGAGGAGGCTGACATTTCCAAGCATTCATGGTTTGTGCCTATGGGACACTGATGGAAGGATCCCAAAGTCGGACTGAAGGTTAGAATTACTGTGGATAATTTAGGAGACATTCAGCTACAGTAGTCTGGCTGCAGGCAGGGCTTGGAAATGACCCAGTGCTACCTCTTTGAGAGGCCTGAGGGTCCACCTGTAAACCTCTCCATTGGCCATTCATTTTAGGGTGAACCAAGTTTGAAAGCCTCTTAAGCTTAGAAGGCAAATTAGGAGCTTACTTTAGAGGAAAAAAATGTTTCCTTGCCCACTAAGTGGTAATGGAAAAGAGCTGTACAAACTGCTGCTGAGGGTTGTCTTTTTCGTGGGGATGTGGTTAGATTTTTCAGGCTAAAAAGCAGTGGGACTTGTCCTCAGGAGCCTTATAATGTGAAGTTGAAGTGGGATGTTGTCCAACCGGCAAGCTGGCAAAACATTGTGCCACGGTCAGTAAACAGAGGGAGACTTCTTGGTTATTGTTGTCTTGCCATTTAGGACTTTTCATTTATATTGTGAATTGTTTTCTAAAATATAACATAATTAGATTCCTCCCAAGTGCTCACTGGAATATACATTAACAATATGCAAAGCATAAGACTGTTACTGGTGCTAGAGACATGGATCGGGGAATCCTCTTAAATTGTTGGTCTTCTGGCCACAGGCTGTCAGATGGATGCCCCAATGTAGGCTGCATCCCCTTCATGGGATGGGATGTATCATCACTTTGTCAAGCCTGGTGTTAAAGACCGACTCTCCCTGGTTACTGCACAGTTAGCAAAACAACTAGGAGCTTTTGACATCAGTGGGGAAGGAGTGGGGGTTGGGGGTGGTGTTGGTTTAAGAAGGGATCCTCAGATTATAGGGTCCATGTATTTAGCATTCTTCCTCCTTTTGGGTGAGATTCTCCTTCCTGTTCTCTTCTACTATTTTCAGTAGCTGGACATTTGGATTTTAATTAAATGGCCTAGTAATAATTGCCACTACCATGTAAGAAGTGTACGGAGAGTACATAGTACATGCATTACTCTGTGAGTCCTCACAGCTTGATAGAGTGAAGCCTAGGAAGTTTAGTAACTTGCCTCTTACACCCAACTTGCGTAGGTAAGTGGTGGAGGAGAGATTTGAATTCCCATCTCTGATTCCAAGGTCCTTTCTCTATCAAGTATACACTGTATGGTATGATATCTTTTAATAGTAGGAAAACAACCATTTGATTAGTAGCCTTTGGCAGGTTTTAAATCACTTTTGCATATATTATCATAATCGATTCTTCCAAAAACCGCTGTGAGATTGGCTTGGAAGGCCAGACTAGTGACATCACAGCTCTTCAAACTGTATTGTTAAAAAGCCGTGTGCTGTGTTATGGCCTGTGTGGATAAGCTTTGTTTAAAAAGTTAGGCTGCCAACATTTAAAAATAAGTTTTTTTTTGGAAACATTTGAAAGTGGTAGAATGGGGTAGGTCTTACAGAGTATTTAAGCATTTTATATTTATTGACATTCAGTTAACCCTTTTTTTCTTACAACCTTTATTAGAACACTACCCTTTGCTTCTTTACTGAGACCTAATGCCAGTGTCCTTTTAGAAGAGAAATAAGGAGGGAAGGAATGTGATTATAGAGAGGAAATGGGACATCTGAATTGGAAACATACTCAGCAGCAGCAGGCCATAGATTTTCCCAGCACATGCTTTTTGTCCTGGCAGTTGCCTTTTACAGAAGACATTCTTCCTTAGGGAAGTGTCAAGGGTCTTTCTTTATAATATCCTCTGAGATCATCAAATTTCTGAGCCCTGTGGGAACACACATTCCACAGAATTTCCGTGCTCTTCTTTTCCCCACAGGGGAAGTGAATGAACTTAGGCATCAACGTGAAAAGGAACGGAAGTGGCATCCGCCCTTGAGTGGAATGGAAGGTGGTGCTGGATAGAAGGCGCCTGACCTTGACAAGAGTGACCATCAAGTGCAGGAGCAGAATGGTTTATAACCCATGGCATCATCAGTTGTTTATGGATTTCTCAGAATGCTGCTGGGTAAAGGGAAAAGTCAATATTGGCCTTTTGTTTCTAAGATGAGACTGAAAACTGGAAGGTCTACTTTTACTTGTTTAATTATTTCAGGCTAGGACACCATTTGGAGTCTTCAAGGATGTGGTGTAGGTGCAGTAACTTTTGTCTCCTCATACCAGTAAAGTCCCCTCCACTGGATATTTAGAGGGAATGCAGACACGAGGTCTGCTGAGTTCTGAGAGGGAGCGCCTTCCAACTTCCCAGCTAAGAAGGGTGAAGGATGCTCACTAGCATCACAGTCTTATAACCTCTTGCAGGTTTCTTTTCAGTCGTCAGCACCTTCTTCATCCATTCACATTTTATTAAGCACACAGGGATGCATTAAAAAGCAGTGAAGGAAATCTATCGTGCCTTAAAGGATGGAGCAGGGCAGATGGGTGTGCCCAGAAGTAGATGGTGAAATGAAGAAAACAGCTATGGCAGCTGCGGTGACCAAGGCCACACCAACACATGCTGGCTGCCGAGACAAAAGCTGAAAACAAACAAAAGCAATAGGGTGGGCGGAAACTGAACACAATGCCCACTCCTTCCTCATCCTTTGTTTCATTTTCGCCTACCTCTGATGGTGTGGAAGGGGTCAGGTTTCTGAATGCTGCCTACCTCTGAAGGTTGGATTGCTTGGGATATTAGGGAGCATCATCCTGGTGTATTTGCCACCCCAGGAGAGAGCAGAGGATCCCTTTTTGGACCCTGAAGATGTATAAAGTACCATTCTTTGGGAGAAGGTGTTGAATAACGTGTTCGGCCCTGATATGGCAAGTCCTTGGTGTCCTCCTGCTGTCTTCCCTTCACACCTGCCAGCATCCCATCTCATTCTGTGTTCAGCATGGCTGTCGATTCAGCCCCAGTAAGGAGTTCATAGGCTTCAGGCACACTTGCATTGTGGACAAGAAATGCCAAGTCCCCAGAGAATGAATCATTCATATTTTATATGACATTTATGCTGTTGTCGATTAAGTATGGGTGCGTCAGGCCTCATGCTGGGTACTTTCCATAGCTTGTTTCACTTAATTCTCATCACTATCCTTCAGTAGGCGATATCTGTAGATGAGGGAATTGAAAAACCTGCCACGGCTGGTGGAGGTCAAGCCCAAGACTGTGTGCTTTCCAGAACAACACATGGCCTCATGGTACAGTGTTCTTTGAGGCTCCCGGCCACTTTTAAGGAGTTAGTTTGAAGGAGTTGGAGAGCCCACCCTGACAGTCTCCCTCCTGCCTGGCTGGCTTCCTTTGTCACCCGGCATTGGTTCCTGTGGGTGTCCTTGGCTAGACCAGAGCTGGGAATGTTGATTGAAGCCTTCTGAGTTTCTCCTCCTCTGGGTCTTGTGCTTGGCTCCCCCATCCTGCATCACTCCTCTTCCCCAAATGAGGAAGGGTGTTGCCTGATCTCTGGTCTTCTCTCCACACAAGTGCAGTCCACTGCGGGGCCTCCAGCTGGAGCTCAGGGTCTGATGTGCGTGGGTGAAATGGTGTGAGAGGCATTGCACGGCGGGGGCTTAGGGAATAAGATTTTGTGCAAGGAGAAGAAAAGAGTTGGTAAGGATTTATACCCTTTCAAGATAGGCAGTTTTAGAAACTGAGGTCTAGAGAGAAGTGAAAATTGACATTCTTCCTTCTCTTTATCAAATAAACAACCCTGAGCCTCTAAAAATACCAGGTACCTGGCTTTCCTTGATAGCTGGAAGAGGCCAAGAGGACACCAGGCCTCTGCCTTTCCAGCACTTTCCAACCAGTCCTGCGTGGACTCAAGATGCTTTGAAATTACATTCATTTTGTTCTGTTAAAATGAAAATACAATTTAAAATTGTACATTACAAGTTTTTAAAATTGTACGTTACAAGTTTAAAAAAAAGAATTCAATATCCTTAAAGAGATTTTGGAGAACTGAATCGAAAGGACAGTGGAACAAATTGTTAATTATTGGCTTTGTTACAGTGTGTGTATGCGCATCATTTGCTACTCACTTTTACTGGTTTCATGTAAGCGGTTTTTCACACACTTAAACCAAAAAGAAACCTTTCAAAAAACCTTAATTGTAGAATTCCTACTGGCCCTACTTACATTTCTGTGTTCACCTTCTCTCTCCTCCCTCAATGCTGCTTCTTTTTAAATTACATTATTATTAGACCCTGAAGCCCTACTCACAATCTTCAGATTGCAGATATGCTTGGGTCCTAGCTGATCATTTTTTCCATTGAAAGTGCTTCAAAAGGGCCATCACTATTTTATTCATGTTAAGCAGTCCAGCCTAAATGCTTTTAGGAAACGCTTAATTTTTATAAACATTGGGCTTATGCCAGTTTGCATGGCGAGTTATTTTTCAGTTCTCTAGCAATCTTGTAATAAGTAGAGCACAGTTTTTTTGATCTACTCCCTATGTGATGAGCCATTGAGGAAAAAGTTCTCACTTGCCCGAAACATTCAGGGTGTTGAGAGGCATTCATAAAAATATATGAACTGCCACATTGGGTCAGATTCAGGAATCTGCTTTCTGCAGAAGCAGAATACTAAGTATTCTGTGACATTGAGGAAGGGGGCTGGAGTTAGATTTGATAGTTTTATGGGTTTCAGGGATAGCTCTTAAACATCCATAATTATGTAATCTCTTAAAAACGCCTCACCTATATATTTAAATTCATATATTCAAATTCTTGAATTTTTAAAAAATTCTGTATTCTATTTCACACCTTCTTTAAAGGTGGAACCTGATTATTCATTTGGTATTTTGATTTTTGGAATGATAGAGTGTTCAAGTTGAAAGGTCACTGCTGTAACCCCTTCACTGTATTTGAGACCTACTCAGACTCAGAAAGCTAACGGGACAGATCTGGGAACTTGACCCCAACCAAGTCTTTTAACTTCTTGCTCAGTTTTCTTTTAGGGGAATATCTTACTGTCTCCCCAAGCCCATCTAAATCCAAGTTTGGTACCCATTACCTAAGAGTTGGTCCTCTTTTGGCTTCATTGTGCTAATAGCATTTCTATCATCATCATCATCTCTTTGGATTTCAGAAGCATAGCCTACTTCTCTATTTTGTATGACCCTTACACCCATTCGATCAGTTGGTTGTTACCTTTTATTTTTAAATCCTTAAGCCTCTTTCTGGTTCAGACCTTTAAAAGGCCTGGTTACTAGAGTGTACCATTTTCCAAAGTGGGTTGATCCAGGAAAAGTTAGTAGGTTGGGAAAAAACCCCAAGCCCTATAAAGTTAGAAGATGTTAATGTAAAAAAGGGTTCCTTGGCCAAGTGGGTGTTGGTTAAATTACATTTTAAAATAAGTTTCTTTGCAGAAGAACTTCTCTCAGTCTTATTTGTGACTGTGCACTGTGCACCTCCAAGAGGGATCATGTGTCCCATCTTATGTGACCATTGGACCACTTTTTTGGGATCACTTCATTATGCCATTTCTAGATCCATCACTCTCTGATTTTCTGTGGGAACATGTATTTTACGTGAGTCACACTGAGTTCACCCTCCAGCATGTCTTAGGGATTTTTACCTTCTTGTTTTCCTGGATCTGGCCTTCACCTTGGAATCCCCTTTGCACCTTTCACACCTACATATCTTCCACACCCAGCTTTGTTCCCATCTTCCCCATTTCCCCCAGACTCTTGCTCTTCTGGACTTAATAGCATTTACTGTTTTACAACTAAAAAAAAAGGGAAAATATTTGGAAAAGTCAAAATATTGAAAGTAACATTGTACACCTTTTATAGTTAAATTATTGAAATTTACACAAAATGCCATTTTCTATATTTGTGCCCATTGACCTGTCACACGCACATCACATTCCTCTCCCCCTTCCCACAGGTTAACTGGCATATATGTTCTTGCATGTGGCTTGTGTTTCTAAATTTTGTGTTATTGGAATTACACTGCATTTTTATAGAAATTCAGGGAGAATTGACATCTTTATGTTTTTGTGGCTTCCCAGCTACAACCTAATGTGCCTCTTTATGTATTTAGCCCTTTTATGTCCTTCAGTGGCATTTTATATCTTTATGTGTAAAACTCTTCCACATCTTTTGTTAGATTTTTGCCAAGGTGCTTTATAGTTTTTTGTGGTCACCATGAATGGAATTGTTTAACACATTTCCTGTTGGTGTTGCTAGTATACAAGAGTGGGATTGATTTAGTATTTGTTTATAGATGATTCTTGATTGATGAAGTTCACATTTAAAATTGTGTTTGCTATTGTGACTTTTCTAATAGAGCATGAACCAACAACCTGTAATAGAAATATAATAATTCGCCTCACTTTTAAAATTATATGTAGTACTTTTAGATGTAAGGGGGGTGACTTTTAGCTCTTTAATGCATTCATTTATTCACTCATCAAATGTGTGTGGGTGCCTAGTGTATGCCAGGCACTGTACTAGGCACTGAGTCTTTAATGGTGAATAGTGCAGATGGAGTTTCTGCTCTCATGTAGTATGAGGGCAGAGGAACAATGCAGAAATGAACACAGACATTTATGATGTATTCATGGATTGCTATGAAGGAAAAAGCCAGGAGGCTGTGAGAATAAGAAAGGTGGGGAGAGGAGCCTTTAGACTGGGATAGAGAGAGCCGGTCTGAGGAAGCCAGCACCTGTGTTACTGCCTGAAAGATGAGTTTGTGCTAGAGGGAGATGAAATAGCTTCCCAGGTGGTGAAAAACGGGCCAGAATCTCTGAGGTGAGGCTTGCTCTTAATGGTAGATTGATGAAAATTTTAGTAATCAGTAACTTGTCATTACTTCTTAGTAAATCATCATGATAGTAGTATTTAATAGTGTTTAAATAACGACGACCTGAAAATATTAATTTTTGGCCAGCCTGTGTTCCTTACTCCTCAGATGAAACTGCCTGAGTTAAGAGAGAGCTGCTTCTGTGATGTAGCTTGAGTGGGTGGGACACCCAGCCCCTGCCCTGTCACCTGAGCACTGCCATTGCCCCGAGTACTGGTGGCTGCTGGACACAACAATGTCCTGAGCTCTGCACTCTTGGGCTGGGGCTTTGCTACCATGTCGGGAGAAGCCCTGAGCAGGGCCATCTTTGGCTCAGCCTTCTCCCCTCTCCCTATAGCATCTGCAGACACACACACAGGGCTTGGGTATGAATGGGGTAGGGTGGGTGGAGGGGTCCAGTTTGAGTTACACACACCTTGGTCCACGTAGAATTGTGCTCCTTGGCCGAGGCTTTGCATCTGAGCTTGGATAGCTCTTACATGGTGATGAGTCCTTGCCTCAGTGGGAGGCATTGTGGTGCAATGGTCATGGACTGGGCTCTGGAGAAAGTTGGTTTTGAAACATGACTCTTCTGCTTAGTGGCCCATGTTCTTGGCCATGGAACTTGATCTCTTTCTCACCTGCAACATGCAGGTGATCATAGAGCTTTCTTCTTTGGGTTATAATAGGGATTAAGTGTGTTAACACATGTAAGTGTCTAGAATAGTGCCTGGCACAGAGTAAGTGCTCAGCGTAAATGTTAGTTAGTATTCAGACTTTCCTGAAAATGGCTGCCTGGGGTTCCTTCTCCCCAGTGCCAGTTCCTCAGATCCAAGCAGTGTGTATAGTTTATGATTTGATACGGGACTCCAGTTATTCCTGAAAAATATGTAGGGAAAAGATTGCAAAGGAATAATCCAAAATGTTAGCAGCGACTGTTAGTATAGTAGATTGGGGTGACTGTTGCTTGTACTCCTCTTACTGGTTATGTTACCAGTATTATAAAATCATATGAAAAAAAGGCTGGCAATTGTTTAAGTGACTCACTGAAGTTGGGCAGAAGAGGGTGGGACACCTGGGGCCTGCCTGCTCTAATTGCATTCACAGCTGGAGTACTTTCCCATTTACGCTTATAGATGCAGAAGTGCCACCATATTTAAGAGTCTTCAGCAGAAGTACCCCTAAAAGTTAGAAGATGGGCTTGTGGTTCCTTGTGAAACTCTTCTTTCTTTGCATGTTTTTTTTCTGTCGTTATTTTATACCCTTTTTGTTTCTTCCTGCTCCCCCTGAGTGGGCCTCTGTCCATCTGTTGCTCAGTCTTCTTGGATCTCCACTTACCCCTCCCCCTTGAGGTCCCCTCCTTTCAATACCCCATATTTCTCCTTTACTTGCTGCCATGCAGAAATGATGCACACACTTCTACATTCAAAATAAGGAATATTTTATTTCTTTTTTTAATTGTAAAAATAAATGTAACTTCTCACCCTCAAAAATCTAAATTAAGTTGCCTTCTATTTCATCACACCTAGAGTCAATGAAAGAAAGAAAGACAGAATGAACTCACTAATTCATTCACTAAACTCGAGGAGGGGCGGTCTGTGACCTCCTAAAAGCACTAGCATCTTGGGGAGTTGGAGGCTGAAAGATTGACGGAATGCTGAAGTTAAATTTTTCCTCTTTCCTTATTTTGCTTAGGGTTATCTGTGTCAGTACAATTTCCTTACGTATCTGAATTTTTAAACTTTTCCAAACTAGAAGAACAGAATTCTGGAAAGTTACCAAAATATGTTTTTACAAAGAAAACTGCCAACTCTGACACATTTCCTCAAAAGCCCATTGATTTTTATTACTATTTAAAAAGTTCAGTGAGCTTTCCAGCTTTCCTTTCACGCACCTCCTCTTGTTTAATTCCAAATGGAGAAAGAAATGGACTTTCCAGCAAAGTATGTTTTATCCGCAGGAATTTATTCTTAAGCAGTGGCATTCTGTATCTCAAAATAATACTGGCACAAATTTCAAGGGAGGTATGACAGAGATCTTGCCTAGCTTCAGCAGAAGAGCTGTTTACTGCAGTACTGCTAATTTCAGTGAGATCTCACAGTTGAATGTAAAATCTAGTTGCAGGGATTTAAATAAGGTGATGCCTTCCTGTATCTTATTCCACAATTTATGTTTTTCATCTCCCACCACAGATGCCTAATTTGAACGTAACGTAAATATTTACGAATGTTCCTTCTCGGCTGTAAGGAAGTCTGGTGCTGTTACAGTAGAATCTGGATTTATAGAGTGGGTATAATTAGGATTTAGCATTTACTTTTCAAATGGGTCCATCATAGGAATACTTGAATTAGAAACAACATGCACCCCACTTTTCAGTAAAGCAGGGAGCTGTAGGGGGTCTGCATTCCAGACGCTGCTTTGCCAGGTTTCATCACAGACCTACGTAGGTGCGGGCATGAGAGCTTGCATTACGTTTGTGGCTGTCACCTGTTTCATGTCACATATATCAGTACGTGGAGGAGAAGAAATTTGTTGGGTTTAGCTGAGGTATGCCAAGGGTAGGGCATGAGTGTTGAGGAAATAATGGTGAAATTGTCAGCTCAATCTTAATACTTGCCATTTATTGCCAATTTAATAAAACACAAAGGTATAGGCAAAATGATAAAGGAAACGTATCCTTTTGCTCCTTTAGAGATGACCTGGAGACCGTCTCATGGACTCTCCTATGGCAGACTTGACAACTCCTCTCTTCCTTGGGTGGAGAAAATGCCTCTCCTTACCTGGCAGTCAGCAGGCTTGTCAGGCATTTGATAAAGAGGCCACTTCACCTTCTGTGATTCTGCTTCCAGCTCTACACTTGTGTTCTTGGCAGCAGCTTGTGGATGGTGATCCTTTCTTCCTAGAACAGTTAATAACCGTGGCAGATGTTGGGAGCTTAGTTCCACAGTTATGCAGCTGTTTATGCGTCCAGTTGGATTTCTTGAAAGAATCAATTGTTAGGATCTCATGTGGAGGGCTACAAATATAATAGGATTTAGGAGGAAACTATTTTATGGGCGTTTGTATTGGATGTTGCAACAAATGTATCATGGAGGTGGAATGGCAGTTGAAGGGAATTCTATAGTAAACTTTCCATTTATCTTAACACCATCCCATTCAGGAAGTCCAAGATTACTAGAACTCTCTTTTGGACATTTTGTTCTAGAGAGTCATTCTAAGAACATTACAGAAAGTTTGGAAAATGGAGCTAAATAAGACACCACTTGAGCCAACTACTCTAAAATATCCACTATGGTCATCTTAAAATATTACTTTCCAAGCTTTTTATGTGTATGGTTTAAAATGATTGTAATCGTGGAGTATGTATTTTTCTATATTGCTTCAATTTTGAAATACATTTTATAGTTGTATATTATTGCATTGAGTACCATAATTTCCTTAAACATCCCTGTATTGGGCATTTGGGTTGTTTCTGCCAGTTTGCTGTTGTATATAATACTGTGATGAACATTTTTGTACATACAATCTTTTCCAGATTGTGGTGATTTTCTGACAGTAGATATTGAGAACAAGGTGATTGTCCCAGAGATTGTTGTGAACATATGTGTACCCTCTTTGATCAGGAGATGGATATCGTGACTGGATTGGCGGGTCAGGGGAAAGTTGAAGACTGGGATGACTCTCAAGTTTCTGGTCCGTGTGATGTGGGGAATGGTTGGCATAGTCAGGCCTGAAGGGGCAGATTCTCTTTGGGATGTGGGGCCTCCAGGCAGTGAGTGAGGTTGAACAGACTGTTGAAATGCACGGCCTGGAGCTGAGGGACAAGCCAGGACCTGAGGTCCTGGTGATGGAATCACCAGCATTTGGGTGTGGCTAAAGCTGCTGTGGATATTGTTAGGATCACTGAGAGGGTAGAGTGAGAATAGAGGAAGGTGAATGATTGACCTCTGGGGAATGTTATTTTGTGACAAGAAGAGGAAAGAAAAGCTACTTAGGAAAATAAGGGGTGATGCAGGTAGGAAGTGGATAGCCAGGAAGAAATGGCCACGTATAAGCCAGAGCGTTGGGCAGCAAGCAGGTGGTGGTGACATTTTATTTGAGGCTGTTTCAGTCATGTACTGAGTGAGCTGAGGGTGCTTAGGAAGGCTGGCAACTGTCAAAGATAAGCTCTGTCAGAAACCTTAGCTGTGGAGGAAGAGACAGAAGTAGGTAGTTGGTAGGAGGGGTTGTAGAAGGTGTGTTAGTCTACTAGGGCTGCCATAATGGAGTAGCACAGACTGGGTGGCTTAAACAAAAGTTTATTTTCTCACAATTCCGGAGGCTGAAAGTCCAAGGTCAGGATATCAGCAGGTTGATTTTCTTCTGAGGCCTCTCTTCTTGGGTTGTAGGTGGCCACCTTGCTGTGTCCTCCCGTGGCTGTATTGGATTAGAGCCCACCCTAAAGGCCTCATTTTAACTTAATCATCTCTTTAATGGTCCCATCTCCAAATACAGTCCCATTCTGAGATACTGGGGATTAGGGTTTCAGCATATGAATTTTGGTTGGACACAGAATTTGGGGGACACAATTCAGCCCCTACCAGATGGATTTTAAGCCTGATCACCCACTTGTCTCTCTCCTTGCCCCCTCATCTTCCACACTGTTGACTACTCCTGCTCTAACTTGTCACACTCTTATCTCTTGGCTTTGGTGACCTGTGCTATTCTGGTCTTACCCTTCATCTCCTCCTGGTTCCTTGATGTCCAGGTTCTGCAGGGTTTCAGCCTTGGCTCTCTTCTCTTCCTGGAATGAGGAGTCTTCAAGTCCTTCTCAACTATCACTCAGTCTCCTGTGGCAAAGTATTTGTTCTCTCAGGCATAAAATCTGTGTCCCGTGAACTCTTTAGTGAATTTTATTGGATAATAAGACTAAACCATTTTGTAATCCTGTCCTCATGGTTGCTCATCTTATAGTTTAAGAGGAAAAAAAAGAAAAGTGGGAACAATGATTTAGGCCAGAGCTCAGGAAAACTTATATTTGAGTTTACCTCATTTCACAAATTAATGTTTTTCTCCCTAGAATTTGGTTTTGGGTTCCTTTCCCCCCCCCCCCCAAGAGCTTATCTTGGTTAAAATACTACTGAGTGGGTAGCTATCCTAGTAGAGGTTTGGGGGCAGAATTATTTTGGTGGGTACAGTATTACTGCCTTTCTTCTGCAGATATTTTTATTGTTTTTTTTTTAAATTAAAGCTATGTAGAGGTTAAGGTTATCCTATATGATGTTGAGGAGGGAGCCTTTTAATGCCTGATATTGGTGAAGGGGTCAGGGTTGACTTGTGAGTATATGTTATTTAAACTATGGTTGGTTGTTTTGGGGCCTCCGGTGTATATGGTGTTTCTCTCAATAGTCTGTTGAAATATATCACGATGATTTCTGCATAAAAGTTTATATTTTTATTGAAGAGGCTGACTATCCGATTTCTAAAAGTATGTAAATTATGGATAGAGTTACTATTTGGCCACCTAAAATAGAAGCACCCAGATTTTGCTGGGCAGCCTTGAGAGGAACTTTTATGTGTGTCGACAGTTTTAAAGTATGTAATTTTAAAGTATGAAACTCAAATTTAGTTTTTAATAGTAACTTGTATGTTTATTCTTTCTATCTTTAAGAGGTAAGGTATTGGAATGGCATGTGACCTTGTACTCTTGACTATGTCTGGTTGTGGGTTTGAAGTGTTATTTTTGTGCTTTTTAAAGTGACTTAAGCACTTCCTACTGTACATTTGGGACAGAATAAATATGGCAGTTGGATATAGTTTTGAAAACCAACCAGATTTTTAACCTGGCAATATGATAGTACTATTCATTCTTTCAGTTGTCTAGGCTCGCAGCTTTAGAAAACAGTACAAGTTCTTAGTGACCTCCAGACTTGCTGGATTAGTTGGTGTTCTTTTCCTGGGTCAAGTACATCAGCTGATGCCCACAGCACATTAAATGCTCAAAGTTAGAGAGCTGCCCTGTGGTGTGCCCTTGAGTTTGTACTCCCACCAGTGGAGATAGACGCTCATCTGGACTCAGCCGTTTATTCCAAACCCGTTTATGGCAGTTGTACTTATTATATTTAATATCACGATTTTAAATATATGCAATAAATAGTGTTTCTGTGAAAATTCATTTGAACGTTTTGGACACCAAAAATGATTTTGGGGAATCATAAAATAAAAGTATTTCCACTGATATTTCCAGTCATTCAGGATAGGTGGGCTAAGTTGTGATCATGGAAAACTTGTGAATCTTAGTGGCTCAGAGCAGCAGTCCACGCTCACACTGTGTGTTCATTGTAGGTCAGGTGGGGGCTCTGCTCCACATTGCTGTCCACAAAGAGATGGAACAGCTCCCTTGAGAACACTCTGATCCCTGGGGCAGAGGGAGAGGTTGCTGTGAAGCCTATATGGCCCTGTGTCTGAAGTCAGCATGGCGGGGCTGTAGAATCCTGCCCTAGAGAGGAATATTGAGCGTGAGTAATACAGTCCACTCCACACGCTTCCCAGTTGTCTTTATAGTCTCACCATTCTTTTAAGAAATTGGACCTATGCTCAGCCAGCGTGGCTCAGTGGTTGAGCATCGCCCTATGATTCAGGAGATTGCAGTTCAATTCCACGTCCGGGTACATTCTCCGGTTTCGGGCTCGATGCCCAGCAGGGGGCGTGTGGGAGGAGCTAATCAATGACCCTCATCATTAATGTTTCTATTGCTCCCCCTCCCTCTCTCTCTCTGAAATCAGTGAAAACATATTTAAAAAAAGAAAAAGAAATTGGACTTGGAGGAGGATGCCATGAGGGTGGTTTATTAAAGAAAGACAACTGGGTACTATAGTCAGTGGACATAGACTGAAAGGAAAGGCCTCAATGCTGCAGCAAAAGATTGGCAAATAAATGTCTGGTTATAAGATTTAATTTAATATGAGTAGGTATGTATCATTTTTTTATGACTTCCAACTTCATCTGGCATTTTGAAAAACCACCCAACCAAATTGTCGATCCTTAAGCATTTGGATGAGAGAGCCTCTTTAGTCTCCTTCAACCCTCCTGTCTGTCCTGTACCCTCCATCAAATCAGTTTCCCACTTTTTATGATAGATTCATCTGTTATTTCTGTAGTTTAATTTCTGTTGGTTCTACCCAAGTTCTTATTCCTGAACTACTAGATTTGTGTCCCAACCGGATTCCTTGCTGTTAGCTTGTGTGGTGCCTTTTATGCATTTAGAAGAAGGAACCCTGCAGGGCAAACACAGTCCTCCAGGAGCTCAATGTGCAGTCAGTCCCCATTGCCCGGGGCTGGCCCGCCTGAATGCAGTGCAGGAACCAAACTGCCCGGAGCAGCCCCACTCCCTGCTTCTGGTCACTCCCTCACCAATTCAGCCTATCCTTGGTTAAACCTCCTTTACATTTTTTGTTATCTCTGTCGCTGCACAACATTTTTTTGGTGATTCCTCATTATTTATAATGGCTGTCCTCAGCTTTATCTTCCATGGGACCATCACAGTGATTCTCAGTCACACTTGTTGCCCGCTGGATGACTGTCGTCAGTAATGACTGCGGCATAGACCTGGGCACGGGCTGTGAGGGCTTCCCTCTCCTCTCCACACTCGCACAGCTGGAAGCTCCTTAGCTTGCACTCTCAGCCTGGCCTCAGCTTACCTTTTCTTCCAGTTACAAGGCCCATCACGACCCTACCCCAGCTATCCTCTGCCACTCTGCCTAGTCACTGTCTTCTGAATATATTTTGCCTTCTTTTAAAGTTATTTTCTGCTTAACCACATTCTACTCATTCTCAGAAAGTCCAGAACAAGCTCCACTCACTTGGCCAGCCATCCTTCCACCCTTATCGGACCCTCCTGTATCATGATAATGGTTCCACCTCTGACCATAAACATCAGTCTCTGTTCCTCCGTTTGAGGTGAATCATCTGCCCTGTGTGAGCGTTTGTGTTAGTAGTTATATTACTCCTGTTTTCTTTCCCTGTGTAGGTTGCTAATGCCTAGGAGGCAGCAGATGTGTCCCTAATTCCCCCCGCCCCGGGCCTGTGCACCTTTGCACCTGTGCACCTGTGCGCACCTGTGTACACCGGGTGCACGGGCCGGAGCAGTAGGCTGTGACTGGGAGAGAGTGCCGCGTGGTTCATCATATAATACGGTCCTGGGTGGAAGCTGAGGCCCGACTTCCCAGCCACAGGATATTGACCTACTTTCCTCTTCTTATCTGTGTGCAAAATATTTGTTGTACTTAGTGTGTTCTCCCTGTCACAACGAATGTTTGTCTCCCTTTCATATGAACTGAACGCTGAAGTGCTAGTTGGATCAGTGGGGAAAAACAATGGAGAAGAAAAGTTGGTAAGCGGTTTTAATTTCTAAACGCGGGGGCCTTGTAATTATATCATTTAAAAAAACTCTGTAGTTTTTATATATCTCCCTCTTTCTGTCTGCCTATCTACCTATTGAGAGACATGATTAAGGGTGGATTGTAAATTTTAAGTTTTTATGCCTTTTAATTTGACGATTTATAGTGTAATAATGTGGTGTTTTGAAACCCTTTTTGTTTTTGATAAACTACTTGTAGAAGGAAATGAACTTTTCTTAATCAGGCATGACAGTGTGGTTCACTATTTAATAGTTTATTTCTTAACAAACTTTCCTGGGGAAAATTTGTTGTATGGTTCTACATGGTAAGACTGATTAACTTCGAAACTGATTTTTGTGTCGCTTCACAGGTTGTATACTATATTCAAGGGAGAAAATATGTATATGTGTGTGTGGGAGGGGGTGTGGACATTTGTATGTATCCTAATAATAAATATACGAAATATTGTTGTATCTTACAGAACTTTTGGAAATTAGCAGAACTATTATTCAAATTTAGCTATCATTTATAAATTTAAACTTAATAGATATACATTTTTGTTTGTGACTTAAAAGGATTATTTAGTTAGGGCATGCCATAGAGGTGATTTGCTGTTTAGTGTATCTTTATAGATACTTTAGAATGTATTTAGAGATGTGTAAGAGACATATAATAGTGCATTTGATTTTAAATTCAGTAATGCTTCCAACACTAGAAAAACTGGGAAAAAACTGAGCCACAAAATACAAATACTTTCAAATTCTAATATGATTATTGATTTTAATCAGCTTATGTGAAATAACCCATTGTGTGTAAGCTGTTTTCTTAAAAAATTCTTTTTTAATGATGGTGTCATTTTGCCTTCTTAATTTACATTATCAGTGTCTCTTTTGGAATATCTTAGCTATTTTTGTTTGATCAGTTCTCAACCAGTGAACATTCATGAAATCCTAATGTAAATGTATAAACATCTCTCTCTGGTTACATAGTACAGTAAACTTTAATTTAGTGGCTAATTGCTTGAAGATGCATTGTTGAGTGATGCATATTTTTCTCTTCTTTTATGATATAGGTTTCTTAATTTGTAATTTCAGATTCCTTTTGCTTTCATAACTAGATGAATTTATTAAAATAGCCAGTACCATTTGCACCTGACCACGTAGTTGTAAACACACAGAACACACACTCACACTGCTTCAGTGCCTTTACATGATCGTTCTGTGCATTTCTTTCTGTGCTGTATATGGTTAGACCTTTAATACATCTGGGCCCCTCCACCCCCCGTGAGGTGAGAATAGGAGAGCTGCTTTCCTTTACCTCTGAGTAAATGTCATTGAGAAAGATTCTTGTAGACTGGCATTTTTGGTTTTTAACAGTTTTTATAACTAGACCCAGGATGTATGCTCAGCCCAAAATGAAGGAACTCAGTCTTTCCAGAGTTGAGCCTTTTTTGTTGACTCAATAATGACAGAAGCTGGGACAGGATCTTAGGAGATGATATATTCAATCTCTTTGTGGAGAAACTGAAGCTCAGAATTGACAGTGTGTCCAGGGTCCCACTGTGAGCTAGCTGCAGAGCTGAGTTTGGATCTTCTGGGACTTTTTCTGGAGCCACTGTGGTAGTCATTTGAACTTCTGCGGTTGGTTGCAGAATGCAACAGCTGATGTTTCCCTGAGACATAACTTGTTTCCTTGGCCCAGACAGCAAGAGTGCATTAAATTAAATATATTTCCTCCACTGTCACTGAAAAGAGCCTGAATGATTCCTTTGTTAAAAAATGATGTTTCAGCTCTGGTGTATCCCAGGCTATTTTATGTGAGTGTCTTAGTTCAACCAATTGTCTTCAAAAACCAATCTAGAGGGACCCCCAAAACTGATGGGTACAAGAAACCCTATGGAAGTGCCTACTAGGTGCAAGTCTCTGTACTTTTAATGACAAGGGGTACCTTGAGTGATTGGATGGTCTGATCAAGTATAAGACCATTGGTATAAGCAGAGGAAGGGGACAGGGGTCAGGAGGGTTTAGTGAGGATATTAGCACATGGGATGAGATTGGGACCCTCTGACTCACAGGTCAGTTCATTTGGAAGGAAGTTGGTTTCCCTCCTGTTTAATGATCACTGGTTG
The DNA here is from genome assembly GCF_054644295.1 of Miniopterus natalensis. Taxonomy (NCBI): domain Eukaryota; kingdom Metazoa; phylum Chordata; class Mammalia; order Chiroptera; family Miniopteridae; genus Miniopterus; species Miniopterus natalensis. The sequence goes on along the minus strand of NC_142088.1, from coordinate 29,232,257 downwards.
TATTTGGTGTCTGCGCACTGGCCAGGAACAGTTAAAGCTCTTGGGTGTGCCAGTTATATTTGAGCAGTTTTACATTCATCCAGGGGTCCCAGGGTCTTGGGTTTGCCAACCTAAACACATTCAACTTCATGGAATTTTAAAAATCTTCGTTGAGGGAACAAATTGAGGAGGTTGTGGGTTATAATTAGCACATCCCATGTCCCAATTAACAGCTGAGTTTGTGTTTCTGGCTATAACAGTGGTTTATAGTTTTTGGCTACCTTGTCTCACAGGAACTCATAAGCATTTTCAGACATTAGCTCATTAATCGACATCCTTTATGAGTAGGATAGCATGCCCATAGGTTCCTCCTAAACCTAGGGCTGCTTGCTGTTCATCCTAGACCTTCCAGGATTTTAGTTGGTGAGGGTACCAAGCTGGTGGTGAGGGGGGTGGATAGGGGTTGGGGGTGGTTTTCAGACTGGGTCTTGGAGAGGGTGTCATTCTCTGAAGTTGCCCTGCCCTTTGGCAGTTGTTACTGCCATGACTCTGCAGTGTCCTCGGGGGTAATGACCGAGGGACAGTGATGTTGGCTGCATTTCCTCCTCAGGGTACTGACCCCATGGAATGTCTGTTGCAAATGAGGCAACTTTCTAGGTTATTTACCTGGGCACACCTGCCAGAAGACTGCACTAGGAGAGTCAGGGAGCTCTTCAAGATCAGAAGCAGGAATGACATGGGAAGGGAGGGAGCCAGCATCCAGTGAGGAGAGCCTTTTGTGAGGCAGGGGTCTTGCTCTCTCAGTCAGCCTACATAATAATCCTAATAATGGAATGGCTGTTGTCATCCCTGAGTTTTCAGATCAGAATTCTCTTGGATTTGAGTCTGGGTCTGTGATCCAGAGCTGCCCCTTAGTGGGGTGGATCAAAAGGGAATTTCCTTGGTAAACTTGTGCTCCAAAACTTCTGTAGAAAGTTGCCCTTTCTCAATGTAGAAGTGAAGCTTCTCTTTAAGAAACTGTGGGGTATATGAAGAGTTTGGTGATTCAGGAATTAGATTGAAGGGCGTGCATAATATAGTAAGTGTGAAAAACCACCCCCAGCCAGGTCAGGAAAGCTTCTTCCTTGCTCTGGCTTTTAGAAACCAGATGTGCAACACCCAGGTCCATTTCTCTTTCTGTTAAAAGAAGGTTTTGCCTGGGATTCTAAGACATTTTGCTCAAACACTAGAAAGGATAGTTTGCAGTTTATAATCCAAAAGCTTCAATGTTGTCATAGCAGCCACTGTTATTTTTGACTCAAAAATTCCTCTTATTAGTCTAGATAATGTATTTCATCATTTCCACAGTTGGAAAAAACCTTTTTTCTTTTAACCTGTCACTATGAATTGTAAAATTCTAGATGCTGTTTTCCAAATCTTTAATAACTGGCCTGTGTGGGGATTGAGGGCAGCCCAGCTCCTGGTTGATGGCTTTGGTTGATAAGGCCAGCCTTTCTATACCCAGACAGAAACAAACCTTGACATGGACACCGGTGGTTCCTGGCCCCTCAGACACCCTCCAGGTGATAACCAAAATGTTGAATTAATTACCCTTCTTATTCACAGAGTTTTTTTAAGATTGGAGTCTGCTTTATGATTTATGGGCTTTCCTTTGCTTTTAGCTGTTTGTTTGTCACTCCCAGTTCAAATTTATTCCATTCTGTCATTGCCTGATAATTTTATGTCCTGTATATTATTCACAGTTTGAACACGCGACAACAACTTACTGTATGGAAATTGCCCAGTAGTTGGGCTGATTTTTTTTCCTAATCCAAGATTCTAACAAAAGCCATCGCCCAGCAGTCCATTAAATACTCTTCACAGAAAGCTTTAGAGAAAGGGGTGAAAATACTCAGTATGTAGTAGCTTTAACCGTGGAATAAAGGATTGGAAAATCAGATAACTATACTTCGTGAAGTAAATGCCATGAAAAAGTTTCTCTAAGGAACTGTGTTGGGAATGAAAATCAACATCACCGGAGCCTTTTCACAAATGCATGGCAGGGTCCAAGTATATACTCTGGGGAGCCCTGCAAAGCACCCCATACGGTTCTGTGTGGCCCACTAGCCCTGCCTCTTTTGAAAACCATGCTGCTTGAGTACATTGCCCTAAAGAAGGCAGTTTTCATTCCACTTGCACTTTAGTTGATAAATACTGAGAAAGTGTCTGCCCTTTGGTTTTTAGCCTGAGTCTTTCTTGAGTGTTCACTTTCTTGGTGTGTCATCTGAGGCTCTCTAATTATTCTTGGCCACTTGTGATCTGGAGGGATGGGTAGAGATGATGGAAACAGTCCTGGAAGGAAGAATGGCCTACAACTAGAACCCCTCTCAGGACCTAAAACAGCTTTTCTCTCTGTCCCATGAGGCCTGTCATCACTGCTTCTCTCTGCACTTGTGTGCTTCATTCCTGCCCTCAGGCTGGCTTCCTCTCCCCTGAATGATCCACCCTGTCCCTCGGTCTATGTGAACGCCCTGGTCCAGCGCTCACAGCCTTCTGACTACAGTCTCTGTGTCCTTGTAAGCTGGTATTGTTTGGGCTGGTGGACACCCACAGCCCAGTTAGCTGTGTCCTGGTTGAAGGAGCCGCTGGAGGCCTTGGCATGTTTGTCTGTCATGTGAGGTTTGCCTTCGGGGGTGGGGGACTCGGCAGGGAGAGATGAGGTGAAGAGGAAGACTAGAGTCAGGTTGCGGGGTCATCTGATCTCAGGTAAAGAATTATTTTTATTGGGGTAAAGTATACATAACATAAAATTTATCATTTAACCTTTTTAAATGTACACTTAATGACATTAAATACATTCATGTTATTGTGCATCACCATCACCAGCATCCATCTCCTGAACTTCTCTTCTTCCCAGAGTGAAACTCTGTACCCATTAAACAGCTCCCTGTTTCCTCCTTCAGCCCCTGGTCACCACTGGTCTGCCCTCTGTCTGTGTGAATTGGATTGCTCTACTACCTCATGTAAGTGGGGTTGTACGGTATTTGCCCTTTCGTGACTGGCTTATTTGAAATGTTAGCATGTTGTTCTCAAGTTTCATCCATGTTGTAGCATATGTCAGAATGTCCTTATTTTTTAAGGCTGACTAATATCCCACTGTATGTATAAATCACATTTTGTTTATCCATTCATCCACTGATGGATTCTTCAGTTGCTTTCACCTTTTGACTGTTGTAAATAATGCTTCTTTGAATATGGGTGTACAGATATCTGTTTGAATCCTTGCTTTCATATCCTAAAGTGGAATTGCTGGGTCATATGGGAATTCTGTGGTTCTTTTTTGTGTGTTTTTTGAGTGTCTGCTAAGGCATTTGAATATTATCTTAAAGACTCTGGAGAGTTATGGAAGGATTTAAAGCAGGGCTACCCTTACCTGATTGTGATTTAGAAGGGCAACTAGGGCAGTGTGGTTCATGAATGGGGAAGGAGAGGGCTGGCGGAGGCTGTGATGACAGACAAGACAGAGAGAGCACTCTGAAGGCTCTTGCCTTCCAGGTGAGAGATGAAGGCTGGGCAGGGCAGTCACTTTGGGGAACAGAGGGGAAGGGATGGAAGTGGGAGTGATGAAGGTGACCTAATTAATGAAAAAGGTTGGCTATGGGGGGAGGAAGTAGGAGACAGGGAGAGCCCAAGGATGAGAAACTGGGTGTATTGTGACTGTGGAATTTAGAGGGAGTAAGGGTTACTTCATTTTATTTTTTGTATTTTGGTATGGGATGGTAGACGATACAAGTTTTGAACATGTGTTCAGATGTTAGATACAGCCTTGTGGTGGAAATGAATTGTGGGCGAGCTGTTGATGAAATAGGTTGCTAATTTGGGGGAGGGGATAAATAAAGAATAAAGGGGCAGATGGCCATGCAATTTGGCTGAATTTAAAAGTGTTGGGATACTATTGGTGTAGCTCCACAGTTTCACAGCTCCTGGGGATCTGTTTCATATTCCTACCTTGAGGCAGAAATATATACATCAAAATTTATAAAACCAGAAATGATGGCCAATTCATTGGTTAATAAAAATCAGGTTTCATAAGGATTCTAATGAATTCAAAGTATTTTTTTTTAGACTAAAACATGAGTGTGTTGAATTTGGCTTATATTCTTTTTTGCTCATCTGTGTTTTCTGATTTTTTTTCCCTATAGTGAACGTGCATTTCTTTTCATCATTAAAAAGATCACTTGAAATTTCAAAAGTTGCTGCTTTTCTTTTCTTAACTATCTCACAGCATTGTGAGCTCTTGGGGGTTGAAATGGGGCTGGGGAAGTACCATGATTATTCCTGTTATGTTCCTAGAACTTAACACAATACCAGAGACCAACAAGACTCTTTGTAAATGGTGGTTGAGCTGAATTGAATGGAAATTTAACTGCTCTCCAAGATGAGATTTTGTGCTATTTTAAGAGATCTGGAAGGAAATTCCAGTTTTTCTCAGTCACTTAGCTCATTATATTAGGTACTGAATCGCATCCTATAGACTTGGCCCCTCTTTTGCCTTTGTTTTACCATCAGGATTTATTTTGTTCATGAAATCTTGCCACATTGGCCTTGTTTTCTGACTTAAATGTGTTTCTCATGTTATTCTTAAAAGCCTTAGTGATCTCATCTTTGGGAGCCAAATAGCTCAGTTCTATTTCCTGTCCTTTGTTGATAATATTATGTTTTTAGAGGATTGGATCAAAGTGGCTTGAAGCTGCAGTCATTATTTTGACCCTGGTTGGCTGACAGGACCAACCCACCCATGGCAGCTGTGAGAATGTGCATTATTGAATGACACTCTTGTCAATAGTAAATTTGCATACTTGTTTTCCCTTTGTGTTTCTCTGAATGCCTACCCTGTGCAAGAGGTTGTGCACTATGCCTTTGGGGCAATAAAGATGAGTAAGATGGGGCTCTTGACACCAGGGAGTGGATTCTGTAGAAAGGGGGCGATCATGCGTATATGACCACTATACAAGGAGGTTAATGAGTGGAACTGAAGTCAGATAAGAACAGTTGTTGGTATGCTAAGGAGACTCCCTGAAGCTGCTGTCTCTGACGTATAGCACTAATGACCTTAGAATAGATGTTCAAACGTCCTCATTTTCAATTACCAAAGCACTAGATAACTGCTTTCATTAAGTTTTCCTGCACAGGGTGGCTTTTACAGCTTTGCTTTAAAAGTTCCTTCAATTTAAGATTATGTTCACAACTTAATATTGATCCTTGTAATCATTGTAACCTCAGGTCTGATTCATGAATGTTCTTTCAAATTCTACAGTAAAAGTGTTTCAACTTAAAAATACACATTTGTTCTCATAGGTGGTGAGAATTTTGAATAACATAGGAGACCACTAGATGCTGTATTTCAGCTTAGACTGAATGATTAAATTGGAATAGCTTTTCAGCATTGCTGTTTCGATTTCAAATAGTAGAATGACCTTGCACTTCACATAGATGTGCTGTCTTGTTTGGCATCTCTTGTGTGGGACTGTTGGGTTGGGAAATGATGGTCTTGAGATTCCTGAGACAGATGACATTAACATGGTAGGTAACTTGTAATTTAAGATTGGTGACCGGGGTGGACTACTTATATTTAAATGTTAGCTCAGAGATATTTTTAAGATGGCATAGGATGTTTATGTTGCATTCTTTTGGATGTCGAGGAATTTTTGAAATGATGCTTTCAATATTTTAAGTGGTATTTTTACACTTAAAATATGTGAGTGAATGACTTGGTGGTGTACACTGAAATATAGGTAGTAATTTTGGAAGTTTTTGAGATTAGAGTAGGTGGGGGAAAGAACGATTGTGATCATATGGCTTGGATTTTTTGATTGGACAAGCAGGCGGAAAGAGCTGTGCAGCCATGGAGTCACCTGGCATCAGTTGGTGCGTTGATGGCTGGGCTAAGTCAGCACCCAGAGATAGAGAGACCCTGCTTCCAGGCTCCTCTGTGGTTCCTCCAAAGGCTCCCCCAGTATTTTGTACTGCTTTCACCAAGGTTGGGAGTAGGAGGTTAGGTTTTACATAATAATGAAGATCTAATAGTGGTGTAATGCTGCTTGTTGCGCAGTGTACTTAACGTTTATGTCAGTTAAGGGTCTTGGTTGCTTGCAGAGCAGGAACGAGGTAGAGACTTGCAGAATCGCAGAGAGGTTGGAAGACCAGGAAGGATACAAACTTGGAAGGTAGGCAGGAGCCAAGGAGAGGCAGGAGGGCTGGGCAGTAGGGTCCTTAGCAGAGGCCGTGCTGCAGAGCCAGTGTCTTCATGCCGCTGCTGTGGCTGCAGTGACTGAGTGTAACCTCCAGCCATCACCACCGGCTTTCATATTCACCCAGGACTCCAGGTCCCAGGAGGATGCGATTGGCTGTGCAGAAGCCGTGTTGCTTGGGGTGGCAAGAGAGCAGACCTGTCTCCTTTGCACTACTCACTAGATTAGTTCCTATCACAAGGTTACTGGGGACTCTCTAAAAGCAAGATTAGGTGCAAATAAGAACAGGACTGTATACTGGATAGTGCCCCTTTAAGAAAAAAAGACAAATGTCTACTATGGCTTTCCCCTTGGGCCGCCCAACATTCACAGAACACCTTTCTTACCATACTTACGCTTATGAAAATAAAATGCCCTAGCAGCTCTCTGTACATGGCTGAACACATAGCCACCCCTCTTCAGAGGTTCTGTTCTTTGAGAAGATCTCCTTTGTCCATTGTCTACTGTGGCCACATCTAAGGTGACCATTGGGGAAGATGGCTTAGTCAGGGACTGCAGTGTTTTAGCAGTTTTTTTTCCGTTCTTATGAGTGGGAGTTCTTGTAGTTGATTGTGTTAAGGATCAAGCAATTGTAAATCACTCACCGTCAATGAGACTACTCTGGCAGTATAGATCCTCTAAAAATGTTGGCTTTTAAGGTTTATTTGCTTCCATAGGCTAGTAACCAAAACCGGAGACACTGCCAACTTCCAAGCTTTTGAACCTAGAACTTGGCCTGAGAATTTGTCTCCCGGCAATGGGGCCTGGCCTTGGTGCTCAGCAGGGTATTTTTGCTCTTGGTGAATAGAATCTACCTGGAAACAATTAAGAAGCGTAAGAAACAATAGAGTGGGTGATACCTCTACTGTGCTACTTCTTCCTGGTTGGTGGCAGTGCTTCCCTTTCTCAGGCCACAGAGGCAAAACAGGTGGTTCTTGGGATAGGCCACATCTCCCACCTCTAGGCAGAAGAACTCCTCTTAACAACACCATATGTTCTCTCTGGCTCTCAGGCCCATTTCATAGTGTGCTTATCTTTTTCTTGTAATCCTTAAGAAATAGCCAACACATACCCTGGTATCTAAATTTTTCTTAAATTTTCTAAAATTGCAGGCACAAGGTCCAAGCCGTAAGACACAACAGGCCATGGTTTAATCAGCTGTTTTATTATTAAGTATAAAAAATGATCATCTTGCCCATCCAAGACAGTAGGTCCTCACACCCTTCACCTTGTGGCCTTGGCTCAGCCAGGTCATGCTCTTTAGCATATTACTTACAACACTCCACTTCCTCCTATCAGCTTCTATTTTTAGGTAAGATGCTTTCTGTTACAAAGAGTAAGCAATCCAACTCAAACAGTTTAAACAATAGGGAGAATTAATTGGCTTCCTTAACTGAAAACTTGAGAGCTGTGGGCTGGTCTTCAAGTGCAGTTTGATCCAGAGGTTCATGATGTCATCAGGGCTCCAGCAGGAATTCTCTTCTTGGATATTTTCTTGCCCTGCCCTCTTCCATGTGTTGTCTTCCTCCTCACACTAACCCTTTCGTGAATGCAGACATGGTTGCAGCAGTTCCAAGTATCACGTCTGTAAATCATATCATCCAGAGATAGATAGAACCTTTGTCCTAATATTCCAGGCCTTAGGCTCAGTGATATGACCAGCCCTGAATCAATGACTGTGTCTGGGAGATGGGAATGTGTTGCTTGTCTTAGTCTAGAGCACGAGCTACATTCTTGGAACATGGGGTAAAATTGGCTTCCCTAGAACAACAGGATTCCCACGGGGGTCTTGGGAAGGAAGGGCGTTCCCATCTACATGTCAAACAAAGAGTGTCTTCAGTGCTTTACAAGCATTCTCATTTAATTTTCCCATGTGAATTCTCCTGATAGTTTATGGAAATCTTGAGTTAGCAAGTGATTCTCACACTTGTTCTTAGAGTAAGCATTGCTCTTTCAGAGAAGAAAAGTCAATTTCTTTTGGGGGAGAAAACATACCAACTAATTTCACTGAGATGTCAAAGTGAACCAGACCAACGCTGGAGAGAGTAGTCACAATAATGGAAATCAGTCCATCTGTAGGAGGACAGGATAGTATCTGTGCACTGTCTTCTCAGTGTCCCATTTTTACCCTGAGAGTGAGGGTCACTATTTCCTCCCCCCAGATGCTAAAAAGAAATGCAACAAACAAAACTGTACTTGAGTGACTAAATGAACCTTGTGTCACCTTTTCAGTTGGTTTACTTTTTTGTTGCAAGAGTTGTGTTTTCAGAGTTTTCCACCTTTACCAATTCCCTGAAACTCAGCATTTGTTTTGCCCTCTCTCCTCGATTAGGGATTATAAAGTTGGGATAGAAGTGTAGAAATTAGAACCCATACACACTTGCTTGAAACATATTTGAAAAGGAGGTGAAACAGGTTTAATGACAGAGAAAGACTGGCTGCTTAATTATTGTTACCTGCAGCAAACTGTTGTCTTTTTTGCAGTTGTATAAATAGGCTGTATGTACAGGAATCCACCCCAGGGCAGAGAGTTCCTATTCAGCCTCTTTGCTTAATTTAAATTGCTGGTTTGAGGTGGTTATTTTTGAAACCCATCTCAGGTTGACATCCCGCTTAATCCCTGAGCCTTCTTCTCTCATCTGCCAAATTATATGTAATGAATCGCAGCTAGAGTGCTTTTGGCATTTCACGAGTCTGAGAGCTTGAAATTTGATTTAAATGTTAATTTATTGCGACAAAGGTTGGGCACTCACGTTCCTATTCCTGTGCAAGTCTTTCCATGGACTTGGCATGGGACCAGCTCTCTCCTGGGCTTCTACTGCATCTCCAGAGAATGGCCAGGGCCCCCACCCCTCACCTTTTTTGTTTTAAAATAGAATCTGGCCTAGTTCAAAGTGCATGATACGATTCTTAGTGCTACTATTGTTGGGTTTTAGCAATATTTGGGGCTTTTTATTCCAGGCGTATTGACATGAAACTAAAAAAGCATTAACAAAAGAGTTAACTATTTTTCTCCTTTTGAATATTAAATACTTCCTTATTGGGTTCTTTCTGTTTATGGGAGAGCCTCTGCTTCTTCTTGGTCTTTTTTGGCTTTTCAGTGCACACTTAAATAATTTTTTTAATAGGGTCAGAAATAAAGTATGTGTTTGTGGATTCATACAAATCATTAGTAATTAATAATAAAGAATTTCATAATTCCCAACCTTTCCCAGTCCAACTAAACTGAACCTTGCCCAACTTAATGTAGATTCTCTTGCTTCACAGAGACTTACTAGATGTTTCAGACTAGAATAGGAGGGCATTTATTTAAATTGCTAAGTTTTAAGGAAGTAGACCAACCTTTATAAGATATAATGTGCCTGGGTGACTCCGTAATGGAAAGAATTAAATGTACTTTCCTTCAGTATTGGGCACATGAATATATATGAGCATTCATTGCATGCTAATTTTATTTTGCTATTTTAGTTTTGTGTCTGTTGGAATGAGAATTAAGAGTATCGAGGTCATTCTTTGCAGGTTATGTTATATAGGCAACCACTGATTTACAAGTGGGTTGTGTACTTTTCTTTATGAGTCAGTGTTGACACCTGAATGAAATTTCCCCCTATAGGTGCAGTGTTATAGTGGTGATTGAGTTAACACTAATATCACACTCCTATGTAACAATAAGCAATATTTTTTAATCTCACTGAGCTTTCTTACCTTAAAATGAGGATAATGATAATAATACCTATCTCACAGAGTGTGATGATTAAAGTAATTGATGCATATAAAGTTCTTAATACACCGTGTGATATATGGCAAGTACTCAGTAAATGGTAGCATCATTTTTTAAACATTATTTCCTGGGAAAATGCATTCTGGATGTCATCATGGAATACTGGGGGATGTCATGTTGGGGAAAGCAGGGGCATACAAGTTTTAAGTGTGACATTGGTATGCAAGATTGAGTGGAAAGGGATGGGATGGGTTGTCTTGCTAGAGTTTTGCAGCTTCCAGCTGGGGAGAGGGGATGGTCTAAACAAGAAAATGGAGACCCTGGTTTCCTGGTGGCTCTTTCTGTGGATGGACCTTGCCTAGGATGATGGACTGGGAAGGAGTTTCATTTGTGGCAGCACGTTGGCAAATGGGGCTTCTAGTGGCATGGCAGCGACTGTAGCCACCTCAGAGGCTTCTCACATAGGTTGTAAGGAGGGGAGGTTATGACATTGGTGAGACAGGTGAGGGCCATTTGGAACTACCAGCGTTTCATTTCTCTAGTTGTTCTAAGAGCACATCTGAAATAATCACTCATTTAAGTTGACCCTTTTCCCGTCTTTCCTACAGCTGGAAACTATGGCCAAAATGGAGGTGAAAACGTCACTGCTGGACAATATGATTGGAGTTGGAGATATGGTTCTTTTAGAACCTCTCAACGAGGAGACCTTCATCAACAACCTCAAGAAGCGCTTTGACCATAATGAAATATATGTGAGTGTGCGCTTAAAGGTCATGGTTGGGGTTTAGACTTTGTATTTTGTGGCAGAGAGCTGGCTTTTCTTCCTCAAACTCTCCTCTGTCTCTCTCTTTTTTTCCTGTTTATCAGAGTCCAGAGGTATTTGTTTATACCCTCAGAAAGAGTTTTGTGTTTGCTCATTTGGCACATGAGTAATACTGATTAGAATCATGTGAGTCTGTTTTCATGCGGTGCTTACCGAGTGCCGACTATGTGCAGGTATTGCGCTAGATGTTGGGGGCATCTAAAGCAAGAAGAGGAATATTTAATTTCTGCCTTCTGAGGAACATATAATCAGGAGGAGTTTTGAAATCTATAGGCATCATCTTGGATGGATGTCTTCATATGACTAGCAGTCTAACCTTTGAGAAGCTACTTATTAGAATGCAGGGCAGTGAACTGCCAAAAAAAGATATGAATCTTCTTGACATTTGTAGTTAGTAGAGGCAGGAGCGAATTACCAGATAAAAATATGTGTTTGTTCTCTGGAGGTTTGGGAATAGTCATGTCCTACTATATGAAAGTATAATGTCATAGACAAAAATGAAAACATATAAATATATATACTAATAGAAGAAATTTTATGTTGTTGTAAAAACTCTTTATAAAGGATTTCGCAATATTAACTTTAATCAAGTTCCTTAAATATATTTAAAACATAGAGTAAAAAATACATTATATGCAGTTTTCTGGGAATTTGTATAAAGCACAGAAATTTACATCTGTTCAGGTAGAGATGTAGTGTTAACTAAACCAAGGAAATGGGGTGTTGGTTCCCTGTACCAGCAGCTGAGATGGAAACAGAATGGGTTGGATGGAAGCACGTATTTTTAATAGATTCTGCCGTGCTTCTGAATCCTTCCCCTTTTTATAGTGTATCTGTGTCTGGAGTTGAATGGGATTATTGGGACATGCTTCATATTTTTCTATTAATATGTGAAAAAACAATAGGAGGAAATACAAGTAAATAAAAGGAGCAGTCATAACTGATAAAAGTAGGGTCAGTTATAACTTTTGTGGAACTATGTAATACATTTTTAAAAATTATGTATGCAAAGTCATATTATTTTATGTCACATACAGCTTTCCTTTCCAGATAAGCAATCATGTTTAAAGGATAACTTTAGATAATTTCTTTTTAAAAAAAAAAAAAAATGTTTTTATTGATTTCAGAGAGAGGAAGTGAGAGCGAGAGAGAGAGAGAGAGAGAGAGAGAGAAAAACATCAGTGATGAGAGAGAGTCATTGATTGGCTGCCTCCTGCACGCCCCCTACTGGGGATGGAGCCAGAAACCCAGGCATGTGCCTTGACTGGGAATTGAACTGTGACCTCCTGGTTCATAGGTCGACGCTCAACCACTGAGCCATGCCGGCCAGGCTGTATAATTTCTTAATGAAATAATGGTCATTATCTGGGGATTGAACTTTTCATCGTTGTTGATTTATATTGTTGGAAGTAGGGGGAGGTTGACAGTAACATGAAATGTGTGAATACTGCTTTTGGGACAGTAATTTGATAATTGGATCTGAACCTAAGTTCAGAGATGTTATATAAAATGCTGATGCAAATGGAAAAGGTATAAAACACTGCTCCTGAGCAGGGAGAAGGTATTGTTTGGTTTGGCAATGAGACCTGGTGTCACCTTCCCTCAAAGTATAGCAGTTCAGCTTTCAGGTGGGAAAACCTTACAGTTCTGCAGCTTTAATTGAAAGTATGGTCTGATATCAAATGAAAGGCAGACTTTAAACATTGGTCTCTGAGATGGAGATAGGAGGAATCAATTCTATCGTAACTAACGTGGCTGATCGTTTTTCTTTTTGGCTCTCAGAAGCCCAATTCACTTTCAGATGAGTTGAAAATAAGATGGAGAGTAGAACATTACATGCATTCAAATACCTGATTTGTTGTGCCCACTAAAAATAAAACAATCCCCTTTTTAACAAAATGCCAAGTGTTAACATTCATGAGTCTTTAGCAGACGAAATGTCTGGTTTCAGCCCTACATAATTTTATTTTCTAACTATTTTGGGAATGCCCTTTCTGGTGTAAAACAAAAGCAGAAAATTGCTTTCTGCTTTCAAATATTCATATCAGTTAATGTTTCCATGATACTTTAGGACCATCATTTCCATGAAATGTGTGGCTTCATTTTGTAACTTTAAACAGAAATCATATTGGAGGGCTGGGCATTCTCTATTTTATTTAAGAAAAAAAATAAATCAGGTTATAGAGTAATGTGTGTATTATAATCCTATTTTTGTTAATGGGGGGTGTTTATGCATGTGTATGTGTGTTTGTATATTTGTGTGCACACAGAGAAGGGCATGCTAACTTTGGGCACCACAGTGGGATGGGATGGGATGTAGGGACAGGGAAAGGGGACTGTTTTGGACTTCTTCATTATAGGACTTGTTAAATCAAGTATGTATTATTTTTGCAATTAAAAAAGTACTCACACATCATGTATACCACCCTTGGGGAATCTCTTTCTGGCTCTTATTCTGATAATATTTCTGCTTTGCTTTTGTTCATGGGTTGCTGTAAAATTGTTTAGCCCGATGCCAAAGGCTAAGTTAATATGACATGCAATATTTTACTGTCCGGTACTTCCCTTTGCTTTTTAACTCTTTCCCAGGAAATGAAGGTGCAGTTTAAAAAAAAAAATCTCTGTTGTATTGTCATAGCTTTGTTTTATTCTATAAAAGTGGGTAACGGCCCATGATGACCAATCATGCAAACATATTGAACAGTCATAGTTTCAAAAGCCGTGGTTGATAAGGTGGCCAGTGAACAGAAGGGCCCTTGCCTCAGACTTTTGAACTCTGGCTAAAATTCATGGCCTTAGCAGCCTCTTATGTGAGCCAGCTCCATGTCATGGGGACTCTGTTTTTCCATCCTGCCATCCACTCCCCCCCTATCTAGAGCTAAGAAACAGTTCTTACTTTCAAAGAGTTTTCATAAGGGATTGCTTTCCCTCTAGGTATGAATTATCAGCTTTCTAGAGGATTCATAACCCTTAGTGGATCTCCAGACAACTGAATGTGGAAGTAGAATCCCTTGTGATCCTCTCATGCTAAGCCTGAAGTCCTGGGCAGGCCACTTGAGTCACATATACTCTTCAAGGTACAGACTGTGGCCAGGGGACTGGAATGAGCTGTGGCTTAAGACAATGATGTCTACTCCTAGGGTTTGGGGAGGGTCAGGTTTTTCTCAAAGTAGATGGACTGTGTGTGTGAGGGGGTGGATACCCAACCAGATATATTTATCAACATATTAGGAAGAGAAAAGGGGAAACTCACAGGTTTGGTAGGGAATTTTGTAACGAAGTGGTTTTATTGATGTTGATACCACCCTAAAGGAGATGCCCCCTGGGAAGCGTTTATCATTTGAGTTCCAGGCTTCAAGTCCATCCAAAGGCCTGCTTCTCACGGTTTTCTACTGCAGAATTCCCCATGGCAGAGAAGAGTAAACAGGTGTCTGAGGGACTCTGGGGCACAGTTGAAATCCATTCACTTTAGGGGAGATTTTGTTGAAATCTTTGCTTCTGAAGTAATTAGCAGTTTTATTCTATTTCGTAATGCATATGGGTTTGTTTTAATCTAATATGCTCCTCCGACCCTTCTTGGAGTAAGAAGTATTTTTGGTGTGACAAGTAGATTTGATTTGCTTTCTCTCTGAATTGTCAGGCTGGGGATCATCTAGATATAGTGGTCTGAATTTGCCCAATTTTAGGATCTTATGTTAAATTAATTGTAGTTATAACAGGACTGCTTTGAAAGTCTAGTAAAAATTATCTTCATTTTTAGAAGTTAGTGGTGAATTAGGATCCCTGTAAAGCTAACATCAGATATTTTTATGAAAGATACTTAAGTGTGTGCTCCAGGAATACTCTTTTTTTTTTTTTTTCCATAGAGTGGGTTCACACACTTGTTTAAAAAGCCCTGAGTTGGTTCATAACCCTGGCAGAGTCTCTGAATCTGGGACAGTTTAGCCATTGACATGGTCTTTGCAGTAAGGGCTACTCAGTTGCCGACGGAGGAGGGTCAGGTGAGAATCGACAGAGGGGATGTTGGCCTGATGGGGAACCGTGCAGGGCCAGAACTCTGTTTGCTTTCATTCCTCCCACTTGGCAGCAAACAGTTCAAGCTGGGCCCAGCTGCAGGACGTGCCTTTCAGCCTAGCAGCCTCTGTGGTGGGAAACGCTGGTTGTGACATTCCCGAGTCAGCGCTGCTTTTCTGTATTCTTTCTGTCCTTTGTCAGACATTCTTCCGGCCGCCCACCCCCGCCCCAGCCAGATGGAACGGTGGCAGGGTTTGATGTGGACTTGTAATGTAGGTGACCCAGCCAGACACGATGCTGTTTTTAGGGTGACTGGTCAGGACTGTGGTTCAGTTCGGGAACAGGAAAGCTGCAATTTAGGCAAGAATAAGGCCCATGGCAAATTTGGAAAAAGCACCAAGGTGTCTGTTCTCTGACAAAGAAGTATTTTTGGTGTTGAAAAAGTAGATTTAGTTTGTCTTCTATCTGAATTGTCCGGTTGGGGGTCATCCAGATATCAGAGGTCTGAATTAGTCCAGGTTTAGGATCTTAAACTAATTGTAGAGGCAAAAGTGACTGCTGTGAAAGTCTAATAAAAATTGTCTTAATTTTAGAAGTTACTTTTAGACTTGGACCCTCATAAAGGCAGGATTAGTTGCTTTTTAAAAGATACTTAAATATAATATATTTGGTTTAAAATATTGCAAAGTAAATGAAAATAATACTAGTTAACATTTATATATTTATTTGAAGTTTCAAAAACACTTTTTATATATAAACATGAAAATTCACAACATATAATTCCTGTATAAAAAGTATATTAGCCCGGTTGGGCGTGGCTCAGCGGTTGAGCGTCAACCTGGGATCCAGGCGATCAGGGTTCGATTCCTGGTCAGGGCACATGCCCGGGTTGTGGGCTCGATCAATGACTCTCTCATCATTGATGTTTCTATCTCTCTCTCTCCTTCTCCTTTCCTCTCTCTGAAATCAATAAAGATATATTAAAAAAAAAAAAAAAGTATATTAGTTTTCTCTTGCTGCACTGTAAATTGCCCCAAACGTAGCAACTTAAAGTAGCATACATTTGTCATCTCACTGTCTTTGTGGCTCGAGTTGGGGCATGACTTAGCGGGGTCCTCTGCTCAGGGTTTTTCTAGGCTGTCGTCAAGGTGTCCACCAGGACTGCAGTCTCATTGGAGACTAGGTCCTTTTCCAAGCTCATGGGGCTATTGGCAGAAAGCTGGAGCCCCTGTTGGCAAGAGCTAGAATACAAACATCCAAATTAGTGCTATTCCTGCTATCTAGACGGTCTCCTTTTTTTTTTCTTTTTAAAATTTCCTTTAAAAATTCTTTATTTTTTTATTCTTACAAAGGTAACAAATGCTTTTGGGAAAAAAATTCAGATAATATAGGCATATATAACATAAAAATATAGTTTTTCTACCTCAGTACCCCAGTCCCATTTCTATGAGTAAGAGTAGGTTAAGTGTGGTAGATAATCTTCCAGATTATGTGGGTTTGATTAAAACTTAAACCTTTTTGTTCTGGAGTTGGAAGTAGGAGGAGGTTCTCCTTTATCTAGATAGATGGGCCTTTACCCAAAGAGCCCAGACCCAACTAAGCTTGAGTGGAACAAGAGCCATCTTTAATGCTACCTCTTACTCACCTAGTCCAGGTGGGGAAAGAAGGAGAGCTCCTTGACCTGCTGAGAGGAAATGCCTAGACTTGACTGTGCATGTGTCTGCTTGGCTCATTGAAAAAGCAGAGCATTAAGGAAACACAGAGAACAAATTGTGTGTGTTTTCAAGAGTGTATCTGCTGTTTGGAGTGGAGACACAGGATTAGCAGGCTAGATTAAGCTGGTGAAAGACAGCACGTCATGAGGCTGAAGAGAAATGTTGTGTCTAATTTCTGAGCAGAGTCTATCTCTTGGACACTTTTATACTACTTTTCAAAACAATAGTTTTTGGTGATAACTTCCCAGTTTCAACACATCCAAGCTCTCTTGAAACCTTTGGTGACTGGAAGATTTCTTCCTCTTCGAACTTGCAAAATGGACACACATTTATCTGTTACGTACCAAGTGTAGAGTTGTTTTATCCTGCAGGTACTATATAGTACTTGAAATATTTATATAATATTTATAGAATAGTAATTTAAATGTTCTGGTCGGAGCCATGCCTGAAATTTGGATTTGAAGGAAATTAAGACCCAGGTTCAGGTCTGTAGAAGTGTTACTCTTTTGGTGGTGGTATGGTAGATACTAAGAAGCAAAGACCTGAGCTCCAGTCCTGGCTCTGCCACTTACAGTCTGTGAGACCTGGGATAAGTGCCTTAACTCCTTGGAGATTGTTTTTTAATTGATAAAATGATAAATGACAACAACTAAAATTAAGTCCTTATTGGTACAATATACTATTCTAAGCACTTCACATGTATTTGTTTATTTAATTTTTACTAGAGCCTATGCACTGTAGGTTTTTTAATGACCTTCATTTTACATTTGAGGAAGCAGAGGCTCAGAAAGACTAAGGAACTTGTCCAAGGTCACACCGCAAGTAGGTGATGGAACTGGAATTCACACCCAGGAAGTCTGGCCCTAGAGTTCATGCTCTTTAATAATAGTTCTGCTGACTTTATGTGGTTGCTATGAACAGCAAATGAATGATACTACTAATATAGAAGCATTCTTTTTTTAAAAAACATGTTTTTATTGATTTTAGAGAGAGAGGAAGGAAGAGGGAGAGAGACAGAAACATCGATAAGAGAAACATTGATTGGTTGCCTCCCACAGTCACCCTGACCAGGGATTGAACCCACAACCTGGGTATATGCCCTGACCGGGAATTGTACCAGTGACCTTCCAGTCCACTGGATGACACTTAACCAGCTGAACCACACTGGCCAGGGCAATATGGAAGCATTCTGAGTCTACAATATGCTGTTCAAAATACTTGCATATGTTATTGAAGAATGTGTAGATTTGGACTAAGGCAATCTCAACAACCCAGATAAATAATTGAAACGATAATTGGTATTCTAGTCATGTATTAAGCTCTTAGCAGTGCGGTGACATGAACTAGTATGACATGGAATAAGTGTGTTCAGTTCTAAAGTCATAGGCACTCACTTGTCAAAAACAGTAACAACCGTCAGGATGAGGTTTCCCCCTCTGGAGGGTGGGAGAAGATCTTAGGGGCTTGTTTTTCATCATGTTCCCTGGATGGAGGAGATTGAGAGCTGCACATGGCTCTTTATGAGCACAAGGTAGAGGGGGAGAGGGGAAGCAATTCAGCACAAGAGACATGTGGCCAGTTTTGCCCTTTTCTCTACACGTGCATCTATTTCTGCTATTACATCTGCAGTACAGGTAAATATTAATGATAATCCTAATTTCTAAAGACAAGCTATTTTGTTCATCAAACTCTGTTTTGGAGGGGTTGGAGAGTGAGATAACAGTGTGGCACATAGGGAAAGGCATGGGCCTTTGGCAGACAGACCTAAAGTTGAATCTTGGCCACTCACAACCACTATGACCATTGTAAATAACTGTGAGGATCAATTGTTTCATCCATAAAATAGGTATCATGATGCTTAGCATCCTAGCCTGGTGCTTGGCACTTAGTAGGGGTGAAGTACCTGGTAGGTCCATGACTGTTTGAAAAACTTAGAAACTCAGAATGACTTTACTTCAGAGTTTCAGACACTGAGATTTTCTAGTAATTAGAATCTCTCCCCCCTTCCCTGACTCTCTCTTTTCCTCCCTCCTTTTGCTTTTTCTTACCCCGTCCTTCTTTGGTATTGTAGAGATTTCATTTTTGTTACATTGCCACTTGAGTTAGCCACACCATATTATTTTCAAGACTTCTAACAAGTGGTATACTTATAACACAGGACCCCTCTGTACGTTAGTTAAGAGAGTTTTATTGGGTCCAGAGAATGGTACATATTGTCTCATTACAGAGTTGATCTCAACAAAGATAGGGTAGTATTGTGTTATCCTGCTCTAAAATAAAGGCTGCCTGAGGTGATATTTTTAGCCAGTATTTCAGTGTGGCATAGAACTCATATATAGTTCTTTAATTCATAGTCTGCAGTGACTGGCAGCGCAGGAACAAAGGGTTATAATACGATGGTAGTTGAGGCCTGTCTCAGACTAGACTGTCAGTGACCATGTCTGACAAGCTTGCTGGCCTCCTCGGCAGCCACGACTTGCATGAACTGGCCCATGTGTGGGCTCCTGACCTAAAGCCAGTGATTTATGGCACAGCATAGATTAAAAAAGCAAACAATAAAAAGCAGGGCTTGATTCTTTCCTCAAACTTGGAGTTGAGAAATACTGGGGGGGGAAAAGATCAATGGAAGCAGATGTTAGCAGTCATGACTATTGTGAGGCCATGATGGGCCATGTGTGAGCAGAAACTGTGACTAAGAGTCTTTGAAGTAGACCAGCTATGGAGTAGAAAGTGAGAAAAGCTGTTAGGAGCAGGCCTGGAAAGAGCAGACACATGAACAGGAGATGAGCACATTGGTGCTGGAACTGGAAGGCACGTCTTCACAAACGTGTGTTGCCTTGGTCTGTAATGCTGCCTTGCACCCATACTTTGGGTCCCAGCTCTTCTTGTCACTCTGTGGGGGGTTCTTGTCACTCTTTGGGGGTTCCTGGGCATGTTCCTTGTTACAGTAAAACTTTCAGTATTTGATGTAACTTGAGAGGACCTCTGTGCTGAGCAGCTGAAGGAGCCTGACCGAATCACACTTCTCTTGCGGTGTCTGCAGGCTTTGGCAGGAT
This sequence comes from Miniopterus natalensis, assembly GCF_054644295.1. NCBI lineage: Eukaryota > Metazoa > Chordata > Mammalia > Chiroptera > Miniopteridae > Miniopterus > Miniopterus natalensis. The sequence goes on along the minus strand of NC_142088.1, from coordinate 29,212,680 downwards.
GCTACCATCTCTGCCACTAATTGTGAGACCCTGGGCAGTTTTTAAAGCCTTCTTATGCCTTCAGTTTTTTTCTCTGTAAAGATGGGCTATTACTAGTTATGTGTGATGTGGTGTGTGTGTGTGTGATATGTGGTGTGTATGAGATGTACATTGTTTTACGTATAAGACCCAGAAAGAGTCTAAATTGGTTATTGACATTACATTTGTAAATTTTCACTCAGTCAGTTTTTCACAATTTTGAACTGTGGCTGAAAGACCAACCAAAGCATTTGGTTGACCAAACGGTGTCTTTAAAATCCAATTTAGGTGAAAGCCCTCTTGGGGGAAATCTGGGAAGTTTTACAGATGCTTAATTAAAAACACCGTGGCATATAATGTCTGGATGTGTTGTGATCCGATTCCCAGGATCCGGGGTGAGTGCCTCCTCTTAAAGTGCATAGCATGTTGTCATTTCTGAAGGTCCCACCAGCTGGTCTTGTATGATCATTTCCTTGTGAGCAAAAAGGGGCCACATACCGAACCCAACAAGCTCAGGGGAGGCCTGCATGGCACCTTACAAATTCAGAGACCTACAGTAACCACATAGATGGTCTAAAATTAAAAAATTTTAACTAAAAGCAAGTCATGGCGGGTAGTTATGTCCTAGGGCAATATTTTTCCTTAGCAAAGGTCAGTCTTCACCTTAACTGAGTCTGTCTGTTTGTATCTAGGATAACATACCTGATAAACATGCCTTGCAATAACAAAGTAAATTCCTTTTCCCGGACCCCTCAAAACACAACCACCACACTGGAGACCTCAAATCCCCTCACTGCTGTTGTTATGTTAATTGTTGACTGTTAATGATCCTGCACCCACCTATGTAAAGGAAGTTATGTGTCTATCATTTTACTTTTTATCCAATCCCAAAGGCCCCCTTACCCCAATCCCTGCTTTGCTTTCTCTTGCTTCCCTACTCTATCACCATGGATTTCATGTAACCCACTTACATCTCCTCTTTGATTGTAATGTATAAAATAAGATACAAAACTGCCATTTTTCGGAGCATTTTCTCAATCTGTTGAGGTTTTGCTTCCTGGCAGTTGTCATCAGTTTAGCTCAAATAAACTCATAAAAATTCTCTACAGGTTTGAATGTTTCTTACGTTGACAATATTCTAGGCTTTTAATGGAAGTTTTATTAAGATGTACCTCATGTGATCATTTGATAACTCATCAATTCCCTGTTTACAAAGACCATTTTGTTTTCTGTTTGTTAGAATTTTTTATTGATTTTTAGAGAGAGAGGAAGGGAGAGGCACAGAGGGAGAAACATCAGTGTGAGAGTGAAACATCGATTGGCTGCCTCCTGTACCCCCCCCACATGCCTGCAACCCAAGCATGTGCCTGAGTTGGAATCCAACTGGCAACCTTTCAGTGCACTGGACAATACCCAACCAACTGAGCCACACTGGCTGGGGCAACAAAGACCGTTTTGTAAGATCTGGCATTAGAAGACTCCTCAACGAATTTAGCTGAGATACTAACATGTTACAGGCTTTTGAGTCTTGGTTTGGCTATGTACAGTGGCCACTAGATTCCAATTGAGCCGAACAGTGAGTCTTTATAATTAAAACAAGTAATGCTTACAGACTGCTGACTGTGTGTCAGGTGTGTGGTTTGTTCTGTAACACAGTCTCATTTATTAGACGTGGGAGGAACCAGTATCATCCTCCTTGTCCAGATGAGCCAACGGGGGCTTGGAGAAATTGAGTAATGTGCCCAAGTTCACACAAAACTGAAAAACTTTGCCAGATAGCTTGGAGCCAAGGTTCATACACATCTTAAACATATCTAAAGCATTCTAATACTGCGTGACATAGAATCTGAGCTCAGAAAGATGAGCTCAAGATGACTTGGCTTTAATTTTAGTCATTTTCACCCTCTAACCCCCTCACCCCACACACTGACTTTTACTTCAAGCCTACATTCAGGCCGAAGCTCGGACTCCTCACTCTGCCAGATGAGGCTCTTTACTATTTGAGCCCTTTCTTAGTTTCTAGGCTGTAATTTACAGGAGGTCTTTCTCTAGGCCAGCTTTTCCAATTCTCTGTTTGAAAGGTGGTTGGGTGGGCCTTTGTGCCTCCGATAGTGTTTGAATCCAAGTTAGAGCCTGTGTCAGAGCTTCCTTCCTTTTTCAGGCTGAAAATACCCCATTGTATCTGTATACCACATTTTTTATCCACTCAGCCATCCATGGGTTACCTCCACCTGTTGGCTGTTGGGAACAGTGCTGCAGTGAGCCTGGGTGTACAGCTCTCTGGGTTTTGAGTCTCTGGGGATTTATACTTAAACAACAACAACATTTTGAAGGCTACAACTGTCTTAGCAAAATATTTTTTAAAAGAGAGGATTTAGCTATCATCTAAAACCTAAAATCTCATATGGAGTTTTTTGGGGAACATTACTCTATCTGAAACATGCCCATCCTTTTAGACCTATTAACCCTCCAACTTCCCTGGGGCATTCTTGGATCTCTGAGGTTCACAGTGACCCTCCCTCCCTCCCTCCCTCCCTCCCTCCCTCCCTCCCTCCCTCCCTCCCTCCCTCCCTCCCTCCCTCCCTCCCTCCCTTCCTTCCTTCCTTCCTTCCTTCCTTCCATTAATTTTTATTTTTTTTTAACTTATCTGTGTTGTTGAAAATATTACAAATGTCCCCTTTTTTCCCCATTGACTCCTTCCACCCCGCACCCACTTCCTGCCCCAGCCTTCACCACACTATAGTCTTTCCTTCATTTAAATCCCAGGCAGTCAAATAAAAGACAGTAAAATAAAAAGACAAATAACTCATTTAGCTAAGAATCACTTAAATCCTATTTCATTTGTTTTTTGAGGCTAGAATAGTTAACTCCTAAACTTTACATTTTATAATATAAAAGTCTCACTTCCTGAGCTCTACTATAAGCTTCTCAGGGATACAGACCACAGAAGCACCTCATATTTTCTAAGGCAATATTTTGTGTAAAGAGGTTCTTAGAAAATGTGTTGCTTGCTTATTAAGTGATTATAACCTAAATTCAGCCAAGGCAATCAGTGCAGTTGTACAGCCATGTGAAAAGGGGTATTTTCACCTGAGTCCTGACCCAGGACTGGATTTGAACTGTTACTACTTCACAGGTGAAAGTAGCATGGCTTGGACACTGGGGCTTGGAGAACTTCTATACATTCTTTGATATTTCTTTGATGCCATTTTAGATGAAATAATTAGCATTAAGTGAGATATTTAAGTAATTCCTGCCTGATGCATTGACACTTTCCTGGTTTATTTTCTGAAGTTAAAGGATGTTTATGATACAGTGTCCTGCATTTCTTCATGATGTTGGCACAATTTTGTGTGCTAGGATCAACATGTAAAAATAAATATTTCCTCTTGAGATGAAAATTGGCCCCTGTAACTAGAAGATCTAATCCCCTTCTCCCCCTTGTTATTTATTCCTGGGAGTATAAGGATTTCAGCATCCCTCAGAGTCAAGTAGGAGGCTTCAGCCTGTTGTACATGGTGAAGACGCCGCTGCTGAGAGGCACTGTGCCCCAGTTGCCTGTGATTAGGCATTCTTCTCTGCCACTTCTGCCAGGGCTGCCCAGGCCTACCAGACAGCATGGATTGTGTGCACTAATGAAAAGAGAACAGATTCTTGGCTCTGTGTCCTAATTCCACTTTTGTTAGATAATGTGGTCATAGCACTTAACTTATTTGTGCTCCATTGTTATGGACATTAAGATGGAGAATTCCTATCTATGTCATGGGGATTTAGGAAGAGTTTAGTCCAAAGGTACTCGAGCGTACATTATATGGCAGCGTTTTAATAGGCTTGGGGATGAGTTTTTAGGGAGCCGCAGAGGCTCTAAACAAGTAACTAAAATTGATTCTGAAGAAAATAAGGAAGCGGGTAGGTAGGCAGATGGGACACCTAGTTAGAGCCTCAGCAAAGCAGGGACTTTAAAAAATATTTTGGAAGAATTTAATATTTGAAGAGAAGTGTCAAAGTAGCCATCATGGTGAAAACAAGTCACTGTAGGATTTCCTTACATTATTTTATGGTGTAGTTATAATTTTATTTTCAGTTTCAGATGGGGAATTGAAATGTAAACCTAGAGGATTTTAGTGTTTCTGAAGATCTTAATGTTACCCTGGGCAGAATTATGATGTGAAAGATGTGAAACTCTTCTGACTTTTTTGTGTATGTGTAATACTGTTTCATTTCTCTGGCATCACGGCGGAAGGGACACACAGTTCTACCTAATTGTGACTCATAAAATATTAAAGTTGTGCTTCACTATTTTTTTAACTTTATTTTTATTGTTGACATTATTACAGATGTCCCCACTTTCCCCTCCATTGCCCACTCTGCTTCACTGTTTAACTTGAAAAAAGTTCCTTTTTGGTTAGATATCTTTCCAAAATGCATTGCACGTAGCCTTGTCATCAAAAACAGAATACTGTCTCTCATTTTGGCCCTTGATTGTTAAGCTGTGCTCTGGGTCAAGGCCAGTCGAGCTGAACTGTTGGTCTAAATGGCTCTTCATTTTTATACTTTTAGAATTATTTTGATCACTTCTTACTCCTTTGTTTGCTTTCCTTTCTCTTTCCCTCTGTCTCTTTTCCTTTTGCCATTGCTGGCCATTGCTTCTTCCCTTAGGGTGGGAGTTCTTAACCTGGGATATCAACTGTATGCAGACTTTTATGTGTATATTATATGTGTGTTTTTTCCTGGAGAGAAGGTTTCATAGCTTTCATTGTCATCTCAAAGGAATCACAACTAAAAAAGTTAAGAATTGCGCTACAGCAGTATTTTTTAAACTGTGAATTTCAGCCCATTAATGGGTGATAAAAACCACTTAGTGGGTTAGGACCAGCAGTTGAAAAAACTTTTGTATGAATAGAATTGAACAAAGAATATCAGTGCATCAGATATGGTAAGGGTATTTAGGGTTTTGTGAAATTTTAATTTTGTGTGTATGTAAATATATACTCAAGTACACATAGTTGGTCATGATGAAAGTTTTATTTCTTACAGCAAGTCAGTCAGGCATTTGAAATCCACTGCTATAGAATGGCTCCAATTTACAGATGCTGCTGTTTCTTTGTAGTGTGCTGAGATACCATATGCCAAATTTATTAGAAATGTGGCTAAAATGTAAGGAGGTGACACTAAAAAGGTTTTCTTTTCAAAATGTTTACAGAATTGTAATCACATAGGAATATTTACAGAGCAAAGAAGGATAGAAGAGAGGCCAACAGGGACACTAGCATGGTTACTGCATTTGAGAGTAAACCTGGGCCTGGGAGTCTTGAAGGTGCAGGCCACAAGCAGTGGTTTTCAGCTCTAGTTACACATTATGTTATCTGGGGAGACTTCAGAAGATGCGAATGTTTGACTCCTCCCCAGATCGTCGAAATTGAATCTCTGAGGATGGGGCTGTGGAAGACTCCCTTGTGAAATACAATGCATGGTCTTTGGGCTGTATCTCTCAGGGGCCTTTCCTCTTTGTTCTGAATCGTGGTCTGGAAAGTAGAAGTTGCTGGGCGCATGTTCTCCAGGGAAGACTTGCACTGTAATCACAATAGGAATGAATACTCAGGTATTACCTGGTTATCCATAAGGCATCTGTTCTGGAATGCTAGAGATATCTGAAGTATGAAGACAGAGATTGTTTTGACTTAGGAATGTTTGTACATTCTTATTTTAATGTTTGCCCATGAGAAGATAAACGTGCTAATTGAATGTGCCATGTATAGAAAGGTAGAGCTTTTCCTCTCCCGTCTCCCTTTTTCTTTTTCCTTTCCTTTCCTTTTTGTTCTCTTGTTTCCCCTCCCTTCCCTTTCCTTTTCCCTCCTAAATGTCACAGGGCAATGAGAGTGGAGGGAGCTTTCTTTTGCCAGGATGGTGGTGTGCACATGCCTGAGGCCTTGGGGTGCTGAGGCATCTGCTGGCCTGACTGGGACTGGATAGTTTAGAACGGCCTCTCCTGTGCCTGCCGGTTGTCAGGCTCTGCATTGCAGGGCTCCATGGCTTTCTACAAGATGTCGCCAACAGGTTCACATAAGCTCATGCACATCATGGCTTCCAGCCACAGTCATAAAAAAGGGAGAACATCCTAATATACAAATACCTTTCAAGCCTCTGCTTGTGTCTTATCTTATAATGTCCCTTTGGTCAAATCAAGTTGCATGGACAAGTCCAGATTGAAGGGGTGGAGAAATAAACTCTATCTCTTGATAGAAAGAGTAGCAGTCACGTTTCAAGGGGTGTGCGTACAGGGAGGGTTGGAAGGGCTGGTTCCAGCCATCTTTGCAAACAGTCTTTCACAGTAGGACCAAGAACCCGAGGTGGAAGCATATAGTTGAAGGATTTGTCCAGTGGCAGCACATGGCATGCTGGTGTAATAAAGTATTGGGCACTATAGTCGGTGTACTTGGTACCATATTTCAACAGAAGAGTAATTGTACGAGAGTCGGTGGTTTGTACTGTGTGCTTTGTTAGTGAGGAGCATGCCCTGTGAGAATCAGTCATTCGGTTAACAAATATTTATGGGGCACCATTAGTGGGTCAGACCTGTTCTAGGTGATAGGGAAATAGCTGGGGGCGGGGGGAGCACATGTAATTCAGTGTGCATAAAAGTCACAAGTAACAGAGAAACACATAACTTGGTGGTGTGGCTTTTGATACTGGGTTTGAGGCAACAGCTTGTTCTCTATGCAAGAATGCCACAGAGGCAGATTTTTATCAAGAAGTTAGCCACGCTGAAGATTGGTTTTAAGGAGCAATGTGATCATTGGTTTTTCTGCTAACAAGAAATATATATTTTGATTCCTGTATTCAAGAAATTACCTAAAAAGATAAATTCATGTACTTTTTCTACTAAGGAAGGCTGATCTTTTAATCAACATAATAAAGGAATAACTAATCATTATATTTTTATATCTATCAATGTAATGAATGATAGCAAATTAGTTAGAAGCAATTCAGTCCATTATTCAGTTTCTAACATCTCCCATTTACTTGCCCAGGCTGCTTGGAGTGTGAAGAAACCCTCTTGAAACAGTCTTGTCTAAATGGGATAAGTTAGGAAACTCTGCGTCTTTTTTTTTGAGTCATTTCTTATCAGGCCAGATTAATTGGGTCCTAGTGATAGAATGTCAGAAATAAATGTAAACAATTGCATGGGAACTGAGAGTTTTTTCCACAACAGCAGTCTTGTCTATTCTTGATAAGATTATGTTCTTATAGGATAAAAGTGGTTATAATAATGACATGTTCAGTTTTCTAGTTTTGGGGAGAAGTCTTTTATGATTAAAATAATTGTGACCCATGTTTTAAAAAAATCAGCGGACCATTTACTACTGTTCTGTTTTCTATTCTGTTTAATTTTCTAGAAAGATCTGACAATCTCCTTGAGTTCAGTGGTGGCAATACTGGAAAAACTTGTTGCTCTAAAATGCCACCTTTTGTTGCATGACCCTGGAAAGGTGGGGAAGTCAGAAGTGACCTTTTCTTCTCTTTCTTTCACCTTTTTCTTTAAAATTTTTTATCCCTTCTACATTTCTGTTAGCACCACTTCTCCCATTTTTATGACGTTGAAACTGAAAGGAAAAATGGAACTGCTAAGATGAGTTACAGTTAAGTGACTTTTGCTTGTGGCATTGTGCTAGTCTTTGTACAAAATGATCTAAACCAGCAATATTCTTGCTGCTAGGAATTTAAGCTCAAAATGGAAAGGAATATAAGTAGTGTTCTGGTTGGTAGTGTGAGAGGGTTGGTATCTGCTAAAATAATAGCATCGATGCCTTCAGAAGTACATTTAAATCCTGCATTAAATTTAAATTTGACATTAAAGGTACTCCTCTTCAGAAAGCACACGTAAACTGATATTACAGTGCATTAGATATAAAATTGTTTGAATGCCCAAGGGATAACTGTGGCTCTAGTACTGAATGGTATGTGGTCTGATCCCATTGTAGAGATTGACAGACTTGTGTAAGGGCAGTCCAAAGTCAAGGCCCTGGGCACTTGATAGGAATGGCTGGGGTAGAGAGGCGAGGAGCTCTGGGTTGCTGTCGACTGAAACCAGAGGATGAAGATAGAAAAGGAAACACCAGTTCTAACTGGAATCAAGGAATGCAAAGCTCTTGTTCACACTTAACAGTGGCCGGTGACTTAATTTTTGGCAAGGGCTTTGGAGAGCTCTTATCCGGGATCATTAATTAATCTAGAGATTTTGAAAAGTATTTTCAGTGTATAAATATATGCTTTTCATTTGTCAGCAAAACGAATAAACATTATTGACTATCCATCCTCAGAGATGTAAAGTATTCTTGAGAAATATAAAACGGATGGTCAAGAAGAACTAGTGTTGTTTTTAAAAGGATGAAACTGTGTGACACTAAGATTTAAGATGTTAAAATACATACTGGGTTTGTACTAATGGACATATTTACTGTTCTTTTACAGACATACATTGGAAGTGTGGTTATCTCCGTGAACCCATACCGGTCATTGCCCATTTATTCACCAGAGAAAGTAGAAGATTACAGGAATAGAAATTTTTATGAACTGAGCCCTCACATGTAAGTACAGTATTTAAAGCATTGTTTTCCTTTCACTCCAGAGATGCATAGTTGACAGATGTGTCCAGCTGTTTTCTCCAAGTCCCAGGAAAATGCTTTTAGTCATTTTTTTTTTTTTTTTTTAAATTAGATGAAGGAATGTAGAAGTGAATTTTCATGCCTTATTTTCAATTTTAAAAAGGCAGAGTACTTCATTTGGCGTCAGGCTCTTTAAGTTCTGAAGTATTTGGGTTCAGTATGTAAAATATTTTCTGTTAAAAATTCTGTGTAAGTAGCAGCTGCTGCTAATTATTTTTGCAAAGAAAACAGGAACGTGCATTGTTTATTATTATGGAGAGCCCAAGCAGCATTTCCTACTCTTGTTGGGTTGAGAAAGATCCAAAGTGTTGGGTTGTGTAATGGTGTTTTGAGCAAAAGGAATAAATAATACCTTCAGTTTATAATATTTGCATTGTTTATCACATATGTGTACATTGGGCCAGTGATTTCACCTTCCTTGAACTTAGTCACTTGTTTGATTTTTTTTGAAGGTCACTTGTTAGTGTAAATAATAACCTACAATAATTCCATAGTGCCAAGGTTGAGAAACCCTGAACTAAAAAGTGACAAAAACCTTCAGAGTTTTAATTGTTTCCTAGCAGAAAATAATTTGGATAGAAAATAAAATCTAATAATTAAAGAGCATATATATCACTGTCCAAATGTTCATTTTAGCTTCTCTCTGCAACACATCATACAGTGGGCCGCTTGGAACTCCAGATTTAAATAATTTATGAAAAGAGTTATTAAAACCTAAACATTGTGTATTTTACCCGTCAAATTTCTGTTTTTTCAGTTTACTTCTCGAAGTAGATTTTGCAAGTGATGGTGTTTCATTTTGCCTTAACAAAAATAAAATCTGAAATTTGTTCTGTAAACTTATTCCTATAGTCCCTGCAATGAAATACTTTATTTGATGCCTGAATCTTTAAGTTCTAGGCCTTGAAATTTCTCAAAGTAGGATTTCTGGATCATCTGTTCAGAACCCCCTGGAGCTTGTGAAAAATTTAGTGTCCTAGGCCTCACCTCTAACACGCCAGTAAGCTACATTTTCCACACGCTTTTGAGGTGATTCTTACATACATGCAAGTTGGAGAACATGTTGTCCTAGATGTGTATTTACAAATGTTTTTCTTAATGGCGTACTACATATGTTGATCTTTTACAATAATACTAATAATAATGGCTTGTATTTATTGAGTATTTACTATGTGCAGGCACAGCACTGAATACTTTATATGTATTATAGCTCATTTCATTCTCAGAATAATCCTCTGAGGTAGGTAGTATAGCAGATTGACACAAAAAGACAAATGAGTGATCCAAAACCTCATAGCTCTTGGATAGGGAGCTGGAGTGTGAAAGGGTCATCTGCTGTGCCTCTCAGCTAGAAATTGGTTCCCCCATTTTTGTGTTAGGGCCTCTTACTGTGCACTTACATCCCACTACTTTGAGTTGCTTATGTTCCTGCGCCCCAGGCCCTCCAAGATAACCTTAGCTATGCCTCAGTTTACCTCGAGAGACTGCAATGCCATTCTTCCATTTGCAGCTTAAATCTCCATTTGAGGATGTATATATATATATATATATAATAGATGTCTGTTCTAGAACATGGAAGTTCATGCTCTGGAATATCCATTTTTATCCCCACCCTTGAAGGATTTCTGTAAGAGGCTGCATGGCACTGCTACCTTAGTTCACCCCCCTCACCCCTAAGGAAAACAGTCAACAGCCAGCCATAAAATAAATTCTCAGTGTGTTTAGGATAAAGACAAAACTTTTTACTATGGCCTATAAAACACTGTGCATGGGGTGCAGGGAATAGTTTTGCCTAATGAATCTGAATTTGCTAGATGGATATCACACCCTCCTCTCCCATCTCACTTTGTTCTTTCAGCCTTCACCACACTCCTTCCTATCTTTGCATATTCTGTGCCTTCTGCCTGGAATGCTTTCCCCCTCACTTTTCCTCAAGGCAACTCAGGTATTTTCCTTTAGATCTCAGATTGCATTAGACCACCTCAGGGAAGAACTATCCCTCACCAGGTCCCTGCCAAAGTCCTATCTGTTGCTCTTGTCACAGTTACAGTTTAACATTTCTTTATGGGATTATTTAATTCATGCTAGCTTTTGCTCACCCTAATATTCTTAGCGTCTGGAACTAAGTGAGGGTTCAAAAGATATTGAACAGGACTTGGGTTGAGTCCCAGCTTTTCCATTTACAAGCTATGTAATCTTGAGCAAATTACTTGAAAAAACATCAACTCTGAAATTAAGTAATTTGCTCTGTTCAATGGGAAAATAATTGTTAACTTCTAGGATTTTTATGAGGGATAAATATCTAGTAGATATTTAGGTGATATGATTATCTGGTATATGTGTGCTTACCATGGAGTCTGCCATAGCCCTGTAGTCGAGGGTAGCCGTTGGTGTTAACAGTGATAATCATAATAATTGTAATAATGAGATATGTGGGACACATTTTCAACATTGTAACATGCTCTTTCTCACCATCTTCTCCTCCAGGGTGGGACACTTTCCACTTCCTTTAACGCATTTTCCTGAGTCATTCTTTGTGAATGTCCATCTTTCACAGTTTCTAAAATAGGCTCCCTGCTAACCCAGCCTGACATTCTCAAATAGGAGTTTTGCAATATAATAGGATAAGATGATTTTAGGCATTTGATGCAAGGGTGGTCAGCTTGAGGTCTGAAAAGAATATCCTCAGTTATGTTAGGAACATCCTTAGCCTTATAGACTAGTTAACCCAATTTTACAAAAATTTAGCAATAGACAAATAAGTTAGAATGTATCTATTTTTTATTAATCTTTTTTCTTCAGTTCACCTCAATAGCAAAAAATTAGAAAGCACCTGGAGGGACGAAGATTTGGCTGGTTTGCGCCAGAGACCTTTATCTTTTGGAAACAGGTGCAGGCATACTCTTAGGTTGCCTACTTAGGACCTTACACAACCACGAGATGGGTCCATTTTCACTTTTAACGTCTATATTTTCATGAGGAAGCGTCACTAAGGGCTCTTGGATCTTTAGGAATTGCTAGTTTTTAAGCAGTTGCTTTGATTGCTTTGATTGCTTTGAAAAGACACATTTTGATGCTCAGATACCCCACCTCACATTCCATCCTACAGTGTCGCTGCGGCTTCTTTCTGTAGTTCCAGTTTGCGTGGTCGTTATTAATAGCCGCAGCTTATACATAATTTGTTCATGTGAATAGCATTATGGACAAAAATAAGGATATTCAAAATGACAGAATCCTATCTGAGGTCAGAGACATGTAGTAAAGAAAAATGTGCCCGGCCGGGCGTGGCTCAGCGGTTGAGCATCAACCTAGGATCCAGGAGATCGCGGCTCGGTTCCCGGTCAGGGCACATGCCCGGGTTGGGGGCTCTATCAATGACCCTCTCATCACTGATGTTTCAACTCTCTCTCCCTCTCCCTTCCTCTCTCTGAAATCAATAAAGATATATTAAAAAAAAAAAAAAAGGGACTGAAGTATAAAGGTATAAAGACATAAATTATGCAGTGAACACATGCAGCTATTTCAGATTACGTGACATGGGTGAGCCATTCTTACCTGGCTATTCATTACCTGGAACGTGGGCGGCAGGAAGGAGGGAGCGTGGAAATGTGTGGGTGTTTGTTGGGCATTGTTCCTAAGACAAATGGAAATGGTGTATAATGCTTTGAACATTTGCTTCCTTTTCATGATGTAACATAATTTTCATTATAACAGTGCCAACCATGTCTGTGATTGCCAATGCCGTATGTTATCTTACAGGCATAGATAAGGGAATATAAATGAATCTTAAAACTTGAAAATCTTTGTCATTTTTTATAGTTAGGGACTTCAACTTTTCTTTGTTGTTTGCATATATCTGGCATTGATCTTGAGTAGAACTTACAAAATTAAAATCAGTCCTAAGTGAAAATTTTGGCTGTGAAAATAGAGAGGTTGAGTTTGAAAAAATGTGTCGCTAGGGATCAATTAGTTGTAAGCTCTCCTTCACTTAGCCTTTTGTTGCCTTTTCCACTGCTGCTTTTATTTCTCCTTTCCCGGCACCCTGGCTCATGTTCCGTTATACCTACTCCATTCTTTTCCACATATTCAAATCCTACTTATCTTCCTAGATGTATCGGGGTACATCTGCCTTTTTAAAATATATATATATTTTTATTGATTTCAGAGAGAGAAGGAGGGAGAAAGAGAGAGAGAGATAGAAACATCAGTGATGAGAGAGAATCATTGATCGGCTGCCTCCTGCACGCCCTCGACTGGGGATCGAGCCCACAACCCGGGCTTATGCTCTGACCGGGAATCAAACCTCGATCTCCTGGATCCTAGGTTGATGCTCAGCCACTGAGCCATGCCTGCTAGGCTACATCTGCATTTTGAAACCTCTTTCCAAAAGGCCATTTGGTGGTCCTAACATATATTTTCCATAGCATGCATCATGTCACAATTACATGGCACTTTATTGTATACTATCTGACGTATTATTGTTTCCTATTTAAGTATTGGACTTCTACAAGAGTAAGCATCTTTTGAGCAGGGACTATGCATTATACTTATTTTGTTGCTTCAAAATCAGAGATCTTAAAATCCACCTAGTATGTTTGCTCATCTAGTTGAATTCAAGTAGTATCATCCTCATGTGTTGGGTACATTATAAAACATAAACAAGAATGAGAACTTTACAAAATGATAAAGACATATAAATAGAAGTTCTAATATTTTATCTGCATCCCCCAGTGGCTCTTCTTGGACATGCCCTGGGATGCTCACACCTTACTTTAGAGTCCTGGTGTTAGGTACATGTCAGGGACTCAAGAAATACTTAGCCTTCAGCTTTTCTGTGCTGGTTGCTAACAATTTTCCACCTGTCTTGAATGAAACTCAAGGTTGTAGTCTAAGTATGTCTGAGATCTAGTTAGGGATTATAGGGAATGTATTAGTCAGAATGAGGTAGGTTATGCTTGGGCAGCAAGCCTTAACATCCCAAGGTAAAACACAATGAAGGTTTGTTTCTCACTGATTGCAGTCTGAAGGGGTCAGGTCAGATGGCTCTCCTCCAATTTGTGACTCATATCCAGGCTGCCTACTAACTTATAGTTGTAACTGCGGAAACACATGGCTTTTAAGGTTACTGTGGGAGGTGAAGAGAGAGCAAGGTCAGTGCTTATTCATTGGCCAGTGTGCAGTCATATGGGCCCAGCCTAACCTAACTGCAAAGGAAGGTGGGAAATACAATCTTCCCATGTGTCCAGGAAGGGAAAAATGGAATGGGATTTAGTTAGTATATTACATGGCATCCTATTTATTTTATTTACGAAGATCATTTGTTAATTTCAGTAGTGTTGTTAACTGTTTGATAATTTAACTCATGGGTACCATGTAAAGCAAGCTTCTGCCTGAATTTAAACATGAGTTCAGTAGTTTAATTTAGAAAGAAATTAAGCCCTCTTGAAGTTTTTTCAAATATTTTTCCCCTTGTAATGGCTTTGTAACCATGGTACATTTCCACATCTCTATTTTAATCTTAGTGGAATGCATTTTAAACTACAAAAGAAAAATTGTGGATTCATTTTTCATGTTTCTGTTGTCACTCCTTTTCATTCACACTGCGATTCAGCAGAGACTAGTGACTTATTGGTTTATTATGACCAAAGGCTTTTAGAACTGTCTTATTTTATTGCTGTTGTTTATAGAAATAGTTAATAATATGAATAATCTAAGAGATGTCTAAATGCTTTGATAGTTTATGACAAGAGATCTATCTGTGGTCCAATTCCCATATTATTGATTTTCTTGGAACTAATATATTTATTGAGAGTTTTAAAAAATTAGATGCTGATCTCATCTGTATTAATTCACATATTCATCTATTGGGAATTATGGCAAAATGGTTCCAAGCAGCTTTGAAATTTAAGACAGTGCAATGTTAATTTTTTTGGATTAAACTCTTCCCAGATGGATGGCGAATAAGTAAAAATCAGTTTCTCCTATACTGGGGCATATAAGTTGTGTTTAAGGACAACTTTAGTTAAGGATGGAAGGTGAAGAAATATTAGAAATATTAGAAATAATTACTGAAGAATTTTAATATTGCTTCTGACCAATACATTTTCATTTTAAGTCAGCAATCTTAATTTTCATGGTAGGAAAACAAAAACCTACCCCTTCACCCCAATAAATAATGTCACTCTGTATTTTTATCTTATGTAATATGGATGATATACTAATTTTGAAATTTACTTTCACATTTATACCATTCTTTTGTTAATTTTGGTCATGATCAAGCACTTTGCAAAAATGCTTACAGTATATACTCTACATAATTTTCTTGCATCCTTTTAATTTGGAAAAATATACCTGTTTTTTGGTAAACAGTTTCACTGGATATAAAAAGCAAGTTCCAGTTTATACATCTCTATGCATTTATTAAAAAGCTAATTATCTTTCTGTGTGTGTGTGTGTGTGTGTGTGTGTGTGTACCTTATTTTTCCTACAATACACTATCTCCTTTTGGGAATAGACTAAATTTTCTACTTTGTTTGAACGGTACAGGAAAAATACCAAATTGAGTATTTTGCTTTTGTGTCACTATTAATATTTGTGGATCGATGTTCCCAAAGAAAGGTATGATTAAAAAGCATTGTCAACCAACTCTTTGAAGGCATTAAATAGTGCATTAAAGTAGCAGTAGATAGTTAAAATAGGATTTGTTTAATCATTAAGCCAGACGCACACTTGCATATTGGGGATTTTGTGCTCATTCTCTTCTTAGAATGACCCCCCCATTGTGTTTATCTGTCTCTCTCTCCCTCTCTCTTCCCCCACCCATGTTCTCTTCTTCGCCTCCTTCAAGTTTTGCTCCAGTGTCACTTTATTAGTTGGTTCTTCGGTTGTTATCCTTTCTAACAGTGCAGCCTGCTCCCCTTTTCTGCCCTGTCCAGCACTCGCCATCTCTCTTGCCTGTTTTATTTATTTCTCTTCATTTCCAGCACCTTCCAGCGTACTATGCATATTTTGTTTATTGCCTGCCTTCCCCTTCAGCCTACCCATAGACTGACAGGTCTGTGTTCACTGCTGCATTCCCAGTGCCTATATGTTGCCTGGTACATCACATCCAGTCTGTAGCATCAGTTAAATAGATTCAGTAAACCTTTAATCACGTGTTCAAAAATATCTGGCGTTTAGGAGTTCATAGCAAATGATGAAGCCAAATTGTAAAGATTTTGTTTGGTATCTTAACTTTACATTTAGTGACTTATGCAAAAAAGAAAAACAAAGAGAAAAATTTCACAGGGCGTAATATAATTTTTCTAAATGTAGGAAACAACTTCAAATAGAACAGAAAGCAGTAAAGCCATTCAAGTATGAGATATAAACATATAATGACAATGTTACCCCAAAATATTTACAGATTAATTTGTGCTGTCAATAGAATTATTGATGTATTTATATTGTGAATGTCCATGAAGAATTGGTGAATGGGAAATATTTAATTCTAAGGTTCCTTTCAACTCTAAAATTCTATGGCTAAATGATCCTTCTGTTTAAGAAATGAGTGGTATGTTTTAGGAAAACACTGGAAACTTTTTTTATTGTTAGTGAATGGCAGGTTTGCTTCATTTGTCCAGAACAATTAGATCATGGGGTGTATGGGGGGCGGCCAGTTCATTCTTTAGAGTTTCCAAAGTCATAGTCTAAATCGGAGTAATTGCAGATTAGTTGACATCCGGGTTTGAAGTCTGGTTTTCTCTTTCCCCACTTCTTCATCAACAGGGCCCTTGTCACAGAAATTCTTATCAACGTGGAGACATACCTGAGAGGCCTTATTTGCATGAGAAAGCAGGCAAATATTTTTCAGCTTTCTTTTTAGAGCTAACTCTCAGAAATAAGTCTGAACTCCTTTTGAGTTACTGGTGCCCAAGCTTTGGTTGATTCATGTTGGAGACCTTAGCTAATGGAACAGCACATTTCCACTAGCTTGTACCTCTTTTTCAGTGTCTCCACAGAAGCTCGAGAGGGAAGAGCCCTCAGAATTTACACGAAAGGAGAGTAACACTGGAGTTTTACACAAGAGGTGGGGCATTTTGAGGTGGTTGGTGATGGATTAGGGGACACAGCATAGAACTGAGAATGATCAGTAAGTTCAGAATCCATCCAACAGTCATGCATTCAGAGTTCCTATTTCCATACCACGAGGCAGAGCAGGAGCCTTTCAAAGTTTCTCTTGACTCAGTGTTGCTGTAATTTTTAAGTTGCAGTCTTTTTATCCTGGAGAACCTATATCTATCTGCTTGCACACTGAAAATATTTCTAGATTTGTGAATAGTTTAAAATGTTACAGTTTTAAGTGAATAAGTGAAAATTTTCTGGGAAATTGCCTTTCTTAGATAGATTTATCTCTGTATCTACCTATTCATCTATCATCTCTCCCAGCTAACCCCCCCCCCCCCCAAAACAAAACAAAGAAGAGCTGTACGGGTGTGCATGGTGCATGGACCAATTGCATTGTTTGGTCTTTTATAGTTCAAAAATGTGTGAGCAATATGAATGGGAGCTAATTATTATGTCTCTTCACATTGAAAATTGCCTGGAAGCAGATTACTGTTTTCCAGCCAGTATTGTAAAATGAATAGCTCTTTAAAAGTCAGAGCAAAGGAAACAAAATAAATGAGACCCAAGCGAAAGTTAATATCATGATGTCCTCTATGGTTATTGAACTTGGGTTTTTCATTTCCTTGTAGTTAAAACAGAAAGGGAAACGTGATCAACTACAGCACTATTTTTGCACGTAAGATCAAAGCACTTGAGTTGCTCAAGAGAAGCACACTTTTCCTTATCAGTTAGGTTCAAAAGAGATTTCTCTTATGGGACTTATGATGGGACATATGTCCTCTTGAGCAGTACTTCCCAAAATTACCCTGCAGAAAATAGAGCAGTGAATTTTATGTAGCTGCTGCTTATGCCACTTCACTAAGTGGAAGCAGAGAACATAACACCAAAGTATAGTTTAGGAAAAGCAAGTCTCTAAGACATACAAGTATCCTGGGCTGCTCAATAGAACCACCACATAAATTGACTATAATCTGTAGAGCATGGGGAACAAGGCGTCAGCTCCCCAGGTGATTCCAAAATGCATCCAAGGCTGGGAACCACAGGTACAAGTACCTGGCTTATTGGTGGTTTGACTTGATTCAGGAATACAAGGAACAAGATTGCAGTGTCTCCTTCAGGTGATACCCTGTGGCAGTTTTGTATGTTCCTTTGTTTTCTGTTTTCTCATAACTGGGCTTTGAGTTCAAGGTGATCTACAGACAACTTGAGGTTGTGTTCTCTGGAAAGCGCCCAGAGTACACGTACTCTTTTGTCAATAGAAGACAGAGTGTTAATTTTGAAACCCACTGAGTAATAGGTTGGGCTGTCATCATTTTATGAAAATTGAGTAAGCAAACCACAGCTTGTTTGAATAGATGGCTCCCTCCTGTCTGTGGAGATGTGGGCCATAAGTCATGACAAATAGAAGGTTCTCTAGACTGGAACTAGTTTATGATGGTGATTAGGCAACTGTGTAGGGTGGTAGGGATGGTTCCAGTCTTTGGGCTTGGGGAGTTATTGCAGAAATTGATATTTTCCCAATCAGTAGTTATTTGAAGTACACATGTTTGCAGAAAGCAGTTGTGTGTGTGTTCTCTTTTTACCTTAAGCAATAAGGTAAGGAACCATAGAATATTTTTAGGAATTGGGATTCTGTATTTGAATGGTTGTTTATACCAAATTGCAGAGAAGTCTTCTTTAAGTAAGTATTCACAGTTCTGAAACCAACCGAGAAATGTGCCTTTGTTCCATATTTTTATACATTTTCTTCTTTCACCAAGCCTGCCATTGACATATAAGAAGCTCCATCAAGGTTCATTTGGCATCATTTTAGGGCATGTTACTAAGTTGATTGGATTCAACAGCATGTCGGATCTCAGTGGCAAGACAGACACATGGGAAAGGAAGAGAAGATTATTATTAGTTTTTCTAGGCAATTTCTTAACCAATTTAAGTTATAAAGATTTAATGTGGAGTCTTTGAAGATTATTGGTTTATACATTTAAGAGAAATTTTGAGTGCCCCATGTCTGCAAGTTCCAGTGATTTTCTTGGTGCAGAAAATCTGCTCTGATGAGCATAAATTCTAGAACAGTGAAACTCTGTGCCTTCTTCTAGGGAGGAGGTCTCTCATTGGAGGAACAGAGCGGGGACTGTGATGGGTGACTCTTAAGAGGCCTTGAACTTCAGGGTCTGGAGAGTTGAGACAACTTCGTTTTCAACAGGATACTTTCATCAGCCAGTTCTGGAAATGACTGTAATTCCTTCTACCTCTTAGTTTAGTAACTACCAACCTCCTAGAGTGTTCCTGCTGCAAATGTTGACATGTTGACAACCTTTCTAAAGCAGGAGATTTTAGACTATCATTTGCCTTTGTCTTCAAATAGAACCTATAGACTAGCATTAGGAAGAATTGCTGAATACTTAGAAATAACCCACCGAAGAATTTGAGCTAGAGAGTGTAAAATATATTCCCATTTCTTTTTAACTTTCTTCCTTGGGCATTTTAAATCCATAGAGCTCTTTGTAAACATATGAATGTGCACTTATATATGCATATTTGAATAACATTTGTTTTGATTTCTCCTTTACTTGGTTATTTATAAATAGTTTGTAAATGAACATAGACTTTGAAAATGCCATACATTATTTTTTTTCAAATTCTTGCATGACTAGGAGACGACTGTATTAGGATTCATTCCACATATTTATTCTGAGCATATACTGTGTCAGGCACTGAGATGGTGAGTTATGATTCCTGTTCTCAAGGGAGAGAAACTGGAAGCACTGGCTTTTATAGGTATACAGGCAAGGGGCTCCTAGAACAAGGGGAATCATCTGTTACTTTCCAAGAGAAGGTGTTTGGAGGAGACAATGTGACGGAAGGAGAATGGGTAGGGAGAGAACCAGGAGAGAGAGAGGAGCTGGGAAGGGCCTTGCTGGTGTTGTGGTCTGTTGCACAAAGCTTTTAGACATTGCATTCTGTGTGAGTAGTAGCCTGCTTGATTCTGACCTCTCTGTGTAACCAGAAACCAGTGTGGATTTACATACAGGAAGTTGTTAAGTTCAAGATTTTTGTTGAAGATAGAAGCTTGTCTTGAGCTTAATTCTGTAAAAAAAACGTAGACCAGCACTATGCATAGCTCTCAAGGACTCAGAGTTGTATGCAGAGCACCTTGGGGATGGTGTCTTCTCATCCAGGTCTCCTGTTATACCCTGCTGATCTGGGAGGATTGTTGTTGGCTTCTAGGACTTACTAGTTTCTAAAAGTTTGGTCTTTAAGGATCAAGTCTTTGGCAGATGACTTTCCCCCTGCAGGTATGTGGTAATAAATGCTAACTGCCTGCTTGCTGATCACAGTGTTTCTCTCAAGTATGCATGTGATCTGTGTATGTGACAATATCAACACAGTCATCACCTTGTGTCCAATTTGCAGACGTTGACAGAGCTTAACAAACATGAAAGCAGATGTTTGGGTGCTCCGGACTTGGGTTCATTTTGGAGTTGTGCTTTCTGAGTTGTTTCCCACCCCTTTGTTAGTATCAAGGCCCTTTCATGTGTTAACATTAAACCTTTCTGTGGCAGCAACAGTAGCTCATGGCATTGCTGTTTCATCACTCCCTCCTTGCCTCATGTCCTGGGCCAACCTCTTGGTAGAGTAGCCGAGAGCCAGGGAAGCTTGTCAAGGAAGGAGTGACCTGTTTGCATTTTAGAAGGAGGAGCGTTTCAGGGAAGCCAGCCTGTGGGCTCAGTGGCATATGGTATTTTTGGATTACCCATTCTTATGTGGCCACTTTGAAGCCATTTTTAAAGGCAGACATTTTAGCATTTAAAAAAAGAACACGTAAAAATGGTAACCACATACTGTGCAGAACAGACCTACTGGCATCTTCAGCCTTCCTTATCTTATTGTTGAAGCCCCTTCCCTAGGCTGGGGATCAAGACTGGGGTCTGGGAGGGAGTGGGAGTGAGAACCTTCCAGAAGATAACCAGATAAGGAGGGTCATCTGGGCTGTCAGTCACTCCAAGCCTGGAGCCTGCTCATTCTCTTAGGGGGCTTCTACTTAATGGTCTGATTCTCAATCCTCTGACTGATCTCTTGCCTTCAATCACTGAGTTTCTTTTTAAAATTAAGACATAGCTATGGCTGTGTAATAACAGAAACCAAATTTTTTCAGTTTGAAAATCCAGAGGAAAAGTTTCTGTATTTTGTCTATGTCCTGAATTTGCAAACCTTATTTGAATAGGTACTTATTAAACCCTGGCAGGGAAGGGGATGCCTTTGGTCCACTTTAGTATCAATTCCTTTAGGTCCAGACTACCTAGGAAATCCTCTGACATGCTTCGAACACTTCTCCGGTGCCTAAGCAAAATCATGGGTTATACTTAAAATCAGAGTACTCCATAGAACCATAGTTTTGGAGGATAGAAATGATACAAACTTGCTTTGGGTTTTAACAAACTTGGGGGAAAACTTTATTACAGGAACATATAAAAGCAAAAAGTTAAATCTGGCTGCAGTGAAGACAGGATTAGTAATGGAGAAAGAATCACAGTATTGACAAATGCCAGATTTTGACAGGGCTGTATCTGTGAGGTCTTGTGCAAGTTGATTGGAAATAAGACAACTCCTTTAACATTTATTGGCGCTCAGGCCAGAAATGAGGAAAAAGAAACTAGTGATGGAGAGAAGAGGAAGGTGTGGATTCGAAATTTGTTGGGTGCCTGAAAGAAACAGAAGAAGCGAAATTTTAAATAAAAAACATGCATCCCCTAAATACCAGTATCCCTTTCATGCTTTAGGGAAAGGTTTTTTGTTGTTGTTTTGTTGCTTTTTAGTTTTTGGTAAGCCCCGTAGACCTAGTGATTTATCCCCAAATTACTAAATTATTATCTAGTTAGATAGTAAATGATTTCTCTAGACTGAATGCCTGAGGGTGGGTGGGGATGATAGCCTTTGTGTTCTACCTGACACTCTCCCTGGCACAGAGAATGTTTGTTGACTTAATGAATACTCTTGTAACCATTTCCAAAATGTTTCCTCCCTTACAGCATTATGATATGGATTTAGCTAATAACCAGAAAGTCTGATTATTTTGCCAATTCACTTTCCTCCCTCCACAATAATATGTGCAATCCCAGACATTCTATGGTATATTCCCAGTGGGGTGTGTGTGTATTCCAGCGTCTTTATTAATATTTGTTGATTTCATTGAATTTTGCATCCACTCTATAAAAATTGTGGCAGATCTCACTCTCTAAAATGTGAATAGATGTGTGACTTGGTTCTGTAAGGCACTTTGCCTTATCTGGCCTTTCACTTCTTTATTGAGCATCCGCTCCCCTCAGACACTGTACTGGGTGCTTTATGAACATCCACTGCACAGCCCCATCAGGTTGGAAACACAGACCAAAATGCAATTAAGTTGATAACCTTCGGTTACTGCCCACTCCCTGTCCTCTGTGCATTTTTTTAAATGAACCAAAGCAGTGTGTAACCTGGAGTTCAGATGCCATCTCCACCCAATGCCTTCTATGAAAACTGCCAGATTCTCTGCATTTCTGAGGTGCCACACGAGGCCCCCAGTCCAGTGTCTTCTACGTCTTCTATTGTGGGTGAGCATCCCTGTGTCTCTCCTTCCTACTGGAGGGAAGCTGAGACCCCACTTTATTGCATCCTGTGTACTTAGCCAGGCACTTGGGGGCTGTCAAAGTCAGATGATGCAGCGGGGTTTACATTTGAATGTTGTAAACATGAAAGGCTCGATTAACCGCACAGTCTATTTGGGATGTGGATGTGAAGTATCTTAGATCAGAATGTGTGTTTTCAAAGTCAGCCAGAGATAGACACCCAAAGTGGCATACAGGGTGGCACATTTTTAGGCTTTAAATAAGTAGGAAATAATAGCTTTCTGAAAAATCAGTTAGCATTTTGAGAACGTGGAATCATTCTTTTTATTTTAATGAGTAAAATAAGCCCTAAGGAAAATTAGAAAGATCTTTGCACTAACATCTCTTGGGTTAGGTGTTTCTAGGACTTCGTTGCCCTTAATAAAGTCATAAAAACTGACTATGAAATTAATTGAAATAAGCTATATTGCCAAAAAAATTGGAAGCAGTTGTATTGGGAATTTGGTTTCATTGTATTTACTTTGAGCAGAAAGGGCTGTTCTTGTAGACTGTAACACTGTGTAATTATTTTTATGAGTCGGCTAATAAAAGATGATTGTTGGTATTCCTTTGTTAAAAGACATACTAAAAATACTTTACGGGCTTATTGAATTTGAATTAAGAGCCCTATTGTCTTTGTTCTTTCCCCCAAATCAGGTGTGTTTTGCTAATTTCTGGACATGAAATAACATAATTTCCTTCTTGCTCTTTGTGTCCTCTGGGCCTCTGTCCTTGCATGTGCCTCAGGGTTCAGATTTTGCAGCTTTCCATGACATGCCTCTCTTAGGAAAAGTCATGTTTTCCTTTCCTGAATGTCTTTAGCAGGTTGCTGATGTGCTAATTACCTTCTCACACTCCCTTTATTGGGGGGAACTTAAGTGTCTTTCCTGGTAGATTTTAAGCTTCAGGAAGACAGATTCTCTTAATCCTCCTCCTCAAAACCCAAGGCGAGTTCAATGCCTCTTACCACGTGGGCCCCTGTGATCTTGGGAACGCCGCCCTTGGGGATAGTCTCAATTCTCCATGTAGTGCCCATTTTCAGTATTAGGGGATTAATTCAGGCTGGTAGGACCATCCACACTTAATTAGTTAGTGAGATAAGACCCTATAGCAGCAAAGACAGATGAAGTGGAGCCAGTCCCTTTGCTTTTGACTCCTTGCCAAGCCCAAAGCAGGATCTGCCCTGCGGAGGGCTTTCCCCCGTTGGCCTGCGCTCAGGGCACCGTTTTCAGAAGGAAGTTCTCAGCAGCAAGGGAGTACTACTGAATTCCAAAGAGCAGCCTCCAGGCCCGAAGGGCAGATGTTTCCTCCTTACTGCTTTCATATCTTACATCCTTTTCCTTCCCTGGCGTAATGTAGTCTTTCTCAGCCTCTTATCTGCTTCCTGATGGATGTCTCCAGTACCTGGCTTTTGCAATCCACCTTTGAAAAAGAGCCACCCTTTGGCCAAACTCATCTTCCTAACAGAGTCTCCAGTAGGAGGGTGTTTCCTTTGTCAGGTGACTCTCAGCCCACAGGCCCTGGACTGGGTAGACTTAAGGAACTAAGTCCATTGTGGTTTTGATGATCAGGCCCACGGGGTTGGAAGAATTTGGGTGTGCTCCAAAGCTGCTTCATCACAAAAGGATTATAAATAAAATTTCTACAATCTTGAAAGAAGACTACCTCTTAAGGGCTCTTTGCTGTTTGTTTTGGATTATAATCCGCAACTAGAATGTGACTTTTTGAAATAAAGAGCTTTGTGTGTAAATTCTAACACTGTAAGTAAAAGAATTTCTCAACTGATTGTTTCTTAAAACATTATGACATGTGAACCACATTATTTAAAACATCCAGATATGGGATTTTTGTCCTCTTGGTGGTTACATTTTCTGTCAAGATTAAAAAATATGTTTGAATAACCCATTAAGATGTAATGAGAGACCTGGTATACACTGAAGTTGTCTCAGACAATCTGTGAAATTTCACAGGTACACTGTCTGTTTTTAGAAAACCAATCTAAATTTAAAAGAAGAATAAACTTTTGTGAGTTTTTGTCATGTACTCTTTTAAAACCTGATTTTTTGAGCTTTATTTTACTATTGTCACTTCAAAACAGATATCGCCTTAAAATAATTAATTTCTGATGAGATTATTTCTGTTTTGTAGCCAATAGAAACAAACCTTTTCAATTATGTAGCTACTTATGGTTAGGATAAAAGAATGTATAGGAATTTAGAAAATTTAGCGTTGATAAAATATTCTTAGAAAAATGATTGTAGTTCATTTTAAAGGTAATTAATCTCACCTGCACTCTGCTATATGTTATGCCATGACATAGCATCCTTCTTATGTTGAGATGGCAACTGGGGACCTTCTTGACTTTAGACGTATAAAGAGAAAAGTACAAGGCACGTTTTTTTGACCAATTTTTTTTTCACATGGTATATCTTTTTTCTGCCTTATTTCTTTTCAACCTATTCATGTCTTTATATTTTAAGTGTGACTCCTGCAGGCAGCATTTAATTGGGTTTTGCTTTTGTATCCATTCTAACATCCTCTGCCTTTTAATTGGAGTATTTTGTCCATTAACATTTAATTATCGATGTGGTTGAATTTAGGTCTACCATTTAATAATGTATTTTCTGTTTGTCTCTCTGTGTTTGTTCCTCTTTTCCTGCCTTCTTTTGAATTATTTGATTTTTTTTGAGTTATATTTTAATTTTTTAGTATGTAAAATATAGAAACCTAGCAACCATTTAGGTCTATTTACCATCTGTCTTTCCCCAATTCTCTTCATGTTTGTTTTCATATTTTTTCCTTTTTATTTCATAGTGTACATTTTGACTATTGCAAATTATTTTGTACAGAGGCTCACTTTTGTTTTTTATCTTTCTTTGTTCCAAGCCTTGGATTGTTAGAAATGCTTACTAATGTTGTGGCCATGAGGCAATAACTGTATTGTTGTAAATATATTAATTTACCATGTTTATATTGGCATAGGACATGAATGCAATAAATTTTTCCAGGATAAAAAGTTACTGTTATCTGTAATAAATAACTATAATGACTTATTTTTTTCAAGATGTGATAAGGTGAAGGAATGTTTGTTGGAAGGGCATAACACTAATTTATCAAGGTGATATTTTTCAAGTGGGTGAATGTTTTCTGAATTATGAATATGAGACAATGATAAATGTACATATATCTACAATAATGTTTTACAAGGCAAGTCAACATTGTGCTTTTCCTTAAAAACAAACAAGCAAGCAAGCAAACAAAACCCCTCAAGGTTACCATGCAAAACATACCACATGTAATTCCTCTTCTCCTTTTCCTTCTCTTCCATGTTCTTGTGGACTACATCAGCCCTTGATTGAGTTCAATATGAAGTTAGAAATTGGTGGAACACTTGGATGTTAGGAAGTTTTAAGAAAACACGTATTTTTTTGTTACTTAGTTTTGGAAACGCCCAGTTTTTAGGGCTGCCCCAGAGCTGGAAAGGAAAGAAATGGTTGAGATTTGTAGATCTCAATTGTGCATGAGAATTTTGAGACTGACCTGTTTTAAGAGGGTTACATTCTTGAAGCAGAATTTCCCTGTGTGATGTGAAAGTGGTGCTTTAGGATTCAAGATTGAATGAAAGGGGATACCATTTGGAGAGTTTTTGAAGAAAAATACATGAAATAAAAAGGTAGAAACAATTATCTAAGTTCAGGAAAGTTTCCTGAGACAAATTTTATTCTGTTAACCACTTTGGCTAATGGAGATGACAAACTCAAAGTCCTTGGAATGGACTGGACCACTTTAGCAAATGATTTCTCATGTAACTCATCAAGGGAGAGTCAGAGAGACTGAAAAGTAAGGGTATGCTTAGAAGAACATTAGCTTTATCGGTGGTGATGATGTGTTTGGTGTTAGAGCATCTTTTCTGCTTTGCACTGTAGGTGAAATAAACTTAGAAAGAAAATGGCAGGGTGGAAGGCATGGGGTTTTGGGAAAAGCAGCCCTGCCATTGCCCTTGATGACCAGGAAAGCAGAGCCACCGTGGAGATGAACATTCTGAACAGAAATAAGATGGAGGAGGAACATAAATACCAGCTAGATAATTTTGAACATGCAACCCAGCACTCCACCCTGACAGAAAATAACACGTGAACCCCAAACCAAACTGCTCAGACCTAAAAGCGATAGGTACAGCAGTTTGGAAACATGCAGCGTACATGGTGCTGGGAAAGTTTGCCTCTCAGTGAACCGCCGTTGAGCTGATCTGGCAGGGAAGGGGAGACTTGCGTTCAATGTCAGTCTGTCTCTATTCTTAGAGCTCAACTAGAGGACAGAAGTGGATAAAACCATGCCCTTGATGTGGTGAGATAAAAACCATTCTTGCCCCTTACGTTATCGTCATTATATGATAATAAACCATTCATTTTTGTGCTGGTGAATAACAATGCTGACATGTTCACAAAATAATGCGAAGCATATGGGTCCCAACTGTTTTTAAGTAAAAACTTCTCTAAAGATTTATTTAGGTTCCTTAATTATAGAGTGGTTTGGGAGACTGGCATGTGGTTTCAGTTTATGGTTATAAATGTTGGCTTTGGTGATGGTACGTGCTGATGTTGCCAGAGAGAAAGAACAAGATTGGGATGGGGGCTTGTGTCCTTCAGGGCCCACCCTTTGGTCGTTTTCTTAAACAATGAAGTCAAGATCTGTGTTTATACAAAATACCTATGATGACATTTATACTGTGCGTGAGATGGGGGTGTCAGTAGTCCAAGCCAGTTTTCCCAGTGCTTAAGTACTTTAATTGGTAAATTTTTCTGGCAATTTGAAATCAGGGCTCTCTAAGGTCCTGAAAGAATAACAGTCCCTTTTAGCCTTTACCTTATATGCAAATATACTCTCCATTAGTGGAATCAAGCCCAGCTTTGGGAACAACAGTTAAGTATTTCTGTCTAGACAGACAAGAAAACATTCAGTGTTCAACTTAGGTGTTTCCGGCCATGGGTGATCTTCTGAAGCCTCGTGTGTGTGTGTGTGTACGCACATACACACAATCATATGTGATTATTCATGTTAGAAGTAGTTTTGCATCATTTGGGATCTAGTAATAGTATAGTATATGAAGCTAAATTGTAGTCCCAGGAGCATGGGAAAAGGCCTGAATTAACCAACCGATGAAGAGGTTGGTGAATATGTATGGTTGGGAAGTTCATTTGTATTTGTCCTAATGTGCTTTCTGAGTTTCTTGCCAGTGATGATTATGATAGTGGGGTCTCTGAACTATTGTCTGGAGGTGGAAGGAGTGGGAGGGGAGGGAGGCTAATAAGAAAGCTAAGCAGTGCTTCCCTTCCCTGCATGAAGGTCATAGAAGAAATAGATTTCCTGTTTACCAGTCTTCATGGAGCTCACTTCGGTAGTGACTTTGGCAGTACTTGGAGAGAATCCACTCATTCATTCGTTCATAATTTGGTACTGGCGATGTCTCATGTTTATAGCTCTGTGGATAGAAAGAAAGCCTGTGCCCCAGGGGAGCTTACAATCCAGTAGGGGGTGCGAGGTGTGCATAACTAATTATAATACAGAAAGATTTTGGACATTTATTCACGCCTTTATTTCCTTTAAAGCACTTTGTACACTTTTATTTAATCATGTAAGCTAAAGTACGTGGCTCTATTTTCCGTTTGCACATGAAGAAGCTGAAGTTCAGCCACAGTGACTGACTCAAGGTCATGCAGTCGTTAAGTTGTGATACAAAATATTACTGAGTTCAAGTTATGACCACCCAGAGGGAGAGAATGGGCATCTCATATCACCTGTCTCAGTTGGATCACTTTTCTTTAAGGAGGCTAACATTAACTTCACAGAGCTGTTTTAAATATTAAATCTGGTTATAAGTATGAGACTACCTCCTGGCACATTGAAGGTGCTCAGTAAATTGTTGATATTAATGACTCCACACACTTTCTGAAGGAAAGCCAAAGTCCTTGATTGAAAGGCCCACTGTGGTCTGGTTGGCCAAATTTAAACTCTTCCTATATCCTAGCCCTTCACCAGCCTCCAAACTGATCTTTCTCATGTGCACCCTTGTGGCCCTGTGATCTATCCAGACGCAGAGGTGGTGTAACCCAGTGATCAAGAGCAGGGGCCAGTTCTGGTTCCTCTGTGTCACACAGAAGTATGATCTCACTTTTTGCTTCAGCTTCATCATCTGTAAATGGGATTAATAATAGTTTATTCTTAGTAGTTCTGTTGTGATTTGAAAATTGATTAAATATGAAGGGCTTGCGGGGACAGTGCTGGTACATGGTCAGTGCTGCTGTTTTTAGCCCTAATGATTACTATCTCATTTCCTCCTGCCACTCCCCTGCTTACAGCCCTGCAGTGTGGCTCCCTATCATCTCTGGGCTTCTCTTCTGGAATCTGCCCATTAATCTCATCACTCATCTGTCCCTTACTCATGTTTGCCTTTTAGCAACTTAGAACTGCTTTTACCCCTCACCTTTGTTTTCATCTAAAAGTCCTTTGTCTTGCTAATGAATTCTTTTCTTAAAAAAAAAAATGTTTTTTTTGATTTCAGAGAGAGGAAGGCAGTGGGAGAGATAGAAACATCAATGATGAGAGTCATTGATCAGCTGCTTACTGGTGATTGAGCCCGAAAAGCATGTGCCCTGACCAGGAATCGAACCATGACCTTCTGCTTCATAGGTCGATGCTTAACCACTGAGCCATGCTGGCTGGGCACTAATGATTTCTTTAGCACTGTGTTTCCACCTTCTAAGATTCTTGAGATCCCAGTCTGATTCTGCAGTGTTTTTCACATAATCTTATCATTGCATTTATCTTGCTGGTTTTCATTTTCTGTCTCTCTCTTCTCTGCTTTTGACTGGAAACTCATGAAAGAAGGGCTGAGTCTTAATTATTTTTACATTCCCAGCATGTTCTTGACACAAGGTTGACTCTCAGTAAGTACTTGCTGATAAATTAAAGAGGAACTTTTACTAATTAAATACATTATCATATTGTCAAAATTATTTTTCAGTGAAGCTAGAGGGATCAAAATTCATCTTATTAGTAAATTTTGAGGAGGGGAGGGTCAGCATGAGGCCTGGCTTGGCCTTACTTGATAGGAGGCCTTTGTCATCATAGGGGCTCCGATTGAACAAGAACCATGGCCGACCCATAGTGCCATTTGCCTCTGGTGGACCTTACAGTTTCAGTCATTTGTGAAGGCAGTAGTCCCATATTTAGCTTAGTAACGGTAGTATCAGCTATTTGGTATTTGATACTGGTTTTCTAATGTTTGAATAAATTTCTCTCTCATTTTGAAACTCCAGTGTATTGTCCTGAAAATCTCAGCATTATTCATTTGTGGACATGTGATGTAACATTTTCCTCGTTTCTCCGAATTTCCTAGATTTTAATAAATTGAGCCATAAATATAGTATGTGAGTTAAATAAAGCATAGGTTTAGAGTACAATAAATCAGTACCATTTTGGTTCATTGGGAATGCATGGGAAAAGGTAACATGGGCCACACAGGATGGATGATTTATTTATTAACTTTAAGAATTTGAAGGAAAGAAAATGTGATGTCTCCCGGCTTTCTATCTAAAGCACATCAGTGGCCCTTTAAGGGGCCCATAGTTACATTTGATAAACACAAAATAGTGAGCTGCATCCTAAGGACTTGTTTCCATTATCCCCTGCAGCTTTGCCCTGTCAGATGAAGCATACCGATCCCTGCGAGATCAAGATAAGGACCAGTGTATTCTCATTACTGGGGAAAGCGGAGCAGGAAAAACAGGTAAGACCACCACTGGACAACCTCCCTTTCCCCTTTAGAAGGTAATGCTGCTCAGAATGACCATGGCAAAGAGGGCCAGTTGGGCTCATAAGCATGACACTGTGCAGGGCCACTGAGGGCTCCTTTGCTGCAGGCTGTTGAGGTCTCGGGGCTTCTTCCCTGAGGAATGCCAAATTATGAGGGCTTTGGGAGGCCACAATCACAGCTTCTCTCTGCTGAAAAGTGAGGGAAGAAGACACCAGGAAAGTGTGGAATTTCACTCAAGAGTTTTCCTCTGGAGCCTAAAGAATTGAGATTTTTGTGTATATTTTTATTTTTTTTTATTTTTATGAGGTCTGAACAGAATTTTATTTTTAATTTTTTTCTGTTTATAACATTTTATTACCATGGTTTTCCTTTTTAAAATAACTTTTCAATTTTTTTGTATACCCCAGTGACCAGACGTTACATAACCTAATATGTGATCATCCCAATAAACCCCTTACTCATCCAGCACCACGCTTAGTTATTAGAATATTATTGACAATATTCCTTATGCTGTACTTTACATCCCCATGACTATACTATAACAACCAGTTTGTACTTAATCCTTTTACTTTTTTTGCCCACCTTTGTATATATTTTTAGGTGGGCTGGCACCTTCCCTATAAAATAAACTCCCAAATGGAAGGATTATGCTTTCTTTTTCTTGTGTTTTTAGTAACAGAAATTTGTATGATTGAGGGTCTTCAGTGAGAAAGTGATTTTACCTGGAAAAGATGAAAAAGCTGCACTCAGAGTCCAAACTCTGCAGGTTCAGTCTGCTGTTGTCAGTGGTTCTCTTTGAGAGAACGGATGAGCCCATGAAGGAGGGAGGAGGCTGGCGAGGGAGGGAGATGGTTGTTTTCATAACCGTTTCATCTTAAAAAAAATTTTTTTAAAATTATAGTTGACATAAAACAGTATATTAGTTTCATGTGTACGTCATAGTGATTCGGTATTTACATACCTTATGATGTGATCGTCTCCGTATGTCTAGTCACCACTGTCATCGTACAAAGCTATGGTATGATTGACTGTATTCCCCGTGCTGGACATTACATCCTTGTGACTTATTTACAAAATGTTCTTGTGTTATAGCTGAGACTGATAATTGGTCATTTCTGCTAGTTTGCCAAAGTGGGATTTAAATGTTTCCATTTCCTTGGTTATTTAGTTATCGGATTAATAACCTTGATTTCCCAACGATCCTCCTGGATGTTTCAGTTAACTGACTGAATCCATTCTGTCCTTGAGCCCTTAGTAAGGTTTGTGCCTTTAAATTCTCACTATCTGCTTTGGAGTGGCTTTTCCTTCTACACCTGTTCCTTCCTCCACTTTCTTTAGGAATATCTGCTTTCTACCCCCGATATAGCTAAAGAAAGAAGGGTTAGGTAAGCGTGTCCAGCTCCCTTCCTAGAGCCCTTTGGAGATCCGGTACACTGTTGTGCAGGTCCTAGGCTCTGGATGGGCAGGAATGGAGGGAAAGACTGGCAGGTGAGAGTCCAAAGTAACAGAAAGCATAGTCTCATGTAGCTGGAAGAGATTTTAGTTATAGACCATCTAGTGTGGGGTCCTCCCTGGGGACAGCAAACTCCCTCTTTCTTAGTGATGGAGGGCTCACGGCTTTGTAAGGCAACCTACTGAATTTGTGATACAGGTTGGCTAGTGAAAGTGCTTCCTTTCTTAGAGTTAATTAGGCTTCTCTACCCACGGCCATTAGCTCTGTAGTCTGGAACCTTAGCAAATTAGTTTACTTTCTCTTCTGTAGGACACTTAGTTATTTGAAGTTGTCCATCATATCTTATAGGGCTAAAAGTTCCCTTTTTTAAAAAAAAAATTTCTCATTGTGATTAACATTCATTTATTCTTCATCCAGGAAATAATTCCTTAGTACTAGGTAGTAGTAGTGATACATTGGTGAGCCAGACACCATCTCTGTCTCTGTCAGGTTTACAGACTAGTAGAGATAAATCATGGCTCCACAGTATATGTACAAACATCTAAATGTTTGCACATATATGCACAATTTATGTACAAAGTGTTAAGTCTAGTGAAGGAAAAGTACAGGGTGCTTATAAGAGCATATAACAGGAGGGTCAAATCTCACTCCCAAATTCCTCACTGTCGTGGTCATATTACTCTGAAATTTTCCCAGTTTGATTTTTCTCTTTACTCTCCTACCCAAATTTTATGGTCTCAATAAATAGGGCCACCAGTCTGCCCAGTTTCTTAAGCTAGAAGTGTAGGAGTCATCCTTGGTGTTTTAATTTCCTGTATCTCCCACATGAGATGTATTTTCTAACCTT
Organism: Miniopterus natalensis; assembly: GCF_054644295.1. Lineage (NCBI taxonomy): Eukaryota > Metazoa > Chordata > Mammalia > Chiroptera > Miniopteridae > Miniopterus > Miniopterus natalensis. Next base: position 29,180,126 of record NC_142088.1, on the reverse strand, counting down.
GTCAGTTCTGCCTCTGGAATATCTCATGCCAGGCTGTTTCTCCTTCCTTTTCTTCGTGTCCACATGGAGGTTCTGGTCCAAGCCACCGACCATTACTTCCCTTGGGGACTATTTGTAGCTTTGTCTGTTCTTCCTTTCCTCTTATGCTACCTCTAATCCCTTTTCAGAGACACCAGAATGACCTGTAAACATGAAAACTGGATGCTACCCTTGGCTTTATTGAGATATAATTGACATAGGACCTTGTTTAAGTGTAAGGCATTCAGTGTGATGATTTGATACATTATATAGTATGACAGGCTTCCCACAAGGTTAATTACCACACCCATCACCTCACATAGTTACTTTCTTGTGCGTGTGTGAGAACTGTTAAGATGTACCTCTTTGTGTGTGTGTATGTGAGAACTTTTAAGATTTACTCTCTTAGCAACTTTTAATTATATATTTTTTAAAAAAGCAAAACCGAGTGGGCTTGTTTCTCGAGGTTCTGTGTGATCTAGCTCCTATTTCTGCACCTTCCCCTCCTGTTTTTTCTTTCCTTCAGTAATCACAGCTCATGTTACTTTTCTTTCTTTTTTATTTATTTATTGATTTTGTTTTGAGAGAGAGAAAGGAAGGGAGAAAAAGAGAGAGAAACATCAGTTTGTTGTTCCACCTATTAATGCATTCATTGGTTGGTGAGGCCCTGACCGGGGATCGAACCTGCAACCTTGGTGTAGGGAGACAGTGCTCTAACAAACTGAGCTGCCCCGCCAGGGCCTCATGTTACTTTTCATTCAAAGTCTTGCTCTCTATTGTATGTAGGTGTTGTTTCATTATTTAGAACTTCCCATCCCTTTTTAGATCATTCATCTGAATCTCTGGGTATGGGCTCTTACCTGTATTTCCTCAAAAATTTGTGCTAATTTTGGCTGTTTATAACTCCCCCCCCCCCCATAGAAACTTTAAGAGGACATTGGTGTCTTAGGAGAACGTTTTTGCTCTTTTTCTGTCACTGACCAGTTCTTTCTTATGAAACAGAATTAATTCTTAGAAGCAGTACTGCTCCTTGTTTGTTTCCAAGTCAACCAATTAAAATGGAAACAGGGCAAGTTAAAAGCTGTGACCCCTGGTATAGGGCGTTTGTAGGGGTGGCGTATCTCATGCCACCTACCCCCACCGCAATCCTTTGGACTAGATCTGCAAACCTTGCTTTTATTTATGTGTGACGGAGGAAGAGATGAATATATGCCTAAGCCTATTAATTTTTTTAGTTATTACCCATTCTTCACATGACTAAAGGTATACAGGGTTTACAGTTATTCGTATGGAAAATAATGGGATAATTAATGAGTAATGATACAAGAATAAACTGTTTCCCATACTCACACGTGTAAACCCGCCTTTGCCCGACCCTGTGCTTTCTGAAGGCCGGCTCGTATCATTGTGTTCCTAAGTGGTCATCAGATGTGGGCTGTGGCCGCTGGTTTGATCCCTCTCGGCACGTCTTCGTCTCCCCTGGAGCATATGCTCCAGAAGACGGCGCACCCGCCAGCGAGCCACCAGCATGCGACCCCTCCCGGGGAGGGCGCGCCGCTCTCGGGGAGCGGCTTCCTCGGGGACTGGCTTCCTCGGGGACTGGCTTCCTCGGGGAGCGGCTTCCTCGTGGAGCGGCTTCCTCGGGGACTGGCTTCCTCGTGGAGCGGCTTCCTCGGGGACTGGCTTCCTCGGGGAGCGGCTTCCTCGGGGACTGGCTTCCTCCTGGAGCGGCTTCCTCGGGGACTGGCTTCCTCGGGGACTGGCTTCCTCGGGGAGCGGCTTCCTCGGGGACTGGCTTCCTCGGGGACTGGCTTCCTCGGGGACTGGCTTCCTCGGGGAGCGGCTTCCTCGGGGACTGGCTTCCTCGGGGACTGGCTTCCTCCTGGAGCGGCTTCCTCGGGGACTGGCTTCCTCGGGGACTGGCTTCCTCGGGGAGCGGCTTCCTCGGGGACTGGCTTCCTCGGGGAGCGGCTTCCTCGGGAGCGGGCTCCGTCTCCCGGGGCGCTCGCGGGTCCTCCATCCTGAAAGGCTGCCGGGCTGTCCCAGAGGGCTGGCGTTCATTCCTCTCTGAGAAAAACAGAAAACCAGCTCGCCCCCCTGGTGGCAATCAGGCGCCAGGGAGTTCATTCTTTCCTGCAGTTTTCTCCGCTCTTGATGTTTGTCCACTTAAAAACTTGTCCCGTTGGCTTCAGCGTCCCACCCACCGCTTGAAACCCTTTTCACCTTTCGCTTTCCCCGGATTCAGGCCTCCCTGAGATGCCCTGCCTTCTGCGTGAGCTGGAGGGTGGGCAGCTGCTCTGGGCTGTCGCCGCCGCCTCTGGCAGGGCCACGCTCTGCAGCACCCGGGGTTCGCGCACCTTAAAGAAATTACCCAATTACTGCAGAAGCGGAAAGCTTACTCTCGCGTGTGGAATGGTAACAGTCCCTAGACTGACCGACTCTGCGTAGTGCGGCCCTCGGGCTGTACTTTGAATGGCACTGCCCAAGGGTCACCTGACGTGTTTGGCTTGGTTCTGAGCTACGGGCATTCCTGGATCTCTCGATGCTTCAGTTGTCCGTTGTCACTGAACCTGGTGCTGGGAGGTGGGCACTACTCCTGAGGGCTGCTGTTTTGAAATATGTACCCAGCTATGCCCTTTGGTAGCTGCTAAGCCCTTCCTTTTGGTTATAGACCCCAGCAGCACCTCCTGCTTCTCTGTCCCTGGGTCATTTGGTGTTTTGCTCACTCATTCCCATCTTTTTCTACTTCTCTTTCATTTTTGAAAGCAGTGGTAGAAAAGTTGCTTCAAACTTTATTATGATTTTAATTGTATTAGACTATAAATTTGAGTAAAGCATAGAATTGATGTGCTGTTTAATGCCTCTGTTACGTGGCGATGACTTATGGGGGGAACTGATGGGAAATAGTACAGAGATAGCAGCAGCGTGGCGTGAGGAGTTTGGAGAGGGAGCTTGTTAATCTCATTTCTTTGGGGAAGAGGGAAGTCAGGCCATTTTTGAAACCTCACATTTTCTCATTAACTAACATTGTTTTTGAGTACATATAGTTATTTAAATTTTGGGTTAGTAAATAAATGAAAGAAGAGACCTAACATCTCTTGTGCACCCACATGTGCTATGTAGTTTACGTATAATATATCTTTTCAGTAAGAATCTTTACTTAAATTACCACGTGGTATCAGGGGACTTATTTTAAAAAAAGTGTTTAACAAGGTGGTCAGCCCCCCTTGGTAGATGATGATGTTATTGGCCTTAAATATTGTAGACACTCTTACACTGCAGTGTGGACACTAGGGGAGAGGTGTGAGCTCTTTGAGGTCTTTGGGGCCCTATTTATTTCATTCCTGCTGTGCTAAATAAAAAATTCATTATGTCTCCTAATAGTCCCCAAGTAGTTCTAGGCAGTGAACTCGCACTTGACTGATGTGGATACAAATAGTTTGTAGAGAACCGTTCAAGCACTGATGGGGTCAGGGAGACCGAACATGAGGGAGCCATCAGCACTACACTATTACAGGGACATCAGAAGAAATCTTTGGGCCTGAGAAGATGATCCTGACATAAGAAAACATTATAAATTATTTGGTTTCTAATTTTACAGTTACATCAGATTCTAGGAACTCTTCAGCCATCTGCTTAAAGAATTATGAAGCCTGCCTTGCTCATTAAGACCTTTAGTTCTGAACCCCAAATGACCCTGTACTATTTTACATCTGTGATAGTTCCCTGACTCTTTCGGTGACAGAGATGTCATTGACTTACTGTGGCCTCAACGTCAATGAGTCTGAACGCTGAGTCTATCCAGAATAGCTAAGCAAACTTAAGGCCAAGATGTAGAGGGCTTTTGTTTTGTTTCTTCCCCGTGTGAGAAAGGCCTCTTCTGACCCTCATGTTTTATGTGAATTATGAGAGATTTTTTTGGGCCAACTTTCAGAAGCAAAAATCACTTATATTTAGTTGTATTTCAATAAAAACATTGCCAGTCATGACTCCTCTTGGAGTAAAGGCTGTTTCTCATGGCAAGACCCACTCTTTTTGTACCATGAATAAACCAGCTCGAGGCTGCCTGTGGGATCAGTTTGTATGCACCGTAGCTGGGTTATTTTGTAACACCGCAGACTCAGGACTTGCAGTGTTGGGGAGCCCTAGTTTCATTGCACACAAACGTGGCCTCGTTGATTTCAGCAGTCATATTCTTTAGGTCAGTGGACCCCCAGACCTATGTGAGCTTGGTCCCTAGAAAAACCTTGGGCATCTTAACCAAGGAGATAGAGAGGTATAGAGGTAGATAAATACATCAGTATGTACATGCATGTAAATGTGTGATTCTCTCTATATGCCATCTGACCTATATCATGTGTCTTATATGATCTCTGACATATGTTACATGTTTCTATGAATCCCCTTACATGTACACCTGTTAAGTTCTGGATAAATTTAGTAGCAGTTCTGTGAAGAAAACTCAGAATAAACCCTGCTTATATTAGCATGCATAGGTTTTGTTATCTTAGCAGTGAGATTCCTGTTCTTTTGTCTTCATGGTTGCAAGTGACTTTTTCATTGAAATGTTTATTTTCTATTTCTCATTTACCTACTGCTGTTTTGCAATGCTTTCTTTCATAAAAAAATATTATATAAGTTTATGATTAATAATTACATAATAACATATATTAGTCACAGCCTAGTACAAGGTACCAAACAATACAGTTAAAGTGGTTATAACTTTTGCCTTAACAGGAATTTAAAATCCCCAGAATTATAAACTATCACTATCACCCCTTTCCATTCTTTGTAGAAATGAATTCTGATCTGGATATCCTGATCTAGTAGTATTTTGTTACAGGACATTTGTTGATTTGTGCAGAATACCTGTTAAACCCTACAGGTTCTAGCACTTAATAGTGAGAAGAGATTTTGACCTCAAAGACTTTATATTTTGTTTGTCTGACTGTTGATACATTTTAGGATTCAAGTTACAGTCAAACATATGTACATAAATTTGCATATGTAAAGTATCTATGAGTTAGAGAAAATGATGAGCTAAGAATCAATTCTAAGCAATGCTGTTACATTTTGGTCTCCCTCCACACTCCCCACTCCTTTTTCCATTACATCCCCCATGACTTATTTTATAACTGGAAGTTTGTGCTTCCTAATCCCCTTTCCCTTTTGCCAATTTTAAATGCCAGTGTTTTTATGTCTAAAATGCAGTGCTTTTCAGACTTTTGAGTATACATGAAAAGTACACCTTTTTGTCTCAAATGGAATCATTTTATACCTTTACAGTGTACAAGAAAGACATTGCCATTCAGAATATGATTACTGGATTGATGTATTCACAGTCCACTCAGAAGTATTGTTTTGGAAAATGCTTACAATTTTATCCTGTGATTGCCAAGGTCATGTTTAGCTGACCCTATGATAGTCGATATAATTCAAAAACTAGACTTGGAAATATGGAGGGTGATAATTATTGATTCTCCTCAGAAATAGACTACTTTTTAGTCTTAGTATTATATAAGGTTTTGACTTGGATAAATATCTCAACATTTAAATGAAAGTTCACATTCATTTGAACTTTAATACAGAAGAACTGAAAGGAAATAAAGTAGAAAGCTGTATGAGGTAACTGTTATTTCCTGTTTCCAGCATGATGAAATATCATGAGAACAGTCCTTTAAATTATGTTAAGTCTTGCAGCCTATCCTTACTGGTTCATTTATTTTTCTAAAGAAATGAATATCTTGTGAACTACTTAAGGTAAAGACCAAGTATTATGTCAGGAAAAAAATTGTGAGTTGTCTCTTTTAGACAATGAGACTTTGTTTGGAGAAAATTACTCTTAATCCTGGCTTCCAAAAGTAAATTATTAAAATGAGGCCAGTATTAGAATTCCTGAAGGTAATTAAGAATCTGAACACAGAATCTTTTTAACAACTTAGATACAAGTATTCTTGAACTATATTTGAAAATTATATCTGAATTACTTGAATGATTTTAAAGTTAATAAAAGTGATCCCTAATTTCAATTTAAGTTAACCCATTTTTATATCTCAGTAGATATTGTGGATTTGTATATATGTACAATTTAACAGCCAGATTATATAAGTCAAATTCAAATTCTAAAAAATCTGCTCCTGGTGCCATTTAAAAAAAAAAAATCAGTCATATAATAGAGTTGCATCTTATTGCTCACATTACATAATAAGGTTGTGTCTGATTGGTTAATTCTTGGTACCAGAAATCCTTATGTACAACTATAGGCACCTGATTTTTTAAAAAGTCACTTTGGGGCAAAAAGTGACTTTTAGGTAATTACATCAAAACCATACCTATTTTTTGTCAGATTGGCCAAAAAAAAAATAACATAATTTTTGATGTGCCACAGAATTTTAGTAATTAGTTTATGTGTACCATGAGGTGAAAAAGGTTGAAAATTGCTGCCCTAAAGAGCACGTGGTGTTTGGGCAATGTGCCCAAGGTGGCATTTCAGTTGTTCATTTATTATTTCTTCAACAGTGGGAAATGGGGCTGGAAGCCACGTGCAGGTCTTTGCAAGAGAAATGGCAGTGTTGAGATTCGCTCCCTTATGCTCAAAGGTAGAGGTGCCATCACAGCTGCGGAAGGCTCTCCTGCTCTGGGACAGTGCCACCAGAGCAAAGACTTGAGAGAAAGCAGGATTTGGGGAGATTGGTTTCCTTACTGCAACTGCCCAACTGAGGGCAATGCTTTATTCAGCCGGCATTTAGTAGTGGAGCAGTTCCCAGATCCTGATTAGGGAACATTAGAACTAGGACAGTTCAAGGAGAGACACATTCCATGGCAGATAAGTTGGGAGATGGAACCTTCTAGATCCCTTTTCGGAGTTCCCAAATGCACGTGAACCTCCAAGAAGTCCTTTAAAAAGGAAACCTGTTTCACTGCATCCAACTCTCTGTGGCCCCCCAGTTCATTTAGACCTCATTTTCCCTAAATACCTATGAACATTCCTTGGACCTCAGTATTAAAAGGATCAGGTTCTAGGAGGCAGGTGCTGAGAGGGGATGTGGGCTGATAGACATGGAAGGATGAAACCATCAAAAACAAGTTTTGCCCACCGTTGAGCCAAGAATTCTTGGTATGCCTCAGGTGGCCTGCTTTTTTCTTTTATCAGCTTACCTTTCAGAGTTACCGGCGAAGCCTATGTAAACAACAGAGCCCCGAAAGGGCTACATTTCTTGTTACCAAATCCTTAGATTAGCTGCTTAGTTTTTAATTGAGTTGAAGAGTAATTAATTTAGACTAATTGTGAGAAAACTAGTTTGATTTAGAAAATATTTCTGAGCAGAATGGCCCTTTAATTAAATTAATTAATAATTAATTAATTAATTTTAAATAAAAACTTTTATTTCCATCCCATGCTGAAACCTCTCTCTCCTGTGGTTTTCCCCACTGTAGTAAATGACACCCTATTAGTGTTTTATGACTTCTGAAACAATTACCACAGACTTGTAGGTTTAGAACAGTCCTTTTAAAATGTAAAAATATATTTGGTGAAGACACCCAGGTTATCAAGTTATTTTTGGCTTGAATCACCTTGTACAATATAGTAATTGTATGTAAATGATTTAAGAGCATAGTTCCCCTGAGATTTTGTTGGCACTGTTACTCAGCAAATTTTTTTAGCAGCCCAGTGATAACCTTTAAGCACAGTTCCTATTATATCTGATTTAATGATGTGTCATGGAATAGAAAGGACAAATACTTCAAAAGATTTCCAGGACATATTGACTCCCAGGTATAAAGGCGTTTGAAAACACCGACAGTAGGGTTGTATCCTCCCTGTTCCCTCCTCCAAAAAATTTGTCTTAATTTGTTAATACGGCTTGTTTCATCCACAGAGGCCAGCAAGCTTGTCATGTCCTATGTAGCAGCTGTTTGTGGGAAAGGAGCAGAAGTCAATCAAGTCAAAGAACAACTTTTACAGTCCAACCCGGTCCTGGAAGGTAGGACTCTCTGTGTGCATTGGGTCGGTGTGACTTGAACCCTAGATCCAGTTTCAGATACCTGGTGCTGGGACGTGGGCTGGGAGGGAAGGGGAAAGAAGAGATTCGGGCCCAGACCTGCCGAGCGAGGGAGCTGCATCCTAAGAACTGTGTTGGCTTCTGTGCTTAAAGGAGGGGACACTTTATTCATGTAAAAGGAGCTTTCCCACTTAAATATTTTTCCCTTTCAGTTATAATTTGAACCACTTCAATTTTACTTAAAAATAATCAACTGCATTTGACTTGACGTCTAGGAAAAACTTGGTGGAAAAGAGCAATGTGAGCTAAGTGCTATTTTATCACTCAGGATAACACACGTGGCTGCTTATTTCTGTTGTCAGGGAAACCAAGGCTAAGCCAGACAAACACTTAAGGGCCACAGAAAGCTCGAATTCTATGGTTGGCCATCTGTATCAGTCAGCTCTGGCTGCCACAACAAAATACCATAGACTGGGTGACTTAAACAACAGGAATTCATTTTCTCATACTTCTGGAGACTCAGAAGTACAAGATCAAGGTCCTGGGAAGGCGGGTTTCCTTCTGAGTCCTTTTAGCCTGTAGGCGGCCACATCTTGCTGTGCTGTGCTTGCTCGACCTCTTCTTTGGTGGTGATGGTGGTGGTGGGAGCCTGACTGTCTCATGACCTCATCAAACCCTAATTTCTTCCCACAGGCCTCATCTTCATATTGGGGTTACAGCTTCAACATATGAAATTTTGGGAGGGGGTGGGATATGCAGATATCCAGTCCATAATACCATCAGGAAACAAAGCCCGAAGTGAGTCCCCTTAATGCCATGAAGTTTGGCAAAAACCATCAGTACAAACCATCCTTGACTTTTAGAAACTGGAAATCAAAGTCTTTCCTTATTACTGGCAAGCCCTTGACATTGTTTTATTTTGTAAGCATGTCTTTATTTTTGGGGTAGAGTAGGGTTTCTCAACCTACTCTATCGATATTTTGGAGTGGTTAAGTCTTTGCTGTGGGGGCTGCTCTGTGCATTGTAGGATATTTGGCAGCACTCCTAGCTGCACCCCCGCCCCCCCGCCAGGTCCCTAGTTGTTACCATTGAAAACCACCCCTGATTAGAAGTCCCTGGTCTGGAAGAGTAGTTCGGTTCAACCCTTTGTTCAAAGCCATGGAAAGTCAAGATTTAACATGGATTAGTGTAGAGCTGCTTTGGAATCAGGGGGGATACCCCCACTGTGGAGGGACAGAGCCCTCCTCTTGTCAGGCCTAGCCCTCTCATCCACTTATCACAAGGAGATACCATGCATCTTTATCCCCCAGAAAGTGGAATAAGAGTCACAAAAATACTTTAACTTTGTGAAAAGCAAAGACAGAAACATGTATTATATTGTTATTGATCTTTCTTTCCCTCAGTACCTTAACAAATAAAGAAGCTCTTATAGAAAGTGCTGCATCTTCATTTTGTTCCAGTATTTGACTTTTTGTGTACTGTCTTTTGCTTTTAAGTTAGGATTCTACCCATGTGTTGTATTTCTGCATGTATTTATTTTAAGAATGCCACGATCTAAAGGAGAAGCACTGTGGAATGCTATGGTTTGCATCTGTGTTGAGAGTCTGGCCCTTTATTCAATGGTATTTGAAGCGAGGCCCCAGTACAGGAGATGGAAGAAATGTCTCCTGTGGGCATGCATTATCTTTTATGGGAATGCTTTACTGTCTCACTGGAGCTGCTACTGTAAATGAACATTTAGAACAATGAACTTAAAAAAACAATTGAGGAATGTGTCTCAAGTGTTCTATAATGGAACCCTTGTTTTTGATTCTGTGGCTCACAATAAAAGACTTTAGTGTTTAGAGCTGTGTTTTGTAATGTGCAACTCAGAATTTATTTGATGAAAAGATGGTTTATGGCTTGCAAATGACGCCCTGAATAAAGTTTTTTTGAAGCAATTCCTTCACTTGCCCTTGACCTTCAAGCCACAACAAACTGTCTTTTATGTATCGGCATCTCGAGCTGGACTTTGGGGCCGTGCAAGTTAGTTAACTTGGCACCTCTACATGTTCACACCCACCAAGAAGGACTAGCCTGTGAAAACACAGAAATAATGTCATGGTCTTCATGATCACTAGGTCAACACTCACCAGTCTCAAGACTGCATTTGCTGGTGCAGATGGGATAAAAATGTGAACCTCTTCAGCAAGTGTCCTTTTTTGAGTATTTCCTGTGTGCAGGTTTCCTTACTCAATATAGCACCTCAGTTTACTTTGTGTAAGAACTTTCCCTTTGTTGACTTTTAAAATTTTGTCTTAACTGAGGAGGAGCCAACTGTTAAAAAAAAAGAAAGGAAAAAAAAGAAAAGAAAAGCCAGCTGATGTGAAATATAATATATCAGGTTTGGCTACTGAATATCCAAAATGAGCTTTCACTTAAACACACACTTCCACTCCTGGTCAAGAGGTTGCTGTAGAAACTTGGACCAGCTTTTAGCCCTTAGTTATTGTTCGAGCTTTTGCTACTCTGATCATCTTCTCTACATTTGATTTAATGAAGTTATGGAGGCTTCCAGGGATTTGATGCCTGATCTCTTAATCTAAAGATTCCTTTCTGTTCACCACACCATCGTGTCTCCTTAGTCCTTGCTAGCTGTAGTGTGGCTCGTGGATCCCAGTAAACAGCCTTGGGGATTGGCAGAAACACAGAATTTCATGCCCATCTCTAGACCCACTGGACCAAAGTCTGCACCTTAATAAGACCGCTAGGTGATTGGTTTGCACATTACAGTTTGAGGTGCACTGCTGGGCTTCTGAAACATCAAACAGGAATCTCCTCTGCTTACATGACTTACATTTATTCTACTCAGTCCTTTGCTACCATGGCTCAGATTAATTTGTCTCTACCTTGTGCACAAGCTTGATGAAAAAACCCCTTTACCTTATGACACTCCGAACTACCTGTGTTAAACAGGAATACTGTGTGCCTGGGTGGCATCAACCCCTGGTTCTTACATGCCCTCATTTAAAAGGGGATCCAGTGGGAAATCTTGTCCCTGAAGCAGTGGAGATTGGATCACACTTGGATTTTGAGTCATGGGCCAATTTGGTTTTCTTTATAGTCTAGAAAGTTTCACTTAGGTCTGATGGACATAAACTAATGAAACTGTGTAGCATGTTTAACTATTGGAAATTATGTTAGTTTTCAAATATCTTACTCTTTCTGTTATAAATGGCTTTACTTAAAATTACGTAAACAATTTAAAGATTCTTGGGCCTTATTTAATGTGGAAACCACATCAAGTTCCATAAAACTTTTGGTATATTAAGTAGTTACCTTTGAAATAACCTTACTCACTGATGATGGTGGTGGAAGAGCACAGAAGCCTTGCTTGCTAGCCATGTAATTCACTACTGTCAAAACAGTTAAAAGATCCTGAATCAAACAAGATTAAGTTTACAGTAATACTTGGAAAAAATTCCATGAATCACAGGAGTGACTCTCTTTTTCTATGAACTTATAAGATATAGAAGCTTTAGTATACTTTCTATTAAATATGTTTCTCTGGAAATTTTAGGCAGAAATGTCATTGCTACAAGTTGTATTTTCTAGGATTTATATATTTCAAATATATTTTCTTTCTGCTTGAAATTATTTCCTGTCAATTTTAACATGCCTTGATTTCTTTCTTACTAGCTTTTGGAAATGCCAAGACCGTAAGGAATGACAACTCCTCTAGATTTGTAAGTATTTGTATAAGCATAAGTGTTAACACTAATATTTAGTTCATGTATGTTTAAACAACCAGTAGATGTTTAATATTGCTTAATACACACATTTTAAAAATAAGAACACCATTGCTATTGAGACTCTGAGAGTTTTATACAGATTATTTCTTGCTTTCTGGAATTTTCTTTTTTAGTTCTTGGAGTGGGAGGTTATTTTATTTTATTATTATTTTTTATGTTTTCTTATCACCTGTCATAAGATTCCTTGAGCAATTTAAATGAGACTATTTAGAATAACTTATCTGAGTTTTGGTATTTAGAAATCATAGTTAAGAATCGGAAAGTACGTAGAAAGAAAGATAAACTGGGGTCAAGTTTGTGCCCTGTACAGGTTTTGTCCTTTATTCAGTGATAGCAGAATGAAAGGAGGTATATTCTAAAACTCGAGAGAGGTAAAGTCATTAGGATTGGCCCCTAATGGGGGGCAGGGAGAGAGGACTGAACAGTAAAATCTGAAACTAATTGTTGCTTGGAGTTTGGCTGAGTTGGAAAATGCTAATTCCGCTAAGAGGAACCTTTCCGGCTTCCTCTCCATCACCCTCCAGCCTGAGTCTGCACATCTGCCCACAGGAATCTCTCCAGCTGTGCCATGCCCCGTCCTGCATCTGGTCTTTACAGAGACACAGACACTGCCTGGAGGCAGCAGGGGGAAATATGTTGAGTGTGATGCTAGCATTTTGAAATCGGTTCCTTTTTTCTTTTTTTTTAATGGATTTTAGAGAGGGAGGGGAAGAGAAAGAGAGAGAAACATCGATTTGTTGTTCCATTTATTTATGCATTCATTGGTTGCTTTTTGTATGTGCTCTGACCAGAGACGAACCTGCAACCTTGGTGTACTGGGATGATGTTCTAACCAACTGAGCTACCCAGCCAGGGCTTGAAATCAGTTCCTTTTTTCTATAGTTTAACCAATTTTGTAATAAAAGATCATTTACTTCATAAGCTCTCTTCTCACACATTACTTGGGACCATCTTTGATCTTTTACGCCTCTCTGCCACAGACCCTTACTACTCTTTCTCTTCCCTTCTTTTAGCTCCTTTGGTTTTTCCTCATTGGAGTTATCCAGTGCTTAAGGCAAAAGAATGGCTTCCGTTGGAGATAGTTGTGATAGTTTGGAAAGTGGAAGCCTTCTAATTCCAAGGCTCTGAATTTTTTCTATTGGATTAGCTCCTTCAGTTCTGATTTGAGCTGTGCCTTTTCCTGTTGTGGTAACATGGCTAATCTCATTACATAAATAGAATTAGAAGCAAAGTGTGGGCAGATAGAAGTAATTCCAGTAGATCAAGATTCTTTATAGAGATTTCATTTTTGCTGTTTGCACATTACACACACACACTTTACCAAAATAAATTTGCAAATATATTTAGTCTGTAGACCATAGAAATCAAGAAAACCATGTTGCTTAGAGTCATTACTACTTTGGGACATTTGAAATCTATTGAAAGGCGTGGCAGGTGATTTGGCTTATTAAGTAAATTCAGAGAAATCCTATTATAACAGAAGTATTAGGATATGAAATTAATACTGGATTATAGGCTAAATCATTTCATGCCCAGTTTCGAGTAATTTCTGTGCTTTGTGGTCTGTGACTTGACCAGTAATATACTCAATCCATGTTATAATTTTACAGTCGGACTCTACTGTGTATAGTTACTACTGTACGTAACTGTTTATGACTCCATGGAAATTGCATTTCCTTTGACAGTGTTTGATGGGTTAACCCAGAATGAACTTCTTGATCTTTTCACTGAGAGATCTGTTTGACCCTGCGATGGTCTCATTGGGCGTGCTCATTAAGGCTGACATTTTAGACCAGTGTTCCCATGGAGGTGCCTTACAGTGTCCCCCAAACCCTAACACCTCTAGCTTGAGTTTCTATTAAGAAAGAGACCCAATGTTTTTGAAAAAAAGTTATAAGGCTTTAGAAATCATTGTTCTCAACCAAGGATTTCAGGGGAGAGGAGAGGAGTAATTTGTTGAGCATCTGCTTTGTGCAAAGAGCCAACTTATGCCCTGGAGAGTATAGGAGAGAATCTGTAAGGTTGGGAAAATTTCTTTACCAAACTTCTCATTCATTAGGAATGAAAAGCCTACACAGTTTATTCATTTTTTTAAAAAAACTCTTATTTTTTAAACACAGTTAAACCTTAGTCTCCCTGCATCTCCTCTTGCGGCCTACTGTCCTTTCTCTACCAGTATGTGGAGCAATCTTTGCAAATTTAGGTCCCTTCACTGCCCTGCTGAAAAGCCTTTGGTGGCTCCCCCTTGCTCCTGGAAGACAGTACAGACTCCCCCCTGAGGTCCTGCTTGATCTGGAATGGGCCCACTCTGCCCTGAGCCCCACTGCCTTGTGACTGTCTGCCTTGTGCTAGCACTTGCTGGCATCAGGCGTTTGCAATTGCCCATGCTCTGTCCTCAGATCTTTGCATGGCCAGCGTCTTGTATTATTCACCTCAAATGTCACTTCCTTGATGCCTTCTCTAGACTTTGACTTCATCCTGTTATTTTTTTCAGGCATCCATTAGTCTCTGGAATTATTTACTCGCTTCCTCTGTTTACGTGACCGTTGACCTTAGCGAGTAGGAGCCGTGGGAGCAAGTACCTCATCTTCTTATTCTCTGTGGTGGCTCAGTCCCTAGAACAGTGCCTGGCGCCACAGTAGACACTCCAAATGTTTATTAATGAATGAAGCTTATAGACTAGTCAGAAGTCATTATAAGACAACACATGAAATAGTAGGTTCCCCAGGAAAGATCCAGATTGTTTTATGAAGTTCAGAATAGGGAAGCTGGAGGAATCTGGGTCCATGGACAGTCCTGTGGGGGCCTGTAGATTTAAATGTGCCAAAATCGAGTGGGGAGCAGGTGGAGCTGGCAGCACAGGCTGAGGAGGCTGAGGAGAGAGTCTTGTGCGGACCTGCACTTGGGTTGCAGAGTTGGTGGCTAGACCAGAGGATCTGGAAAGCCTCAACTGGAGGGCTTCAGTGTCAGGTTCAGGGTCTTGGATTTTGATTTGCAGAGAATGGGAAGCCACTGGTTGTTTCTGAGTAGACTAGTGACATGATCAGAGCCAAGCCTTTGGCCCTAATCAGGATATGGCTGGATGGGAAGATTGCCATACAGGTATCAATGAAATTCCTGGTGCTGTCCAACAGCTTATCCCTGATTGGCTTCCTTTTACATTTTCTGTGATGTTTGTTCTACTCGCTTCAAACCTATCCTTACTCTCAGCTGATTATATAGTGCTTACCTCACAGAGATCATCTTCACCACTACCATCTTCCTCCTCCTCATCCAAGCCCTCAGCCTTAGTGCCTCACCTGTCCCTGTATCTATATACACACCCTCCTGTCACACTGGGAGATTTTCAGCTCCTGTCTCACACACGCCCTAATCCCTCCACCTCTGCTCTAGAACCTGTTGCCTCTTATGCCTGGGGACCACCTTCCATCAAAACCATCTCCTCTCGTAGGGTCAACCTCTCACTCTCTTGTGAAGTTACCCTTTCTCCCTTCCTTTGTAGCTGCCTCACTGGCATTGTCCCCTATCATCATGGAGAGCATCACTACCTACTCAGTTGCCTGGACCACATTCCTGGGCTTTTTAATCTGTGTCTCCCTCCTCTCTGACCTTGTACATCCAACCAGGACCTGTCATTGGAACTGGGTAGCTCTCTACTCTGTTTACTTTTCCCTTGTGCCACTTGTGCTTAAAGCCACCAACATTTCTCCCCTGATGACTGCTACCTCCTGTGAGCTACATCTGGTCTTGCTTCTTTCTAGTCCCTTGTATACTAGCCAGAGTGATCTTGTGAAGAGGCAAGCCTGCTAATGGCATCCTTGTTTAGAAACCTTCCATGACTTGACTTGGCTGTCCAGAGAACGTCTCGATGTCATGACGTGTTCCACCTTTCCTCCTCATCCTCACGGACGCCAGTTCTTACACCTGCTCCTTCCTGCTCTGCCCCCTTCTCACGTGTCTGACCTCTGATACTTAGGGCAGACTTCCTGTTCTCCCTTTGTCCCCTTTTCCTTGTGTATATAGCTCCATGAGCCCTGTAGGAGGCATCCCCATACACAGTAACGTCCTGTTTATCTGTCTCCATTTCCCCCTAGTCTGTGTTTGAGGGCAGGAGCTGTACCTTGGTGTCCCTTGTGCCTGCTTCCATATCTAGGAAGACCTTAGTGACCTTTACTTAATAGCTACTTAGTGGAGGCTTTAAAAGGGCAGATGACCCGTGATAATGAAGAAGGCGGGAGAACATGCATGAGCTAATAAAGAGTCACAAATTGCATTGCTGACTGAGTGCCATGTGATCCTGTTTCTTCTCCCTTACCATTATTTTGAAAATAGAAAAGAGTTTAAGTAGTTCTTTGGGAGAATTATTTACAGACCATCTCTCTGACTGTTACTAAGGTAGAACATGAAACAAAACGAAAGACTACTTAGATCAACGCACCCTTTTCAAAACAAAAAACAGCTGTCGGGGCTATTCTGTTATACTTGTTACTCTTTAACTAGACAATTACAGACCAATTCTTTAAAAATTACAGTATGAAAC
Organism: Miniopterus natalensis; assembly: GCF_054644295.1. Taxonomy (NCBI): domain Eukaryota; kingdom Metazoa; phylum Chordata; class Mammalia; order Chiroptera; family Miniopteridae; genus Miniopterus; species Miniopterus natalensis. The sequence goes on along the minus strand of NC_142088.1, from coordinate 29,163,774 downwards.
TCCATGTGTACTTCTCTGTGTTTAATATACTATCTATAAAGTGTAATATGAACCTGGTTATATATTGCTGTGTAATCTAGATCAAAGCCTAAGAGAGTAATACTGAACAGTCTTTGATTCTGAGCTGGTCACATCACATGATCATGTATTTGATTTGAGTAGATATAAAAACAATACTTTAAGTGTTCCACTGTCTCCAGTGTGTTTGGCATTTCTAGCCATGGCTTAAACATTTTGCCTATAAAAACGAAACAATTTATCTTCCCAAGTAATGCATATACAAGAAATACTTATTTTCCTCAGTTTTATTGTTGAATTGAATACACACACCCTTCAGAATTGGAAACATATCTGAAATGGAAAATTTACGTGATGGTTGAGAAGATCTATTCTTGAATTAGCAATGGGATGTTAGTTTCGAGTTAATGGAGTATTTAATATGAATTATTCATGTAGGTTTATTGTTGTGCGTCATGGTTACATAAACTGTGTCTTTCTTAATTACATTTAAATAAATGTGTAAAGGGCTTACTCTTATGTTGTTCTCTAAGAAGATATGCTGAATGAATATTTTGAGGGGATCTTGAAAACTCACAAAGTCTTTCTTTTGCAGGGCAAATATATGGATATTGAATTTGATTTTAAAGGTGATCCACTGGGAGGAGTGATTAGTAACTGTGAGTATTTTACTTGAATCCTTTTAAAGAAATTTAGAATAGTAAAACATGTATTTATAATATATTTTAGATATTTGGGTCTTTAGGAGATGGGTATAAGAATACGTTTTCTTATACTACTTAGACTTTTAACCTATATGTTTCAGGTTATCTTATGTAATTTCTAAATATTTTAAATATATTACATAGTCTTTACCTTTGAAAAACTCTTTTGGCATCTGCTAAAGAAATAGATATTAGTCCAACTGTATTTTATATACTATAGATCTTTAAGCTAATCCAGTGATAAAGAAGATCCTCCATTGGTTATTTCCTCCCTCCCTCCCTCCCTCCCTCCCTCCCTCCCTCCCTCCCTCCCTCCCTCCCTCCCTCCCTCCCTCCCTCCCTCCCTCCCTCCTTCCCCCCTTCCCCCCTTCCCTCCTTTCCTTCCTTAGATATTTCCAATTGATTTTTACAGAGGGAGGAAGGGAGAGGGGGAGAAAGAGATTAGAAACCTGGATGAGAGAAAATATCAATCAGCTGCCTTCTGCGCGCCCCTTACCAGGGATTGAACCTGCAATCTGGGCATGTTCCCGGACTAGGAATCGAACTGGCAACCTTTTGGTGCACAGGATGACACCCAGCCAACTGAACCACACTGGCCAGGGCCAATGGTTATTTTCTTTAACAAACTATTTTATGATTAAAATAATATAAATAGCTGATTTTAATTTAATAACTTATTGTGAGAAATTTTCGACTTCCCGTTTATTTAACTCATTGAAATGTGATAGTCCCATTAAACAGAATTACAGATTTATTAGCTTCCTTTAAGTCATGATTTGTGATTGTAGAGAAATAATCTTTGTCAAAGGTGAAAAAACAACTAATGTTTGCTTAACAATAAATTTTGCTAAACAGCTCCAGGTCCAGAGGTTTCTGAAGTGGTCATAATGGTCAGTATCTGTTATAAATACAGTTGCCATCAGTATGTTGTAGCTGTCGGTCCTAGTTGATTAGTTTGAAAACTTTAAGATGGCAATTCAGGAACCTATTGGAGCCACGCCTTGGTTATACTCTGGAATCCTCTTTTTTCTCTTTTTGAGGGCCACACTTAGCACCTCCCACTGCCTCTGCCTCCCCACCACCCGGTGGTACTAATGGGATTGCTAGAATGAAAATAATCTAAGTTTAGACTTGGAAAATAAATGTGACACCTTGGCGCAGGCATCCAAAGCAATGCTCATTAGACTTGCTAGGGCAGTGGCCTTCCTTCTTGGATGAACTTTTAGGCCGAACCCCACATATGGAACAGATAAAACAAGCTTTGACCTGGTTGAACAGGAGATGAGTAGCCAGAACTCCTGGGCCCTAAGGTGGCCCCTGAGATCTTCCTGACAAACTTGAGCACCAGAGGAATGCCACTAGAAAGTTAGTGTTTTAAGTAATTTGGGCAAAATATGCAGCTAGAATTTTCTCATCTTTGAATCAATGGTATTGAATTGAATAAGTTGTATGGTTATTTCTACTTCCACCACTTTGTAGTTTTTAAATAGCTTAATTTTCCATTTTAGTTTGCCTGGCTATACAATTTAGGCGCCATGAGTTGGGATTGTTCATGTGTGCAGAAATGTATAGTTACTAAAGAAACATCTCAAACATTAAGTTTTAATATGAAATTGGCTAGGATAGTACTACTTAGGTTAATGGATTTACATGTCAAATATGGAAGCAAAAGTACTTATGCAGACCACATGTGATGCCCAAATCAAATGATTATAACCCTGCCAAGCTTGTTAGGCAAGGTCCCTCCCTTCACAGCATATGGCAGCTGTTGAGAGCTGTATAGGAAAAGGTATGCTTTAGTTTTAAGACCACCATTTTAAGGCATGATTAATTTTTATTCTGAAAGATATTCATAAGTCTTTAGCATTTGCTTTGTTCAACACAACTTAACTCAAGTTATTAACTTAATAATGCTATTTTTTAAATGAGGGTAAGTTTACTGTTTTCATTATAGAACTTACATTGAAATGTTAATGATTTATTCAATATTTCTTTTGAGGACTCTAGGAAAATATTTAAGGATTACTTTATTGTAAGTATTAGAAAATAACGTAGGTTTTACATTTTGAAGTTTAAGCTCAAACAGAAATGGCTTCCTGCTCTCCAATTCTTACTGTATCCATGGAGAATAAATATTAAACAGCTCTTTTCCAATTAAGATTACTATATCATCATGAATGGATTTCATATGGTGTTTGTTACTAGTTGTTCCCACAAAGAAGTTATATTGAAATTTGTGGTAGTGGGAACACCCTGGTATTTTAGAGTATCCTTTGCTTTGGAGGGGAAAGGAATACATTAGTGGTGAGAGCAGGAAATTTCACTCTGCGTAGATAGAGCAGTGACTCATAGGTGGCCACTGGGAGTTGCTGTCTGCTGGCTTAAAGGCGGGGGGTGTAAAGCACTGGGTAAACCCACTCCTGTCCTCTCCAAACTGCCAGAAGTTAGCTTCTCCTAACCTTGTAAAGAAGACAAGATTTGCCATTTTGTAGGAAGTATATCTTGCCTCCTTTTCCAGCAGCCACCTAGTAAAAATACAGATTGTTGGCTGTAATTACCCTGAAAAAGGAACAAGATCACTTGAGCCCGTTGTGTACCCACAAATAGAAAAGAGAGCCAGCTCAGTAACTTACTCTTTTTCTAAAAGAGGTATGTTGTAAAACTTGTCTCGAGCTCACTTGAAAGCTAATAATATCTCTGAGGGTAGTATCATTAGGAGACAGGTGTTTAAAAAATAGAAAATGGCAACCATTTGCTTCACTTGAGAAGATAAAATATGGAAGCACATCCAGATGTTTGGCTGATGTGAGATAATATTTCTTTTACTATGTTATTGATTGTGGGTCTCATAAAATTTATACATTTGTATTTGAGGATTTTGGATCTAGAGTTAGACACTAGAAACTTGTGGAAACCTGATGCTTTATTAATAGTCATAGGCATTTTCTTGTTGCTCTGCCACCTGAGGGCAGTTTAGACAGGAGAAAATGTGGTACAAGTCTCAAGGGCTTTATCTTCTAAAAATAGAAGAGCACAGAGTACTTATGTATGCTGTGGAAAAGCCTCATGATTTCAGGTGTGCATATACCTGCACAGACTGTGAGGACCGGAGATATGGTTGTCCTGTTCACGGTGGGAGATCAGGAGCGTAGCTGGTAATTCATCAAAACTAAGAAAGCCCCTAACAGATTGCCTGGTTCTGTGAATACATAGTCAGATGGCAGTGGCGAGGTGAGGTAGGTGGGAAAGTTCTGATTCCAGGCTTTTTCTGTCCCTGCCCATTGATTTTCTCCCTTTAGAATGGTTTAATAGGTTTATCTCTCCCTTTAAAACTTAAATTTATTTTAAATTTAATGCGAGTTTATGTTTACGTCACGAGAGGGAAAGGTAGCTGCATTAGAATACAGTCAGCCCTCTGTATCCACGGATTCTGCATCCACAGAATCAACCAACCACTGATCGAAAACAATATTTGCATTTGGAAGTCGGGCTGCTGTGTGCTTGGCACTGCACCATTTTTATAAGGGACTTGAGCATCAGTACCCCACAGATCCTGAGGGACGACTGTGCGTGCAGACTCTTCTACCCTCTTCTCTACTAAAATATTTGGCACGCCTTGTACTCTGTACTAAACCTTGTTGGCAGAGACAGTCAGTGGTGGCAGAAGCGTTTAAAGCAGAAGAGAAGGCTCTGCTAGTGCTATGCTTTGACTTAATTCCTTATAGTGAATTGGATTTATGTTTTATACTTTGAGTAATTATTTGGCCTGGCTTCATGCTGTTAGATTATGTTGATGCCTGCACATTAAAAAAAATATAGACTAGGGAATGGTTTTAAGTACTAGTAAATTATTTTGGGGCAAATATTTTCCTCAACTGCTTTTCTGCCTAGAAGCTTGTAAGTTAGGAGGAAAGTCATAAAGATGTAGGCTCTGGCCTGGCCGGGCGTGGCTCAGAGGTTGAGCATCCACTTAGGATCCGGGAAATCAAGGTTCGATTCCCGGTCCGGCACATGCCCGGGTTGCGGGCTCGATCCCTGGTGGGAGGCGTGCAGGAGGCGGCCAATCAATGACTCTCTCATCATTGATGTTTCTGTCTCTCCCTCTCCCTCCCTCTCTCTCTAAAATCAATAAAGATATGTATTTTTTTAAAAAGATGGAGGTTCTAGAATAATAAACTAAGCATTTTAGGTGGTAAAAACTTTAACTGCATTGTAATAAAAGATTCCTCTTTTATGACTGCGTTGCTTAGATGAAGTCATATAGTTTATATAAAGTACACATTTCCAAGTGTTGATGGAGTTTGCATTCTTTTCGCTGGAAAGTTATAAAGAGCATAATAAGCAGAAACTTTAGTCACCTAAAGCTTTGAATTCTGGCTCTGTTGCTTAGTAGCAATGAGATGGGAGCCTCACTTTCTCATCTGTCAAATAGGGATAATAAAACCAACTTCAGGGGAGGGATTCAGGGTTGTTTATGATAACAAATGAAAAGCACCGGACGCATTGAGGAAGGTCAGCAAAAGTTCCCTTTCTACTTCCCCTTTGCACGCATCGCATTATGTTTCATATTTGAATGTGATATAATCACCGATCATATCAGTGTGAGCGGTTCACGAAGCACATTCGCCAACATTCCTTTCCACACTCTGTACAAGGGAATATTATTCTTTAACTTGGTGGCAGATTATCTGCTGAATATTAAAGCCATTGCCATTTACTAAGCTCTCCAGTGTGTACAAGCATTTGTTCAAAAAGTGCGAAACACTAGGCAGGCCAGTGGGTTGCTGTTGCATGTCACATGCTTTGAAGGTGGTATTTTGTTTCTTGAAGTACCACAGTTGGCTTGTTGGAATGTGATTGGATAAGTGGCACCAGGCAATGACTTGTCATTATTATTAAGGTGTCACTGCTAGGTGGGCTAATGCTTGTGGGGCATGGCAGGGTTCTGAGCCTGGGGTCTTTGGGTTTTGACAGATGAAGGACACCTGGTCTCTGCCCTCCCCACCGCATCTCATGCTCTCTCCTAAGAGCCTGGGCGTCCCACCTGGGAAAGGACTGCTGCTCTCGGTTTGGGTGGCGGGAGTAATAGTGAGCACGTGGGATTCTTGTGGGCCAAGAGGAAGAAGGTCTTCATGTTTACAGTCAGTGCTGGGCTGTTTCCAAATAGTTCCTGGCACATAGTGGGTGAGCAGTGAGTCGACAGAAGGAATTTGGGCCTGAATGGGTGAAGTAAACTGTAGCACCTGTTTATTTTTTTATGTAATCAGGTTACTTTCTTCTAGGCTTGAGGAATTTCTACAAGGATTAGCTTCTCAATAAAGAATCTGCCCATGCCCTGTGTGTTCTTTTTTCTAAAGCTGTGCTAATACTCGTAGCCACCTGAGAAGTAAAATCACACTGCATTTTTATCCTTGCCTGTCTTCTGTCTTCTGTTCTGCATGTCAGTATTTACCTGCTAATAGGTTGAAATGGTCAGTTCTTAGAGATGATGAATGTCACAAATCTTTCTTTTCCAAATTTTGTCTCACTTGTGCTTTCAATTTCTGTTTTCTTTCTTTTTGCTAAATATGAAGTCTTCATTATTTAAAGGCATTGGCAGTCATCCAGGTCAAATGAGAGCTGGAGATGAAAAAATTTAAAAGTCCATAGCATCCTGTTCCTAATAATTTTTGTATTTACATACTTTTATTCCTTTTAGTCAGCTTAATTTTGTGTTTCCTTGCAATTCATCTCTTCATTCTTGCAATGACCTCATGTATTTGGAGCTCCCCGGGACTTTGCATTCATCACATCTACGCTCGAATGAACTCTGTCTCGGCTCCTCATCAGGTGCTGGTGTGGATTCTAGAAACGCAAATTAAGACTTTCAATGACCATTTCCAGAAAAGTTGCACATCACCTCTCCCTTACGCATTTTTTGGATAACGTTTAGAATTGGATCTTATTGGAAATCCAGTGTGTTTGTTCTCTAAAATTAGTCCTCAATAATGGGATCACTAATTTGGAATTTTATAACTAAATTTGGCCTTTACTGGAGAATCCAGACCGGCTTTTATATCACTGGTTGGTGATAAGCAGGACTCCAGGCAAGAATATTCTCTGCTATTGTACTCTGCCGTCTCCTGTACACTGTCATAATGGCTCCCTTCTGGTTGGCTGGGCTTTTTTTTTTTTCCTTCCTCTCTTTTTTCTCTTTTCTCTATTCCTACATTCCACTCCTCTCCCCTCTCTGCCTCTCCTCTCCTCCCTTCCCCTCCCTACCTCCCTTCCTCCCTCCCTTCCTTTCTTCCTTGGTGAAAGTTTGAAAACTTAAATATACGGGATGAAAAATGATCTGGAATCAATGAAAGTATGCTGTCAAATCACAACAGTTCCATTAAATGAGAACCACTTTTATTCTCTAAGACTTCAAGATATCAAGAAAATGTGCTTCACTTATCCCAGGTAGCAGGGTGTGTGGCTATAGGACGGTGTCTGCACTTGGGTCCGATGACCTGATTGTAGATCGCACTTAAACTCTTGGACTGTCAGTGTTTTCCTCTGTTCAATAATACCTTACAAAATGACTGAAGGATTCAATGAATAAGTTTATATAAAGCACACAATAAGATCTCAAAAATATTAAATTATTTATTATCATAATTATTTAGTGGATTCGTAAAGCTGCATTTCAGTGCTTGATTTGATTTGTAATTCTACCTTTTGAAGAATTAAATGTCATGTAAAATTAAGAGACTGTCAGTATAAAACTATGTTGTTTTTAATCAGGTTGTTGAATGTATTGTTGAACTTATTTTGCATATTCACTGTTGTTTAAAAAGACCCTGGTTTGTTTAATTTGGTGATTTTAGTTAGAGTTGAGCTTCTCCCCGAAAGTAGAGCTGAAAATATAGCTTTTATTATTATTTTATTAATACAAAACAGTAAAAGAAAGTGAAAGGGGAAAAAGAGAACCATGGTGGATTTAAAGCCAAATTAATCCAACACTATGATTTTATTGTTTTTCTCTTTAGACCTTTTAGAGAAATCTCGAGTTGTTAAGCAGCCAAGGGGTGAAAGAAACTTCCATGTGTTCTATCAGCTGCTCTCTGGTGCCTCTGAAGAGCTCCTCAGTAAGTCCCTGTCTCTGTGTATTAATTTTTAAGTGTCACAGCATTTTCCAAAGCATTCTTTTTAAAAGTCTCTCATGTGCTTTTCCCTTCCTTCTTAAAATTTTCCATGACTGGTTGGAGTGAAGGATATGGTGTGTTTGCTTTGATTCTACCCCCGCATTTGTTTGGTGTATGGCCTTGTACTTCACTGGATACTGTGCCCCCGTCTTAGGTTGTTTACTAAAAGGGCTATGTGTTGGGGAAGGGGCTAATAATAAAGTAAAACAGTAAAATGGAATAAAGTAATTATTCCACTTGGGGAGAGGAAATTAACAGGGAGCAGTAGATGCATAAAATTGTTCAGTGAAGATTTAAAAATAGTGGAAGACATTTGCAACTGATACTAGAGTTAAAAATATCACCTGGATATTTTAGAGAATTAATTTAAGTGCATAAGTACAGTACCCAATAGCAATAGCCAAGTGATGTAAAGTTTTGAACAAGTAGTTCAGACTGAAAGAGTTTTGGCAAGTCAGCAACACCTGGGGGAAAATCATCCTCACTAATAATCAGCAAAGGACATTAAAACAACTCTGAAGTGTCCACTATACATATACTAGGGAAAGTTATTTAAAAGGATCAAGCTGCCAGAGTTGTCAGGCAGTGGCCTACTTAGAGCTTGTGGATATCACTTCAAAGGGAGGACTTCTTCCTGGGTGGTTAATTAGCAACCCAAAATAAGCCGTAAAATGATCAGTGCCTACTGCCCAGGCGCACTATTTTTAGGAACATATCCCAGTGAAATAATTCAAAGGAACCCCCAAAACATTGTCTTTGAAGACATCCATCTCTGCCCTATATTTATTATTATAAACTGGTGAGAACCCAAATGTCCAATGGTAGGGGAATCACTAGCAAGTATAATGTTATAATGAAGTATTTCATTGAAGATATTTTATATTATAAAAACATGGAAAGGGCCTTACCCATTAAGAATAAATGTAAAAAAGCAAAGGTTGAAATAGGAACAACAATGATAAAACATGATTTTAGAAAAATGCTATTATATGTATTTGGTATCAATTTTTGTTCTGTTGTAATACAGAATGTGAAAGTCATTTTATCTGAAGGGATAAAGGAATCAAGTATTAAAGATGATTTGAGTATTGAAGTAGCTTATCAATTTGTGTGTGTGATTCATTAGATAAACTTAAACTCGAGCGGGATTTCAGCAGATACAACTACTTGAGCCTGGACTCTGCCACAGTTAATGGAGTGGATGATGCGGCACACTTCAGAACTGTTAGGGTAAGGTAATCTTTTTATTGCTCTCTAAAATGGGTAACACTGTATTGCTCAGTTGAAATTGGTAACAAATCTGAGTTTTCTTTAATGTGTAACTCATGCTCCCTAAAGTTTTAGAATTATGCAAGAATTTATTGTATTTTTATTAGTTTGATCTTTTTACTAGCTCAAAAGTCATACAATATTGTGAAGGCCATGCTTTATTGGAGCATGCAGTTTTACAATTTGTCAAAAGGAACTCTCTTATATTATTTTGGGTTTGATTCTTTTAAAGTTGTACTGAAATTCTGAGTGTTTTCATAACCAAAGCTCAGTAGTTCATTTTCAAGTGTGAAAACTTGACTTAATCGTGTTAAGTCAAAACTATTTTTGAGACAGAAATTTATGTTTTTATACCATTTTTTAATAAATCGGAATGATTAGCATTTAGAAAAATTAATTTATATCCTATGTTTTATGTTCATGTGGCACTTTGAAAATTACTCCTATTAGGACATGATATTGTAATTGATACTTACTTCCAAATGGTAGGGAGGAGGGGAAAAGGGGAGATTATAGGGGAAACTAGATTGGCATTAGTTTTTGGGGGTGAGTGAAAATGACTTGGGATTCTTTGCTTGCTCTCTCTACTTTTGTATATGTTTGAAATTCTGGGTTGCCTAGTCATACAGACAGACAACAAATAAGCCAGGCTCTTCTGAAAAAGAAAACATTTCTTAGAGTATGTCATTTTTAAAAATTGTGGACATCCTCATATGGGAGGCCTGTTGATTCCATTTTGAGACTTGAGTTTTAGACCAGCTCTCTAATTTGCCTGGCAAATCATTAGCACTCAATAAAAATTTTTGACTAAAAAATGAATGTTACTTATTACCCACAGTGCCTTGGATCAGGTTTATAAACTTCATCTTTGCAAACCACAGTTTTTCTCATATGGAAAATAAATGAAGACTTTTTTTTGGTAGGGGGTTATGAAAACTTTTTGTTTTTCTTTCTAGCAGTAGAGCCCCAGTATAAAAAAAATATATATGTATATATCTTTTTATATACACACATACAAACTGGGGGTGGGAGCCCAAGGCTCACCTCTCGGCCTCTTCTGTCTTTCCCCTTACCCTCCTCCCTTTGCCACAGCACATGAGGTACCCTAGGGCTCCCAGAGCCACAATTTGAAATCGTTGAACAGGGTAAAGCCCCACATGGGTGCTCTGTCAGGTTTGTTAATAGGTTTGCATTTTGGAAAGTTTATTCTGGGGCACTTTGTCTTTTTGTTGTTGCTGTTTTTGTTATTTCAGAAACAAATCTATTTCATTAAAAATAATAATAGAGAACTACAGAAAGAAAACAGGTGTTTTTTCCCCCCCAGAATGCCATGCAGATTGTGGGTTTTATGGATCATGAGGCCGAGTCTGTCTTGGAGGTGGTAGCAGCGGTGTTAAAACTGGGGAACATCGAGTTCAAGCCTGAATCTCGAGTGAACGGTTTAGATGAAAGCAAAATCAAAGATAAAAATGGTAAGTCAGTGGAGAACCAACTTTGTTTAGCAAGCTGGTTTTGAATTTCTGTCCACAGTTTTTCATCTAGAAAGTAAAACTTGCTTTTGATTGGTTTGAAAAAGCTTTCTAGTGAAACTGAGCAGAAATATAACTACAGCTAAGTTTTAAGTCTTGATTTATACATTCTATACTGTTTGGTTTGGATGTGATTTAGAAAGAACACCCTAAGCCTTGAAAATGATTATTAGCAGCACATATACAGTCACTTTTTGTGTTTGTTCCCCCCAACAGAGCTAAAAGAAATTTGTGAGTTGACTGGTATCGATCAGTCGGTTCTAGAGCGAGCGTTTAGTTTCCGAACAGTTGAGGCCAAGCAGGAGAAAGTTTCAACTACACTGAATGTGGCTCAGGTGGGTGAAACATAATGCCTGGAAATGAGTTTTAAAAAGCGTTTGATATTTTTATATAAGTGGAAACAAATTTTATTTTGCAGGCTGTTACCTTAACTGACATACTGTATTCCAGGCACCATTCTAGGCACTGGGTGCACAGTAGTAAACTAAACAGATAAAGATCCCTGTCCTCATGGGGCTTAAAATTTTGGCAGGAAGAGCCAAACAGGAACCAGTAAACCTAGAAAATAAATTTGTATAGTAAGCCAGCAGGTTGTGAGTACAGCACACAAAGAACAGAAGTAGAGCAGAGTGAGGGAGAGCCGTAGTCATGGAGGTCAGGAAGTTGGGCCTGAATGAGGTGGGACATGACTAGAGAGGTTTTGAGCATGAGTGATATGATCTGCCTTGTACTTCAGAGGGTCATTCTGGCAGCAATGTGGGGAGCAGAGGGTAGGGGAAAGAGGAATAAAATAAAAGTAGGGTGTCTTAGCCAACTCGGGCTGCTATAACAGTATACCATAGATTGGATGGCTTACACAGAAAACATTTATTTCTCACAGTTCTGGAGGCTAGAAGTCTGAGGTCAGGGTGCCAGCATGTTTGGGTTCTTGGTAAGTGCCCTCTTCCTGGTTTACAGATGGCCACCTTTTTGCTTTATCTTTTTAACATGGTAGAGAGAGAGAGAGAAGGAATTGTGAATATGAGCTTGTGCACAGTGTGGTGCCTTATCCCCTTGTGGGCACCAGTCCTGTCATGGGAGTTTCACTCTCATGACCACATCTAAACCTAATTGCCTCCTGAAGGCCTCCACCTCCACATACCATCACGTTGGGGATTGGGGCTTCAACATACGGATTTGTGGGGCACACAAATGTTAAATTCATAGCACTGGGGAGCTTTGAGGTGTATTGAACCCAGAGATGAAGGTGGCTTGAGCTGGGTGGTAGCAAGAGAGTGAGAAATGGTCACATCTGGATATATTTTGAAGGTAGAGCCAATAAAATTTGTTGCTGACTTGTTACGTGGTGTGAGACAGAGAGAAGTCAGGGATGACTCCCAACATTTTTGGCCCAAGCAACTAGAAACACGGAATTGCTGTTACTGATTTAGTGAGAGAAGCCAGCTTGTGGTCAAATGGCCAAATTGGCCTTTCTGCCTTCCTTATTGTACCCACTCCATCCTTGACAGTGAGGCCAATGAAGTCTTTCTGAGTTCCTCATCACTTCTCTCCTTTGGTTCAAGTTAAACGGATGGATGGATGGCTGCATTCATGTATATCTAGGCAGCTTCTGGAGCCCCTTTCAACGTAAACTTTTTGTTCTATGGCATAGACATTTTCCCACCAGTCAGGGCTGATCTAGTCTAGAATTAAATGACAAATTGAGGACTTTTCCCACTCAGGCCTACTTTGTCCAACTATATTTCCCTCTTCGTGTGTAGCCTCAAGCATCTGTAAGACAGTAGAGTGGAGTTAGTCTTTTTCTCTGCTGCTCGGAAATAGTCTTTTCTGCTAACCAAGAAATCCTACACCTCTTTTGCTTTCTTTCAGTGTTTATTTCTTATTTTAGTGAGCTGTTTGGCTATGGAAAATCCAATATAACATTATATATATATGTAAGGTTGGTTTGTAACAATCCTTTTCTGACTATAACTGGTGTGTGTCCTTCCTAAATTACTGTTTCCACCATCCTGTCTGTCCATGCCAACCTTACTAATTCAAAGTCAGATGGTGAGTGACTGACTTAATCAAGAAAATGTGTTGAGAGCCTGCTCAGCACAGTCCCCATGTAGCCCATCAGTGAGGATATAAGGGATTAAGGAAGACTTCATGGAGATGGTGTCTGAGCCAGTCGTGAAGGGTTTAGATGTATAAAGAATGGGTGAAAGGGCATTTCAAAAGGAAAACAATGAGGAAAGCCAGGTTTGGACTACCTGTCAGGAAATGGATTGATCAGGTTTGGCTGTAGTGTTAGATACTGGAAGAGAATTCAGAGCAGAATGGCTGGAAAGGGTAAGTGTGGAGTGAGAGAGTAGAGAATCTACTCCAGTAGTGTTCAACCTTGCGTGTGCATCAGAATCACCTG